>NC_137820.1:19711863-19929363 GCF_963921795.1 Nannobrachium achirus
AACCAGACTGTACTTGTCTGACTTTTTCTTCCATCTATCTTTCTTTCTTTCTTTCTTTTCAGATAAACTTTATTTTGTTGTGTTACTCCTCCCACAATTTTGGTGGCACACACTTGGGCCATATGTCAAATCGACCGGCTTCATCGGGAATCGTGTGCTTGCATTTTGTAATCCCAAAACCCCCAAAGTCCATTGAGTTCAATGGACCTTTTCCTGTAACCTTTTTTGTAAACCCAGTTCTCAGCTGGTTGGGCTGGTCATTCCACAGAGTAGGAGTCCTGATGGAAAGGCCTGGTCACCTTTTGTGTTTTTTGAGCGGTGGTCACAACGCTCCTATACGTGGCCGTGTGTGTGGGTCTGTCTGTTTGTCTGTCTGTTTGTCTGTTTGTCTCCGTGTCCGTAGCCTGCACTCCTGCAGTAACCTTTTCTGACCACACATGTTAAGGGAGGGGCGCTGTTGCACACACACACACACACACACACACACACACACACACACACACACACACACACACACACACACACACACACACACACACACCACCGCTCAGTTCACACGAGTGTGATTTTGTGTCAGGTGTGAGTAGTGCACAGGAAAGCTCTGCCCAAAGATCGAGTCGAATCACAGGTAGAGTTGGCAATATGTTGCAAAACCAGGTAATCCTTTAAAAGTAAGGCAGCATTTTTTATTAAATCCTAAAACCATCTGGAAGCCAATAAAGAGCTGCTAAAACTGAGGTGATGTGGTCCTTGGACTTATTACTAGTTAAAATCCAGGCAGCTGAGCTGGCACACTGGACAAGCTCAAGGCATGGCAATGACTGTTAGTTAAGACAAGGGTGGAGCAGGAGCTTAATGTTGCTGAGTTGTGATTGGCAGAACACCATCAGTTGAGTGCTAACATTGCTGAGCTGTGATTGCTGTAGCAGTGTAAGTTGAGCTGTGTAGTTCACTGTATGTACGTGGCAGTGTGTACATGATTGATCTACTTTTATAGGGACATACACACACAGCGATACAGTACAGAGCAGTACAATGGGATGAATTCACTTCATCGCAGCCCCTTTTACGCATCACCATAAAAATTACTTTTGGTCAAAGAACACAACCATGATTTTGGTCTGCAGGTTTAACATAAGGGAGTAGACTATAGGTGAAGTTTATCAGGATCGCCAAAGCAAACAATATTGAATGAAGTTCTATTGTATGAAATCCAGGTTTTGGTGTAGAGAATTCATGACGTTGATTAATAGTTTGGGTTGTTAAAAGGGTTTAAAGGGAGCGGCTCTCTGGAAGAGCTTGGACATACAGTACATTCAGCCATACATCCAGTCAGGCTGATAGAGGTTGGCAGTTTGCTGCTGCACAAATAATGCCTGTGTGTTGCAGTGAGGCAGTTCAAGAAGGAGAGCTCAAGTTGAGAAGAATAACATAATTGATAGACAGACAGTCGCCCAAGTCAGTAACAATGTAAGTCGGAAACGATGCCAGTTGGGAATGCATGCCCCCACCCGCTTACACAATACCCCTTGTACTTGTTGTCAGAGTACCCGTTGTACCCACTACAATACGACCGAATTGTAGTGATTTTATTTGAAACTTCTTCTGACGTCATGTTGATGACATACATGGTCATAAATGGGAGACAGACAGATCCACAGACAGACATACAGTATACAGACATTTTAATAGAACAGAGTTCCATTGTAAACGTTACCACTTTTGGGACAGTGGTACAAACGTGACACAAAGCTCAGCCAATCCGTGAAGCTGATAGTTTGTTTTGGCCAATCAGGGAAGCCGATGCCTACATCCACCAACAGACACAAAGATAGATGACAAGACCTTGTTGAACTATAGGACAATGGAGACCCTAATATGGTGGAGATGGGTTAGGGGTGGATTTTGGAACGCTCAGTCTGATAGAGAGATTGAGAGGTTCACAGTCAGTGATATTTGTAGAACTGTGCTGTTTGATCATGCTTTGAATTGCGTAGACTGGGATTGATTGGCTTTGCAGGTTGCCGATATGGTCTAGAGCACACAAGAAATGATCTGCATGTGTGCATATACATGTATGTGCGTTTGCAAATTAGATCCACTAGAGGCACCTTTCCACCTACAGTAACGTGCCGTGCTGCGCCGATCAGGACTGCGTGTGTTTCCATTAGCGACTGAGTGAAGAGTCAGGAAGTAAAAAAAACAAAACCAAAAAACAACATAAAATCATGTTTTGTAACATGAGGGAGATGGAGAGAGGAAAAACAGATCTCCGAGTCCGAACTCAGTAGTACTTGTGAACCTTGACGTATGCAATAAAAATATAAGAATAGTCTGACTCTGATTTATTTGTAAACCACTTGAACCCCAGCTTCTTCTATGCCAGATTTAGCTAAAACCAATGCTACCCCCCCCCTCCCCCCTTACAGAGAAAGATAGAGAGAGAGAAGGGGAGAGGGAGAGACATACATATTTTGTTCTGATTGTATTGTGTACACTTCTGATTTGGCAATGTAAATTTATGTTTTCTCATGCCAATAAAGCCCTTTGAATTGAATTGAATTGAATTGAGAGGGGGAGAGAGAGAGAGAGAGAGAAGTAGATCTATTCATGGTAAAGTGAGCATTAGTCTGCCTTTGAGAGAGTGACGGCGGTGAAAAGAAAGTGCAGAGCAGCGCAAAGTCGGGTCTTGTTTTAGTCTAGAGGGGTTTTAAGAGACTGTAAATGTTTCGAGATCTCAGAATAATGAAAAGAATAACGACAAACAAAAAGACTATGATCTCCACAGTGTAGTGTTCCCCTGTTGGGTTGTTGTTGTATTGTCGCACACGGACACGGCTCACTTCGGGTTGGACCGAACAGCGATTAATGCCAGCGTGTCCTCAACTGACTACTGTATTATTTCTGCCATAACTTAACGGAAATGAAAAGTTGTGAAGGGACACTCAGACACTGGTAAACAACACGTGTGAAATTTAACCAATGAGTGATTACAGACGCATTTGAACCAAGCCCCCAGAACGGCTTGTAAATATTTAAGCTACTACTGGCCAAAGCTGGAACTGCATGCAGGGTGAAAAATACATGCACGAGCAAAAGAGCGCGCCGCTAGCGACTGCTATGGGGTTCAATGACGTAAGACGTTCATCGGCGTAAGAAAAATTGGATCATCCAGTTCCCCCACAATGCACCTGGACAATACTTCCGCATGCTTCAAAACACCACTGAGCACTTGCATTGAAATGAATAGCTGGGGGCGGGGCTATCCGTTCTCTATTATATATATAATATATATACTATATTTTTTTAACCCTTCCATCAGCCTGGTTCCTCAGCTCACAATCAGGCCGAGCCTGGTATCATAAACCAGGCCCATCAGCACACATAAACACACATAAAGCTGAGCCTATTCCACGCCACTGTGGAGTCTGTCCTCCTGTATGGCTGCGAAAGCTGGACCCTGACACCCATCCTGCAGAAGTCCCTGGATGGGTGCTGGACCAGAACATCCACATTATCAACAAGGACCTGTACAGGCAACTGCCGAGGCTGAGCAAGAAGGTAGCAGCTAGGAGGATGAAGCTGGCCTAGCCTGGGGCCAGCCTATATACTAATGCAGCTAACTAGTAATTGCAGTATCCCCTCCTTGTTTTAACATGGTTGGCCTGCCACTGCCACAGACATCGGGAGCTCCCGGCCAGCAGGCTGGTCCTGTGGGAACCAACGCGCGGGCATCGATCGCGAGGACGTTCCGCGTTAACGTATGTTGACGTCCGGGTGTATGGAGAACCAGAAAGATTGGAGACTCCGATGGAAGCTCGTCTGAAGACGACAGAGAGATCAGCGCAATTCATCACGTTTACAACCGTACTGGGCTGAGGTGGAAACACCAGCAGAACCTGTTCTTTACCATGCCATACCGCGCCGTTCCGTGCTCAAAAGCCCAGTGGAAAAGTGGTCTAAGCTGGCTCCAAACCAGCTCTGAGCAGTAAATAGAAACTAGACTCTCCACAGGTACTGCAGAAAGCCTGGTGATGTAAGGTTAGAATTGTGTATGTAAGGCTTTGACAGCATGGGAAAGCACAAGTGACTTAATCAAAATACCCAGAAAAAGAATGAAAAGGGAATGAAGGATAGCACAAGGGAAAAGTTCTTCCTGACTGAATCTCCAAAAGCTTCATTTTAAGGTCGTCCAACCCTTAAAGTTCAGGGTTGGATGAGTTCTCCATGCTGACATACTATTGATCACAAAATAGATAGGCATAGGTCCACTTCCCCGACCAACGCCCCCCCTCTACAAATCTCTTTCAGGAAAATAGCTGATCTACATGCTCAAAATGCATTGTGTTGTGACGTGTTGTGAGCTTGTAGATCTGCTGTTGTTTTCGACTAATGTTCCCTCCAGAATAGGGATGCTAGGGTTCAAGTGGTTAATGGTTGTTACAGTATGTGTTGAATTTTATTATTGTTGATAGCACTAACAATAACAAGAAGATATTTCTGTGCGCTACTGTTGTTGGTAAAATCACATTTGGAAAGTTGTCCTTGGATCAAGAATACAATGAACTTATCAATGAACTCCCCAATAGTGGTGTATGAAATGTACCCATGAAAGAGATCAAGTAGAATTTCGTGGAATATGAAAATGATGACCTGAAACATAAAATCTGTCAAAAGTAACAGTGTTGTTCTTACAAAAATGTAAGGAATGCTATTCCACACACAGTCAAATTGTGCATGGTTAACCACTTTAACTCTATTTCCAAAATGGTAAAAATAGCAGATGTACTACTGTAGCTCACAATGTGTCACACTGTGATGCATTGTGAGCTTGTAGATCTGCTAATTTTGCTGATCCAATGTAATATTTTTTTGAAAATTGCAGAACATCTTTTAATTTTATTTTTTTTGTATTTTTTTGCGATGTGACTTTTTAACAGAAGTTGTATAATGACATGCACACAATATGGGCGCTTAAACCCGTCAACTGCATCGGTAGATGCAAATAATTTTGATTATACAATACCAGCTGAAATATTGGTCCCATTCTGAACATGTCTGATTCGACAATACCCAGAATTAACTACAAAGGCTCAAGCTGTTTTCGAGGCCATTGCCCCTAGTGGTAGGGAATAATGGCTGTAGTTTTTGGCAAAAACAGTGGTTATGTAAAAGGTTGAATTGGTCCACCAAAGTGAAATGTTGCTTTAGGCAAACTGGGTAGCAGTGTACAGTACATCTTGTGTGAAGTAAAACAGACACTCTATTGTACCAATTGTCAGATTGGTTCAAGAAGGTGTTGGATATAGTGCCAATTTGGATGACTGATTAAGGGTCAGAGACAAAATCCTGAACCTTGGATTGAATATCTTTGTGTAGCCTAATACTTAACTGCCTTTTTTGAATGTGGCTATTGAAAAAAAGCATCACTTATTCCAGTAGTATGTACTGTACTGTATGTTCAAACACTGGAACATATATCCAGCCAAGTACACCCTTGGCTGTTGTATGTCTGGGACAAAATGAAATATACCCCTAAGTCAAATACTTTTGAATGTATTGGCGCTTAGGTAGAAGAGGCTAGTTACAAAGATACAATATTATCAGGATTTGTTGAATAAAGGTTTCTGCTGTTGTTGGTAGCCAACACTATAAAATAAGCTAACAAAAGCAGGCTAATGTAACCCTTCTACATACAAAAGAAAAATACAAAATAAATAAATATATATATATAATTATGCCGAGCGTTGCATACAGATATATTTTTATATTGAGTAGCTTAATTGTAATAAGCCAATGACTGGCTTATTAATATTAAAATATTAAATATTGCACCAAGCATATTTCTTCAAGTAAGAATTAATAGGGAATTAATTATACCTTTTATCTTTTATGTGGTAGTAGATGGATTTGGTTCCATAATTTAAATGTTGTGGTCAAAAGATATGTTAAGGGTATTTGTGTCTAGCTCAATTTTCCGCCATTTAGATTTTTTTCAAAACACACTTTTTTCTCCTACAGATTTTGACAAAATCTCACAAGTACTGACACACATGATCTCTCGACTTGTGTGATTAACATTCTCTGCCATGGGACGAGTTTTACAAGTTATGGCTTTTGACACTGGATGGCACTGTTCGCAAGCCTATGGGTCACCAAATATTTTCTGATTCTGGGGTACGTCGCCCGATGACGTCATGACGTAACCCTAACCAAAACAGCCTTTCCCATATTTTCGGACAATGAATACTTAACGTTACAATAAGAACCGTGTGTGGGCGTCTTTTGCATGCTCCCGTGCGCGGATCCACGCAACGCAGAATATTCAGCGTTTTTCAAAGGTATGTGAAAAACGCTCTTTTTTTGGCAGAGAATGAGTTACAAACGCATCATACCGATTTTTGATTGTCCATACCACTTGGCCGTAATTGACTTCCAAAGTTAGAGGGAGGCTCCTATAAAATGCCAAAAATGTTGAATCCCAATCTCCAAACGCCTATCAACCTCAAATTTGAATTACATGTTTATGGTTGTCTACTCGACAAAATTCCAATTTGGTGCCACACATTTTTGTTGCAGAAACATGATCTTTTTTTGTTGGACCAATTCAGCCATGTGACACTGACAATGTCATTTGGCTTGCAAAATCAGTGGGAGGGGCCTATAAAATAATCCATATCACAAACATCCAATAAACACATTTTATTTTGTCATAAAACGTTCTCTGTCGTTTTTTTGTTTTTTGCTGTGGAATAGTGATCAAAGTTTTACTTTCAAAACTAAGTAAGGCCCTTCATATTCCCTGTCTGAGCTCAGGCATCTCTGTCCAATTCTGGCTCTCTGCTTGTCTCTCTCTGCTTGTCTCTCTCAGCCCACACGTTAGGTCCTTTTATGTTACACGATCGCTCCAATCTGAGCCCAGGGGGAGACCACGGCTCCCCGAGTGAGAAAGCCCTCCCAAAAAAGCTATAGACCAGATGTATGATGTTATATGGTCAAACTGGCAAATACAAAAGGGGCAAAAACAAAAGCCTTGAATTAAGGGAGAGGCTTTCAAAAGTGTGTTTTCCAAACAGCCCAGCAGAGAGCTCAGATGCCTGTCCTCCCTCCTCGCGCTTGCACTCAGCATTACTCCTCACTCTCCCTCACTTGCTGTTTCCCCCGTTCTCTTTCTCCTCCTCTCTATATTATTCTCTCTAACACCCCCACACCCCCACTCCACCACACCCCACCCCGAGACTAAATGCTTAAAAAAGAAAAGAAAGGACACCATTTTTGCTAATTAGTTGAGGACTTAACAGGCGCAGGATATGCTGCCTTACTTTTTCATCTGCTGTCCACGGGCTGTCGACTGGCCTGTGAAGTTGAGCCTGTGTGGCGAGGAGCAGAAGAAAGGAGCGGGCCGGGCCCACACAAATGCCTCACTGGAGATCCTGAACAGGTCTCCTGTGGGGGTTGAGCCACACTGCTTAAAATGGGGGGATGACCACCATTAGTATTTAACATTTGGGGGGAAAGGGGGCCTAAATAAGATGTTTAAATGGCTCCAATGCCTGATGTATGCTCCGTCGTACGCCGGTGTCGCGCGGTGAAAATAGCCGATCTACAAGTTCACAATGCGTTGCGGATGTGTTACGTTACGTTGTGAGTTTGTAGATCTGCTATTTTCACCGCCGTACGTCGGAGCATAAATTAGGCATAAGCTCCACCTCCCCTTATTAATGCTTACAGGCTAAGTCAAATCATAGTTTCTTTTTTATACTTAGCAATGCACCTATGTTAACAGTGAACTGAAAGATCATAGAACTCTAAAGTACAACAAATGTATCCTGTTAAATGATGATTTAAAAGACTCACACGGTGTGTGCTCTATTGTAAAAGTTCCTTGTTTTGTAATGAGTTGTTTGTTTAATGGCAGTCATGTCCTATATGGGTTTGTATATTATATCTATTTCAAATGATTACATTCAAAGAAAACATATTGTCCATAAAGAATTGGCCACTGAATACCCTCAAGTAAAATTAGGTGCTACATTACTCATTACTATATAAACTTACTCTACAAGTAAAACATGCAAGCGTGTGCAACAGAATATCTGGGCATGACTTATGCAGTATATGCAAGTGAAAGAAAAAAATTAGCACCTACTGCTACTTCATGTGGAAGTATTTATTTTTACATGAACAATGAAGACATTCTATTCTAATTAACATGTTCACATTCTAGGAGAGTTGGATTATTCAGTGTCAGGTTCAATACATGTGTTTTCCACTCAACATCATTTTAGGTATAATACACTCTTTCCTGAGAAACAAAACCATGCCCATTAATTGGGGGGGGGGGGGGGGGGGGGGTCTCTTGAACATGGAGGAGGAAAAGTAAAGTTTAATGCATAGACTCAAATCACTTTTGACAAACAGTAAATTGCATGGCTATTCAAAAATCTGGAATTAATAATCACAATGAGTAATATATGCAGCGCTGTAGCAGACAGTTCTCAACCCTAAACTCTCTTAATGGCCATGCTGTATTTCATGCTGTCAGTTGTCATAGGCTGCGCGCGTGTATGTGTGTGTGTGTGTGTGTGTGTGTGAGTGTGAGTGTGAGTGTAAAGACAACAGAATGAAAACTGATGTGGCTTAACCACTTATACTTACAGCCCCATATGTACATAGGACGAATAGTGAAAATAGCCAATCGTCAATTTATTTATTTATTTTGCCTATAATGACATGCCCAAAGTAGGTACGCGAGGCTTGACATGGTTAAATGCACCTCACCTCGGGGCCAATCCTGTAGCAGGAGAACAGAGAGGAATAGCGATAGAGAGACATGCGGAGGAGAGGAGACCCCTGTCCACCTCAGAGGGGCTGAGGACAGGAAGTCAGGGGTGAGGAGAGGGAACCTGAGAGACAAAGTTCAGTAATCACCATTAAAAAAGGTCAAAATGTCCCGGGCTCATGACATTTCTCTTTCCCTCACTGGTGGTGACATCAAGAATACTGTCTTGTCCTAAATAACAACAATAAATAACGGTTCAGGGGGAAAGGAAATCTGTAGTGGTTGGCAGTTTTGTTGTCCCGTCTTAAAACACTTATATTGAGATCTCTAAGAGGCTGTTAGGTTTACACGGAACAGGAGAGGTTGAAGCGGAGTGGGCCGCTTGCATTCTCAGCTACTTTGTTCAAATGGGGTGTATTTATCAGAGATGTACGACACACACCCTATTAAACCAAGGGCACAGAGGAAATTCCTCACATGATCACCAAAGCCCCATAACTGTCTGGGACAGAAATGGGGGGCTGTGCCGTATGTCAGTTATATGGAGCAATAACCGACTTAAAGAAGTGTGGTAATAGAGCCATTTACCTGATCCTGAAAAATGAGAAGAGAAAAAAAGACGTGTGATTGTGTGTGTGTGTGTGTTGTGTGTGTGTGTGTGTGTGTGTGTGTGTGTGTGTGTGTGTGTGTGTGTGTGTGTGTGTGTGTGTGTGTGTGTGAGTGTGCACACAGCACCTTTTACCTCTATTTTTTAATGTGTACCTTCACAAGATAGTAAAAACTAAACCTAGAAGTAATCTAGTTAAGTACAAAGCAAGACAATTATTTAGTCTTTAACCCAGTCATTCAAACTGTGAAAGCATCCGTGTCTTTTTAGATTTTAGCCTATAGCAACATAAGTATTCAGAAAACTGTTGTTAGGCTTTAGAAGGCTAGTTGATTTGTAGAATTGGCCTCAGGTCTTAATGGACGACACGAAACACAAGCTATAGAATGTCCGTGAAATGTGAGATTTGATATGTTTAGCTCCAGATAAAGATTCAGGATTCAGACTGAGGGGATCAGCTTATTTTTTACCACCACATACTGTAGCTGCACACGTTTATAGTCAACATATAGAAGTTATATAGAACTGACTTTGTAGCAGGATACAAGATCTGGGTTGCATTGATGGAACTTACATCTATTGTGCACTGAGTTGCCAGCGTACTATGTGTATTATTATTATTTTTTTGGTGTGTTCTATAGAACACAACAATAATTACTGGTGCAAGGACGAGCACACATGGTGGCCTCCAGTGCTTTGTGTTTCATTCTTGCTGTGACAGACAGGGTGAAAGTGTTGTGTAATCGGACTGCATTAACAGTGCAAGGATATACACCAGCTTACAAAGAGTGCAGAAAAGTGGAGTTAAGGTACTAAACCCACCACTTATGTCTCTTCACTTCCCCCCGCCAGTCAATGCATAATCTAGAGTAGACAGAGAGAGAGAGAGACCAGAGTTGATGTCAGCTTAATCATGATTGTGTCCATGGGAGCAGAATTAACAAAGATTAATTGGAGGGGAGGCAAATAAGCTTCTTTTTTAATGAATGGTGGCTATGTTGTGTAAGGCCCTTTTTTGGGGTCCATCACAGCAAAAAGCTAAAAAGACTCAACCGTTGAAACTGTGTGCCATTATAACAGCTTAATACTCAGTCGGATGGCTGTTTTCCTGTGCCGGAAATAGCAGAGCTTGTATATCTGCTATTTATTTATATACAAAGTATATAAATTAGGCGTAACAGTTGTCCGTTTGTAGAAATACCTGTGTGCTATAAAAGACCAACAGTAACAACAGATGACGGTTATCATAACAGGACAAGCTGGGAAGCTATGTGAAAGAGCATGTTCGGGAGTCAGGCAGGATTATTCTCTGAAATCCTCTGAATCACGAGCAGCAGGGGCCACTTGACGCAGGACAATCGGGAGCACCGTGAGGCAGGTCTCCAGTAAAAATGTGCTTATTTATGTAATCATGCAAGAAATATCTATTGTAATGCTTGTGAAAGCATCTAAGATGGGAAAGAGCAGAGCCCTGTTCTCTGTGAATCAGGACCAAAATTGCAGTATAACTGCTCCCCCTGGTGTGCTCAGAGCCACATTGCCTGGAGGATGGTCTGTGGACTGTATTTATTATGGATCCTTGGGGCCAAATTAGTGACAAGGTGAAACTGATGCTTGGCCTTTCTTTCACTTCTCCTGGAAACCACAGTCTCATATTCCATGTACACATGCTTGATAAACAGGATAAAAAAAATCATGTTTTTATTGAATTATATGATAAAATGTGTATGATTACATGTAAGTTTGCTTTTAGCTCGAATGAGCATCATGTAATTTGAAACTATCTTCTGTATAGGCGTTATTGTATTTGTCCCTATCATGGTGCACACACACTTGTTTAGAACCATACCAATGCAATGTAAAATGCACAGGAATATCCCAAGTGTTAATTTGAACTCTTTTCATTACGTTAGTTAGACTAACACTCAGGATAACACTTGTCTGCAGGTTAGTGCTCACCCCCCCCCCCCCCCCCCCCCCCCCCCCCCCCACACACACACACACACACACACACACACACACACACAGTGTCAATGTAGAGCGAGAGCGATGGAAAAGGCAGGAAAAGGGTCAGGTGAGCAAAAGAGAGAATATGCTGTACTTTTTCAAGCGCCACACTGAGAATGTGTGAATCTGTCCCTTCAGTCAAATATGTTGCCATGCGAGGGATTAGAGGTCTGTGAAGCACTAGGTCTTGACCTGCAAGCCTTGGAGCCAGGCGGTAACCTGACCCAATACCAGGTGTATGCCTGTGGGTCAAAGGGTTGAGAAAGCACGCAACAAAAGGCAGCAGCTCCTCAATAAAACCCTCACGGCTCCAATTAACCATTTTAAACCTGTTTTCATGTCTTAAAAAAGATAGGTAGCAATGCACGGTGAAAAGCTTCATATGTCCTTAATTGCGGAAGCCCACACAAATGACAACGGAATGAAATGTGTAGTTTATATGTCCTAATAGAGAGAATGTTAATAGCATGCTTACTGCCTTCTCCCTCCTGGCTTTGCTTTTACTTTCAAAATAATTTACTGCGCCTTTAAAGCACCCCGTCATCTGCAGCCAGAGACCCATAACTGTCATGTGAGTCGATCATTTACCCGGCGATCTCCTAAGTGTTAGGTGTTAATGGCTGGAAGCTGTAGAAAACATAGGGAAATAACTAACACCTACAGAACCAACACATCATCTCTGTAGCAAGGAGTGCTGTATCATTTCATAACACATTAAAGGCTGTAGCAGTTAATCAAGCTACCTGCCAGGGGGACCTCCATAGCTCACCAACATGTCAGGGTGGAAGTCTTTAAATATGCTCATATAGGAGTGTAGAACGGAGAGATTCCTGTTGCGCCTAGATCCATTGTAGGAGAGATTGTAAGTAGTGTTAGCGGCGCTCAATGTCAACTACTAATTGACACTTGGCACCGGCCATCCAGACTCCCTGATTTAGCAGATTAGGAACACTGTGTTGATTTCGTTTTATGTACTGTACATCTAATTGTTCCATTAGGTTCTTCTAACAGAGAGACAATATACAAGTGGAAAACTACATTACACTCAATCTACTTAGTGCACACATGCGAGAGACACACACACACACACACACACACACACACACACACACACACACACACACACACACACACACACACACACACACACACACACACACACACACACTTTATCCAAACAAACTAAACCTTTTTTAAAACAAGATTAGGCTTCGTTATTTGTACTGTACAGCATGTAACTCTGAGATATGAAATGCAGAGGACTGTTTCAGTAAACCCTGATTGTTCCAGTATGCATCGGGCCTCCATTGTTGGATGACCTGCAGGTTGAAGCTGGCTGAACTTGCACACTGCAGAGAAAAGTGCAACGGCAACAGCTCTGTGGCCTCAGAGGGTTATTAATTGCTCCAGCATGCCCTTACACAATATGTTTGGATAGGTGTTTCTTGTAGCAAACAGAAAAGCCTTTGTGTCAGTTCTCTATGACTTAATTAGGGAAGGAAATGAGAGTAAATACAAAAAAGCCATTGTCTTTCCTCAAGTCACAGCTTGAGCTGGATATGACTCGCAACTATCTTGTCTGTAAAATCATAAAATGTATATTAAACGCATAAAGCCAGGAGCACACTATAAGGCATTCCAAGTCACTTAAGCCCTACAAGATGCCAATGTTATTCTATAATCTATCTGGGGCTAACATTTGGTGAAAATTATCTACAAGCTCACATGTTGCATTCCGATGCTGCGTTATGAGCTTGTAAATCTACTATTTTGGGTGACGATTTTTTGTGTAGAGCAAAAACAGGAAGGGGCCTAGTATAAAGCCGTTGGGAATCCAGTCAGCTAAATATATTGTCCAAAGCTGGTTGCACACTCCTGCGTTTTTTCGTTGTGTTTTGAAAATCCAAAAAAAAAAAAAAAAAGCAAAGGAGAGAGGAGCAGTAGCGACATTTGCAAAAATCGAATCAAACCTGGTCCGAAAATAATTACGAAACGGTTGGCAGTGTGCAAACGTGATGTTAATCACGTTACATGCTGTAAAACTTGAGGTTGATTTTTGGAGCGGTGAAAGCGCTCCCAATAGACAGGTATGTCCGTGGGTATGTGGGTGGCTGGGTGGCTGGCTGGGTGGGTGGCTGGCTGGCCATGTCCGTAGCCTGGCAATACCTTGAGTGGCCACACACAACACACTAGTTAAAGGAGGGGCGCTGTTTTGTGCAGGCCAGGCACACTCACCACTCACTCACAGGCACAGTTTACTCACTCACTCACTCACATAGGGTACAGCTGCTCAAATTCACCGCTCCACTTCGAACCGAGGTTTGATTTTTTTTATTTACGTTCTCTGAAATTCGCACCGATATTCATCCGAAAAAACGGTGCAGTGCAGGACGTCCCACACTGGAGAATGGCATAGACTTGAAAATGTGTTCTCTGACACCTATATGGGCTGTGGTATGATACTTTATATGTGTGTCCGGCATACAGTATGATTTACTTGGTGGAGACCTTGTCGGTTCAGATGACTGTGCAATATTTTTTATTAATGTTTTTACTTGTTTGGAGCAAATTCATCATACTCTCGGGGTCATGAAAACATTTGAATTCCTCAAACTTAATAGGTTTTGCACAAATATGTATTTAGTTTTTCTACATGTTATTCTTTATTGTCTTTTAGAATGGGATACATGATGATAGTATTTCTGACTGACCATGACGTTAAAAATGTAAACCCCATTAAGATGTGTTAAAATTACACATTGTAGTCACTTTCACACTGGGTTGAGTAAGTAAGATATATCTAACACCAGAGACTACTACAAAGCTATTAAAATCAGAACAGTACTCTTCTACTGTGCCTTATTCTCTCCCCCTCTCTCTTTCTTGCTCTGTCTCTCCCTGTCTCTGTGTCTCTCTCTCTCTCTGTCTCTCTCTCATCTCCTCTCATGCACTCTACTAGCCTTGCAGAGGGGTTTCCTATAGTGAGATGAATTCCAACGTGCACTTGCCAAGTGACCCATGTCCATGGGCGGACAAGGTTACCAGGCCTGACTTCTACAGCCTTTTCTGTCTCCACACTACTCACTGTGTCTCCCCGCCTGAAATAGTGAGGCGGATACACCATCCTAATGAAAAACACAGAACAGAGAGGGCTCAGGACGAACCTGCTGCTCGAGTGCCCTCCAGGCTCAAGCTGACAAAAACATCAAGACAATGACAGCAAAATATGAGAGGTGAACAAAACCCCAAAGGATGTTAGGGTGTGAGGGGAGGGAAAGGTGACAGAGCTCTAGAATGCACACTCTAAGTAAAAGTGCAACTTAGCACCTCCATTGGTTCTTTGGCTTCTCCCTGTAGGCAGTCCCTCACAGGTGCAATGTAACCTAATAGATCTATTCTACTGTATGAAGGCTATAGTTAAGTTTTTGATAGCTCTCCTTTGTTCAAAGCTAGCCCTTTCTATCATCTGTCTGATGCTGCCAATTGGGTGTACTGTAGGTTATGTTGCAGCAACAATGGTGGTGAACTTGTTTTAACATGGGTAATTTTATGTTTAAAATATTTACCGTTGGCTTCCAAAGATCAGCATCATTATGTCAGAACGGAAATTACATTTCATTAGTCATTCCCATATTGCCTGCTGGATATCTGGACTATATAGAAATAATTCACGCATGAATTACTAATCAACCAATATGTTTTCCTATGATAATTAGTGTGTGATATATAACATATGCAATGTAATTATGCAAGATAAATCAATAAAACAATTCACATTATAACACAGAAAAGGCACCTGCTGTACATTTAAAATAGGGGCATAATACACAATACAGCTAGAAGGTCCTGGGTTCGATTCCTGCCGGGGAACGCTGTGGGCGGGGCGTGTTCTCTACTCCTCGTCATCAGTGCCCACACCCTAGGTGGGGTTGGCAAAAGGGCCTTTCTGTGTGGAGTTTGCATGTTCTCCCTGCGAAAACATGCAGTAATCCTGGTCTCTATAATGCCTCCCCCTGGCCAGAAAGGAGGAACTGGTTGGAATTACGTGTTCCTTCCACACTTCTATGTCCAACCGTTTCCTTCTGAAGAGCTGGGGAAGCTCCCCCCCTGTCAGGTGAAAAGAAGCAGCCTGCTCACTCATCATGCACTGAAGGAAGAAGGAGCTCAGTTCGGGGCCTTCCCCAGTTTGGCAGAGGTAGAGCAGAGACCAGGATTACAGCTTAGGCAATTGACGCTGGGTGAAAAATGGGTTACAAAATCGTGGGATAAACAGTATATAAAAAAATGGTTTCTGTAAAACATGCTGTAAAACCAATTCACACAAATACAGTTACAAATGTTTATCTTAGTGCGCGGGTGGTGCAGGGGTAAAAGGACCTGCCCACCACCGCAGCACCTGTCAGCAGGGAATGTAGGACAGAGGCACTACAGTACATCCTCCCAGTGGGGGCTCCTCATTGGCAGGTGAGCCAGTAGGCTCTAACAGCAGTGGCAAGCGCTGGGAGGAAATAATTGGTCTACTAAATTGGGAGAAAAAAGAATATTGACTAAAAAAAGTAGTTATAGTTAAATGCATCAATTTACTGAACCATATAATTTTGAACCCTCTGAATATACTCATATCAAATTGTGTTAGTGAATCTGTCAGACTTTAGGTTTCTACTAGTATTGGCTTTAGTAAAGGGTACTACAGTAGTCTACTAACTGTAGAATGGATCAGTTTGCATTTGCATGAGACAGCTAGAGACGGTACTGTTTAAGAATTAGTTTGGAGATGGCTAAGTTTAGAGATCCTCTCGGCTCTAGCTATTCACACGGTGCATGGTGAGTATAACCCTGCCGGTAACACTTGCTATGCATCCCATATCTATGATGCATTTATGCAGAAAATAAGTTCTGTGGATAATAAGCCTAAAACTGTTTCACAGTTTTGTTCGATGACATAAATAACATCCGTTAATATTTCCACTGTGAATTTTGTGGGCGTTGATTTGTGGAGATTCTTTTGGAACAAAACTTGTTAATATCAGTAAATCTGTGTTTGCTAGGGAGCTGATTTTCTCAGTTAATCTAAAACCCAATGCAAAAGTTCCATCTGACATCTGCGGTGGCAGTAACTTCCGGCTGTCATCCATGTAGCACTCTGTTGTTGTTGGGTCTCCATATTATTTTTTTTGTAAATTAATGCCCTACTTGATCATACTACAGTACTACAGAGTCACGCTAAAGTATCAAAAATAGCAGATCTACAAGCTCGAAACGTGACTCAAAACGTGGCGCGAAGCAACGCATTTTGAGCTTGTCCATCTGCTATTTTTGATACTTCAAGTTGAATCCTGAAAATGAGGTATCTACCCAACAATGATGTTGTCCTAACTAATTTAGTGCCCTTGCTAAATGCTTCTACTGTACCTTTCAGTGCCTTGAAGTAGTCTGTATGGAGCATGCATGCAAACACCTATTGTACAGTACATCATGAGGAAAATGTTGTTGTGAAAAAGGGGGCTCATGCACTCATGCAGCCTAAATCTATTTGTGAATGCATTTTGACACCATACTAGTTAACAGTTTGATTTACCTAAAGGATTGAGATATATAAAAACTCTCACCAATCCTGCTCAAACACACTTAGCACGTCCAAATTGTAATTGTGGCGTCTGAAGCTTAGTGGGCAGAGAGGGGCTGGTAATCACAAGGTCACCAGTTCACCTCCTGGTCCCAGTCTGAGTCCAGGTGTCCCACCCTGAGCAAGACACTTAACGAGGGCTGTCACCATATGATATTTTACATGACGATTAATTGTCGCTCAAATAATTGCGATTAACCATTTAATTGTGTTTTTGTCGTCGACGATTACATTTCTGTGTGGCTTGTAGGCTTTGAAGTTGCACATGGCAGATATGACACATAACCTAAATATACAAAGAAATGACTGACATGTTTGACAACTTTATACTTAAAAAAGAACATTGATAGTGGAAATAGACGATCTACAAGCTCACAGTGAGCTTGTAGATCAGCTATTTCCACTATTTTTTTACTTTAAACAAAATATATGAAAACCTTTCAAAATGGAAACGATTATGACGATTATGAAAAATAAACACGATTATGAAAAATAATCGCGATTAGACGATTATGTAATAATTGTGACAGCCCTACACTTAACCCATAACTGCTCCGTCCCTTGTGCTCATCATAACTGCCATCAGCAGTCATCAGCTGGGTAGAGCTGAAAACTGAATCCCCCTGTGCGACTAATAAGGTAATAAAAAGAAAAGTGTTTTTAAAAACAATTATTGCTCAAACATCCCATATGCTCTAATTTGACCTATGCCTGGCGTTATACAGTACATACCAGGTAATTGTGTGTCAGTGCAATGAGTAAAATAAAGACCTCAAGTCAGTGCTGAAATTAATCAAGCTTTAATGTTGCCTTTTTTTAATCATTTTAGGTCACATCCCCGGTCATATTGTACATGCAATTTTTGTTTTAAATAAATTCTCCATGTTTGTTATGACACACACTTTTCAACATTCAAATACAATTCCTCTGAACATTGTCCCGCCTGCCTATCCTGTTTCACTTTTGAAATCCTGTTTCATCTGGACTTTAATAGTGTTTCCCACAGTACAATAGCTGTAATCATGAGGATTAATCTGGTGGTCAAGCTTACAAGGCTAACAATTAGTCTGTTTTGCTTCATCACTTCCAATTTCACTTGTTTGTCCGACGAGTTCTCTCTCCTGATTAGATCAAATTGGTATCCTGACCTGAAAATGTGTTTTTTAGTTTACTAAAGAGCTGATGACATGGGGAGACCTCAGTTAATCTGTTAATGAGAACTCTATAGCAACGATTACTATCTGTATATAAAAATATTGAACACTTACTTCATGTAGGTTCATATAGGTAATTGTCTCCGCTAGGCCGAAAGGCATGGCCGAGACTATGTTTTCGCCCCCTGTCCGTCTGTCCGTGTGTCCGCGTGTCCTTCCTGTCCTTTTCTGTGGACAGCTAATCTCCGAAACGAAGCATTTTTTCAGATTTTTCATATTCCCTCCTGATTGGCTAAGAATGGCTTCCAAAGTTTGCAAGAGTGCTGTCTTTTGAACAAAATGTCTAAAATCATGAACACACAACGATTTCCGTTAAAGTTTGCAAGCACATTCCCACTAAGCCCATGGTGGCGCTATAACAGGCAGATTTGTGTTTTTACCAATAACTCCACCGTTCAGTGTAAAACTTTGTATGCACACTCCCTAGAGGCCAAGGAAAAACCTTTGCAATGCATTCTTCACATCTGCTTTTTATAGCGCCACCAGGAGGCCGACTTATGTAAAACACATTTTTTGATATTACTCCTTCAGATTTGTTCCAAAAATCACTCGAATCAGTACACAGTAGTCATGTGATCAAGATGATCTGTCTGATATTTCATATTCCATCCTAATTGGCTTCCAAAGTTTGCAGGATTGGTCAGTTTTGAACAAAATACCTGAAATCATAAACGCAGCTTGTGATTTCTGTGCAATTTTGCACGCACATTCCCACTAGGTCAAGGAACAAATGCCACCCTTTTCACATTGGCCTGTTATAGCGCCACTAGCCTCGGAAACCCAGGCTTTTATTTTGGCGATAGGAAGAAAAATAAAAGCCTGGGGTAACCTGCTGCACTTTCTGGCATAGGAAGTTGGAGGCGGGCCATGGCACAGATCGCGAACCAATAGGATCCACCGGCTGTTTTCAGCTGGTGGATCTGTCCCCTCTAGACCAAAATCAGCCTGTGTTAGGGAAGGCTATAGCGCCACCAGCAGCTCCATTTTTGCAAAACACATTTTTGGAACAAGATGCCTCAAATCATTACAGGCCGCAGACAGTGTTGGGAAAGTTCACTTTCAAAACGAACTAGTTCAAGGTCAAGTTCAAAACTTTCTTTTTTAAACCATAATATTTTTATACTTTTGGCTATTCCATTTTTTTTTATTGACACAGCCCACCCCATATAGAACCACACACAGCAATTATTGAATCCAACTTAACATTGAGGTGCCCACAATATTTAGGTGCCCAGTGCCCAGTTTTCCTCACCCTTATTGTGAAGGCAGACGTTTCTAACCGTCCGCGTTGGTTAAAATAGCTGATCTACAAGCTCACGTTGTCTCGTGGATGCGATGCGTTGTGAGCTTGCAGATCAGCTATTTTGGCATGCAACACACGTCACACGACGAAGTGTAGTGACGCTTTACTTGGGTGGGAGACAACGTAACGAGGAGGAGACTCCGCTTCATGTAGAGAAGCACACAGCAGACGCTCACATATCAACGTCCCGTCTGCGAGGTCTGCGAGCCTGCAGCTGGGTGCTATTGGAGCATGTGAATGCAAAGAAAGACGAGAGGACAGGCGACGTGGACCGCCGCACGAACAGGCTGAACGAGCCGACGACCGCCGTTCACGGACGTCAGAATTTCGACAATAGCGTTCGACAATAGCGTTCATCAAGCGGAAACAACACGCGTTCAGTTCATGTTCGCCCAAAATATGAACGTGTTCACGAACGGTCGTTCATTGAACGCGTTCGGGTACAACACTGGCCGCAGATGACATGGCACCCTTTTCACATTTGCCTATTATAGCGCCACCAGGAGGCCACAATAACCCACCTGACCTCAGTGACCTGGCGGAGACCTGTGCTCGGAAGAGCACTGCTTGGCATCAGTGATGCTACAGATGTACTGTATATAACAACTAGGCTACAGTACAACATGGCTTAGGACAATGCCTGAATAATGTCAAGCAGCAAACAATAACATGCTGTGCAGCACTTTGTGGAGAAAGAAGAAACCAATCAGGTCCTTATCATCCTGCATGAGACCATGCGTTTCGTCTCCAGTAGGTTGCCGTCCTAGATTCATTTTCCTTTTTTTGTGTGCATTCTGCATTGGAGTTTTTGAATCATGTTTGTGTGCTGAACACTTACTTTATCTGGGTAGAGAGACATCCCAAGAAACTGAACACAAGAATTCTCCACACACAGAAGACATACAAAATTGGGCAGTGCCCATTGGAACAATCTAACACAGTGAGACTACAGACAGTGTACAAAAGTCCTGCTCCTGTATCAGCTTCTGCGATCTAAATCGGCCCTTCTTTCTCTCCCCTTGTGCATCCATAAAAAGGTTACATCAAGGGGGAGACAGAGGGCTGAGAGCGAACAGGATAAGAGAGAGAGAGAGAGAGAGAGAGAGAGAGAGAGAGAGAGAGAGAGAGAGAGAGAGAGAGAGAGAGAGAGAGAGAGAGAGGCATTCATGAATGGCAAAGGGTGGTGGGATGGCTTACAGTGTGTGTGTGTGTGTGTGTGTGTGAGTGCACACATGCATGCGGGTGTGCCTATGTGTGTATGTGAGTAACTGTGTGTGAGTGAAGGAGCTCCAAGCCCCTCGGGCTACCCACCCTGTCAGAGAAATCATAACAAACTGTCATGTGTACAGCCAGGAGCTAAGGTTCATGCTGGTAGTGAGACCACAGGAACAGAAGTTCGGCAAACATGAACGGATTCCATGCTTACGAAGATGTCTGTGCTGGGAACATACTTTTTGAACGAGCCTAAGGAGCAAAAAAAAAAACTTTGATGAATGTTTTTTTTTTTCTCTCTCTCTCTCTACATGACACCCACATCAGTGCATGGAATCTAAATCTGCACTACACTGAAGCAAAGAGAGGGCAGACAATAAATAAAATAGAAGGAAGAGACAAAAAGCAAGACTGTTTGCATGCCATCTTTTGCTTATAACTTAATCTTCTTTGAAAAGATAATGGTGGAAAAACAACATAAAGCATGCGTAAGGACATAAAGGATATTTAAAAACCCTCTTTAGTCTCTCTTATACAGTATGGCTTCATTCAACTTCAAAAACGTGATGTTTTGGCCCACGGTCAGCAAATCAATTCATCATATGGACCTAAAAAGTTATATTTTTGTGGCCGAATAAAAGCCTGTGTGGCCTGTGGCTTTTATTCTGCCACAAAAATATTGCTTTTTTTATATCTTAATGGCATGGCTCGGTAGGAGGCGAGTCATGTACAAATGGGTCTGTGAGTCTGTCTGTGTCTGTTTGGTGCTGGATAAATCAGAACCAAACTTCTTGGGCACAGCACACTGACCAAGAAAGTACCCGCACACATTTACTTTTTCCACATACAGTATGTTTTATATTTTCTGAAATATTTAACTTTCATTTTATAATGGAAGTCGAGTGGTGAAAAGGGAATAGCTATCGGATCAGGCTGCAACCTTTCCCCAAGTTTAGAGTCATAGGCTACGTCATAGATACATAATAGATGATCAAAGAGTCATTTTAATTTTATAATGGCAGTAAAAGGTGCTCGGATCGGGCTGAACCCTTTCCCAAATTTGGAGTCATACAGTACGTCAAGGGTCTTAAAAAATGTTCAGGCCAAGGACCCCTTAGCTGCAGCAATGAAGCAGGAACCCCCTGTACATATTGGTTTCATGTTAACTGAACGTCCATTTCCACCTGGCGTGAGCACAGAACCATTTATTATATACTTCCAAGACAATTTATTGGTTGGGCCCCTCAGAACCACAGTGGCCCGGCCCGTTATAGCTTTTTTTCTCATTTGCACAAATGCCACAAATCATGAACGCAGCTCCCGATTGTTTTGAAACAAAATCCCAAATCTTTCACATGGTGGTGCTACAACAGCCCACCTACAGTAACGTTTGTCCATTAACTCTAGATCTTGAACCGTAGCTAAAAAAAAAAAAAAAAAAAAAAAAGGATTCTCTTATAGGCCCTCGCTACTTGTGCCAGATTACATTTTTCACACCATTTTGCGTTCTCTTAAAAACACACTTAGTTTGCGGGCCCTGGGTAGGCAACCCGGTCCTGGCAGAGACCCATGTGCTCAGAGGAGAACACTTCAAGTTTTTTACCCCTTTTTAGTCATTATGCCAATTCCTCCCCTCTCACAATGTGTGTCACTGCAGTTGGCTAGTGAGGAGCCCCCACCAGGAGGACGTGTCGTAGAGCCTCCGTCCTACTCCTCCCAGCCCGTAGGAGTTCGCGCAGTGACAAATATCACCCGCCCGGCTTCCCTCCTCCCGAACACGGGCCAATTGTGTGGGCAGGCACCGTGGTGGTGGGTACTACTGGGCAGGTACTTTATCACTGTGCCACCCGAAAGCAAGTGGTTAAAGTTGAATCACTCAAGTTTCATGCTTTCTAGCTAGTCCACACATAGTTTCTGTAGAGTATAAACAGATGCTCATAGCCATTAAGTCTTGATAAGAATGACAGACATACAATGTACTGAAATATTGCTGTAGTTACTTTTAATTGCATTTGTCAACAAATACGTATTTGCTGTAAAAGCACATAATACCAAGAGGTTTCAGCTTTAATTGACCAGCCCCCCTGTGCCCTGACCTTTGGGGTCCAAGTCCCACTGGTCCTATAGTGTAGCCTTACAAAGAGCAGATAGAGAAGATAGTATCGCACAGCCTTATCTACTCTGACATAATGAACATTGCATTTCTATGGATTTAGAGAAACTGATATATGAGCTGGTGTTCTCATGGCCCACCCACTCTCACTATAACAAAAAAAAAGAAGAAGAAGAAAAAAAAAAGAACTTGGTATGTCACTCGCAGGCATGGGAACTCGGGTCAATTGTACACGTTCACTCACTGCGGTGTCATGTAAAGGAATTCTACACAAACCAGCTCCCAATTTCATGGCAAATTTCCACCAAGGAATACATCTGTTTAGGGAATGTAAAGTGAAGCAGCGGGAGTGGATTCTACTGGATTAGGCCTGCTCATCAGTTTATCATTCATCAGTCAGCAGGAGTTTCAGCAGAGAGCAAAAAGGGAGGAGGAAAAATCCCTAATTCTCCGCAGCCATACCTTCCTTTGTAGCTCAGGATTAACGACAGGGCCTAGAGAACCTGATGAGTTTAAAGCTTCAGAAGAGAGCAGGGTGAAAGGAAGCCAGATCAGGACAGAGATACCATTAGAGAAACTCATAAATCAAGAGTGCTTATGGTGGGGGGATATAGTTTGAAGAGCATCTGGACTATCCTACATTTATTTCACGCGGTGAACATGACAAAGATATAATTTTCTTTGGAAGCCTACTGCTCACTATTAGAGTGCCATTGTTCTGGGTCTCATTGTCGTTTTCATTTAATTGATTTGCCTTCACTTTCTATCAATAAGCGTTAAACAATTATTCATGTGTTTTAGAGCACTCCTCAATCCTCACATTCTCTACAATTGTTATAATTTACACATTGTACAAGAGGACGCAGGACACTTTTCTGTTAATTAAAACACTTAGCCCTATTTTATTTGGATACAGTGTATACTTTGGATATACTGTAGCATTAAAAAAAATCATGATGTGTAAACAAAACCTGAAATATATTTTTGGAAGATTCTGCGGAATTTTGACAAAAATAGGGACGTCAGGGTTAATGTGTCTAAGTTCAAAAGGGCAAATAGATGTGTCTTACTGTAACTAAAACTTGAAGACACTTGTAGGGGAGGGGAGGGGAGGGGAGGGGGAGTGTCTTGTGTCAGCCATAGTGCATGATGACGACATCATAGTGGCAGAGGGAGGACAGGAGTGCTGGGCTACACCCGGGCTCCTGAGCTCCGTACCAAAAAGATAAGTGTGATTCACTCGGAGGCCTTCGCAGGCCCTGCCAGCTTCCTGCAGACACCTCTTCCTTGCTCTGCTTCCTGATGTTATCATAATCCGGGACCTGGAGTGGCCCTTTGTGGCTCATGGCCTTGTCTTCCGCCAGCACACGTGTGCGTCACATTATCTGCCGAGAGGCCAGACTCCATATCCTGCCGACTGGGGGAGGGAGGGGCGGTGCTGCTGCTGCTGCTGCTACAACGTCGGGAACAGGAAAGGGAAGTGGACACACAGACCAGGATTGGGTGAGAGGGGGGGAAGGAACCGAGTACAATATCCATCCCCTGTCCCTATTCCATAATTTATAAACAATCACGTGCCAGTATTGTGAAAGCATGTTGAACACGGGGGGTTTTCACTGTCACAGATCTTTAAGCATGCCGGCAACTTGAACCCCAGCATCCATAGTCTGGAGGGAATTTTTACCCAAAAATAATCTTCAATCTCACTACGCGTCGCAACGTGATCGACTATCTGTGGCGAAGAGTTTTAGTGTAGATGGTCCATTTGGTAAAGTGGTCCAAGTACAGGTCCGTTTTTGAGTGGTGGTCACACCGTCTCCTATGCGTGACTGCGTGTGTATTAGGGATGCAGAGATCGTAATTGCGATACAAACTTGTGCGATACGAGTGAATCGGTTCATTCAGTGTGTATCGTACAATTGACGGCTGAAATCGTGATGGATCGTTCCGTGAGTGTCTGGGTCCGTAAACTCCACTGCTGTATCGGTTTTTCCATATAGTATTTCATTCTATCCTGTGTTTCCGAGGCGCATACAATGCACCATCATCCCCCTCCCCAAAAGCCAGTCTTTAACGAGAGTCGCGACTCGGACAACATCTGCACTCTGCAGGCAATGCAGCGAAGTGCGAGTGAATCAACACAGACAAACTAGCAGCCCCACGGGTTAAAAAGATGCAAGATTAGTAGTAGCCTACTGTAGGCTACTTAGCTTTATAACATCCATGTCCGCTGCGCTGATTGTTGTCACAGAGTAGCACAGGCTGAGTGATATTATAATCAACAGCCGTTTCTTGGTGAATCTCCGATGGACAATTGATTGAGATTATTTTGTTAAAGCTTCTGCGCTATATTAACTGCACACACACAACAACAATGTTGCTGGGTGTTGAAACAAAGTATTTGTCACTGTTTTACAACTTTCCTGTTGATGCAATGATGCAACTCGCTCACTTTCTCTGCTGCTGTTCTGTTCTGGGAAAGAAGCCTAATTTATACTTCGCAGTAGAAGGGTGTTGCACCTAAAATAGCAGACCTACAAGCTCACAATGCGTTGTGGATGCGACGCGCTGTAAGCTTGTAGGTCTATGTTTTTAAAACATTTTGGCTAAAATGGCATAATCCTGGATTATATATAATATAATATAATATAATATAATATAATAACACAAACCAGGAAGGGACTTTGTTGTTTTTCAGGTCAAGGACCCCTTAGCTCAGAGAGAGATCAAGCAGGGACCCTCGCTGTAGGCTAGTTAGTAGGTATTATAGCCTACTGTATCACACACATATTTGGCAGCCCCCCTGTAATAACCCTGAGGATTGGGGTCCCTGACCCCCAGTTGAAGACATGTACTAATGATGACATAGGCCTACTATATGATTAGTTATCAAACAATTCTACAATAGCCAGCAGCTTTGTGTTCTCCCAGAATACTATATGTTGGGTTGTTAGACAGAGCCTAGTATTACAGTGAAACAATAAATTGCCTTGAATTTAAATGTAGGCATAATACATTTTTATTAGCTATATGTTATGTGAAATGTGGGATGTGGGCTTGAATTGTGGTGAATCGTATCGCATCGTATCGGGAACAGGGGTGAATTGTGATGTATCGTATCGGCAGGATTTGAATGTATCGCAATTATATCGTATCGCTGGCAGTGTCTCGAGATGCGTATCATATCGCCACAGTGATGGAGATTCACACCCCTAGTGTGTATGTATGTTTGTTACTCTCTATGTTTGTATGTACACACACATACATCCCCCCCACACACACAGCCGACCCTGATATGAACTGCTACACGGCCACGCACACATTACCTCTCTCTCTCTCACACACACACACACACACACACACACACACACACACACACACACACGCGCACACACACACACACACACACACACACACACACACACACACACACACACACACACACACACACACACACACACACACGGTATAGCTTAGCACTATGAACTGCTCACATCCACTGCTCACTTCAAACTTGGTTTGATTTAAACTAAGAATAGATGTTTTTTGTGGTTAAAAGCATAAACTGCAGAGTCCAGGAATGAACTAATGTTGGCATTAACATAGTCCAAGATTATGTTGTGTATTGCTGTAATGTTGCCAGTAACATAGAACATTAATTAGTCATTTTCAGTCATACTATACATTATAATAAAAGTGTGTGTGTGTGTGTGTGTGTGTGTGTGTGTGTGTGTGTGTGTGTGCGTGTGCGTGTGCGTGCGGGTGTGTTGAATGTGCAAAGCCCCACACCACTTGGCTGTCTCTGCATCCCTAACTGAGCTTGGAGCTCTTATTTCAATGGATGCCTAAGTAGAGTTTGACTTTGAAGGCTTTGATCCTGCAGGCAATGCTATGGCATTTGACTTCTAGCTAAAAAAAAAAAAAGCAGCGTGTCAGACCTCTGGGGTCACTGGGATCACTTATCGCTGCTGAAAATAACCAGTGGCAAGCCGCGATTTGGGGAATCTAAAAGAGGGCTGACATTAGCAGGTGCCCTGAGGTGGAATGGAGACAGCTACAGAGCAGGTCACTGACCTTGGACCACAGAGAACTTCTTTTTCTTTTTCCATCCCCCCCCCATGAAAACCCCAGGGCCTGGTTTCACTTAGTGCAATGGTTTTCCAACTGAAATGGATAAAGAACAATATTTAGGTCTGTTGCTTAAAAGAAAATCGTGAAGACCCTCCAAGCATTGTAGGAGTACATGTATCATAGATAATATGCTGCAACAACATACAGAAGTCTCAGTTTTTCAGGAAAAGATTGCCCTTTTTAAACATTGCTCTTTTCTCATACTTGAGAGATCTGGGAATACCTGTGTGAACTGTATGTGAATACGTGTGCGAAGTGTCACGAATAAGCGAACCAAAAAGGCGAAGTATTCGCGATTTGCCTTTTTCCATACACACCAAAAAGCGACATGAATATTCGTATAATATTCGCGTAATTCGCCTAAAAACGAGGGGGTGATATCTGCCTGTAGCCACAGGAGAAAGGAGAAGAAAGGAGAGAGAGGAGAGAGGAGAACAGAGACGGGGAAACAAATAAAACAATGGAAACTACATCCTAAGTTCAAGTAATGCATCCTCACATAGCTTGCAAATCCTTTGGTTGATCAAGGAATTCCCTGCAATTTATAAGATAACCTCAAGACTGTCATAAAAGATGAGACACTACACTCACCAACATTATACTCACTGTCAAGTGCAAAATAAACATGTAACCAGACAGTGTGTGTGTGTGTGTGTGTGTGTGTGTGTGTGTGTGTGTGTGTGTGTGTGTGTGTGTGTGTGTGTGTGTGTGTGTGTGTGTGTGTGTGTGTGTGTGTGTGTGTGTGTGTGTGTGTGTGTGCAATCGCTTCCCGGTCAGCTTCGGTCTCATTGGTTGACACAGGCTCCAATCACTTAGAGCAGTGAAACTGTCTCCCTATAAACAGCTATGTCCTCTTTTTTCTTTCTTTTTTTTTTACTTTCTTTTTTTTTGTACTAAGAGACAGGGCACTGTTGTGCAGACTACACACACACACACACATACACACACACACACACACACACACACACACACACACACACACACACACGCACGCACACACACACACACACACACACACACACACAGGGTATAGCTGCTCAGATTCACTGCTCCACTTCGAACCAAGGTTTGATTTTTGAAATCAGGGTGACTCACAGTATATCTGGAGGGTTAAGATTCACCTCACGCTCGCTCATATGGGCAGATAATCTCTTCAGACAAGCCTCAAATCGATAAAGCACCCATGATTGTCAGCAGGGACAAACGGACCCCAAATCAGCCCAATTATTCTGCAGCCAGGTATAAGCAAAATACATTAGAAGCAATGGAAACGGTCTTCCTCTTCTTAGCTAGATGTTTTTTGTACCTTTATTTTCTTAAGAGTTTTTAAATTATATGTTCAGAATGGAATATGATTCTGATAATAATATCAGTTACAGACTGGCACTTAAAGGATTTAGTTTGACACCAGTCAACTGTGACATGGTTTTCCTTGCAACGTTTTTGTGTAAATGTCATAATAATTAAGGTTAATTGATTAGTTAATGTTCCTCAATTACTGAAACCATTTAAGCTTCTGATAGTATCTATTGATTTTCAATTATTGAGTTAACCAGCCATTTCAAGATTATTATAACATAATTGTTCAATGTCTGGGGGTCATATAGTAGGGTACATAAAACAATGTTATTGCGACCGTCAGGTCGCATTTACTACCAAAACCTCCACCGGCTGTCTGTCAGTCAGTCAGTCTGTCCGTCATGTCACACTTTTCCCCAACTCATATCTCCGCCACCGTTGCCCCAAGACATGCCAAACTTTGCACACACACTCCTTGCCTGCCAATCCACAACCTCCACCTCTCACGTCATACGGGCAGCCATAGTTACACCTGGAATGTTGAATCTCCATATATGGAGATAACCTACGCATCACACAATTCCCCACTAGCTGAGTATCTTAAGATGGTTGGATGTGATGATAAGCTATAAGCTTAGTTGATCCTGGCGATAAGGTCTGAGTCGAGGAATGCTCTCTTCCCTGGTGAGAATTGCCCCTTTATATAGGGCTTGTTTGTGTATTGTATGACATCACGCCACATCATCAGCTGTGGACTCTGTGATGTCATCGTATCTCCATATATGGCCATCTCCGTATATAGAGATATAAGTCGTCCATGCCCAAGTATGGGCTGGTGAGGTCAGACTTTGTGTGATGCGTAGGTTATCTCCATATATGGAGATTCAACATTCCAGGTGTAACTATGGCTGCCCGTATGACGTGAGAGGTGGAGGTTGTGATATTTGTGGAGATAAGCGACCAACGGTCGCTTATCTCCCGATTAGGGAGTCTTACTGGTATACACTTAAGTATAAACTTCAAAGAGAGTGTAACACTGCCTTTTACTGACACGTTGGTGGCTTAGCTGTCAACAAAGTCAACATTGGTGGTCCCTGTGTCACCCTGTAGCACAAGGATCAGTTAACATCACTGGAAATAACCACAGGGTTTTGTCTCCTTTTAAACGTCTATACGTTCAGCCACACTCGTGCACCTCAACACCAGCTGTACAGCCCTGAGGGCTATGTGACACCAGCAGGTGCTTTCTTTATCGCAGGGCTTTTGTCAGACACTTGATCTTCAGAATAACTACGCAAAGAATCTACAGTATGTGCTCAATATAATTTGTATACCTATGAAATCCCTAAATGAGTAACAGTCAGGATTCTTTGAAAACAAAGAACATTCTGCAAGGAATAAACCCAATTCACTGGTATTTCTTACAATGACTATTTCCATTTCACATAAATCTGTTGTTTGACAGCTTCTCTAAACATCATTAAACGCCATTTTCATTTGTAAGTGTCTGGCCCAGACGACATAGGCACCAGAAAGGTACTGGAAATGTATCAGTTTGTACTAATAGAGGTTTGGGTTGCAATTGTATGTGGCCCTCACATCTAGAGTTCAGGCTGCCACGTGCCCCTCAAACCTACGTCGCATCGCCAATCTTACCGATATGCCCATATATGGGAGTATCAAAGGCACCCGGGGACACGTGCACAAATCAGTGTTGTTGTTCATCATCATAATTTTAATAATATACAATACAATGTAATAATAATATAATAATGCATGGTTTCTGTTGAAAATCTCCATATAGATAGACACAGTTTCTGTTGTGTCTGACATCAGTGATTGTTCAGAAATCAAATCTCCATATATGTGCATGTGATGTGACATCAGTGCATGTTGATCAGAATCCATATATATTGTACATTTGACAGGGGCTATATGTGCATTCGACGTTAGACATGGGATCACTGTAGCCTCTGCCTAATAATGTCTCATGACATATCAACTAATTGCGACCGAAGGTCGCAGTATACCATGAGAAATGTTGCAGCTTGTCCATCCTTCCGTCCGTACAGGAAGTGATATCATGTGACATCACCTCATCAAAGATCAAACCCTGGATATCCATACTGTGTCAGTCAGTCAGTCAGTCAGTCAGTCAGTCAGATGTCACAGTTGATTCCCTTGTCACTGTGACATCACAGGTTATATCACAGGTGACATCACCTACAGTATGTAAAAGTCCATATATCCTTTTTATGCCAATATATGAAGATCCCTGATGTCATCGATATATATATCACTGGCCAGATGGCAAAGGCATGGCCCATATCTGTGTGGCTGGTTCAGATAGGGATCTCATGTATAGGCATAAACTATATTGTATATATGTATATGGATACATATTATTATTAATAAAGGATAAAATAAAATAAAAAGTCCATACAGTGTATATGGTCATTCCCAGAAACAAAATCCCTTTTATGCCCATGTATAAAGATTTCTGATGTCATCAACCCCAGGCCCTAACTGGCGCAAGAGCCTGCTTTACTCTGATTTACACCCTACCTTCCCCGAAAACGTTAATATTAAGTCCATATATGTATATGGATATATATTAATAAAGGATAAAATAAATAAAATGTCCATATACAGTATGGGCATTCCCAGATTATGCACTGTTAGGGTACCCCCTTATGCCCTTATATGGAGATCCCCAGGCATCAAATCCAGGCCCTAACTTGCCAAGGCCCTGTTTGGCTTTGCTAATTAACATGTGTTTTATGCCCATATATGGAGATCCCTGTCCCAATGTCATCAATATTAAGGACATATCTGGTAATGCCCATACTGTATATGGGCATGTTTTGACATACAGTAACATTGTTGACTATCATGCAGGGTTCTCCATATATGGGTAACTGGTCTGATATTCATCACTGGCCAGATGGCCCTGAGGAGTCTTACTAGTATTGACATTTCTTAGTTGACTATTATACATAATTAAAGTATTCCAATGTGTTGCGTTTTCTCCTCAATGGTGTGAGCTTGGAGATCAGATATTTTCTGTGCGCACAGCACGACAGCTACTGTAAAAGATGCTCTCTGTTTCCATCTAACAGGCATAACATCTTAAATCTTAAACAAAATGTGCACATACAGTAAATTCTAGCGCATAGTGCTGTTCATGTAAAATAGGGCCTTAAGTCATACAGTATAAGCCCAGTCCACACCAATGCAACACGATGCAAGGGAACCATTGCAGATGTATAGGTCAACAAATGCCGTCTCATTGCGTCGCAAATTATTCAACTTGATCAAACAATAGCAACAAGTTGCACTGCTGATCACAAACATGTAAATATGTCATTGTAATGTTACAACACACAAGTCCCTCTCTCTGTCTCTCAGATCTCTCTCTTTCTCGCACACACAGTGCATTTGTGTTTTTTTTACATGTTTAGATTTTTGTCTCCTGCACCAACCGAAGGCATGGGGGGAGTATGTTTTCGCCCCTGTCCGTGCATGTGTGCGTACGTCCGTACGTCCGTACGTCCGTCTGTTACCAGCTAATCTTCGGCGCCGTTGGCCTGGTCGTTGTCAATATGTACACAAACTCCCTGGATACCAAGAAAGAAATGACATTTAAATCAAGCTCATGAATCATGAACACAGCCTGCGATTTCTGTGAAATCTTGCACACACATTCCTAGTAGGTAAAGGAACAAATGCCACCCTTTTCACTTTGGCCTGTAATAGCGACACCAGCAGGTTGACTTTAGCTAAACACATTTTTGGAACAAAATGCCTCAAATCATGCATGCAGCGTCCGATTGCTGTGAAAGGCCCAAGAAGACATGGCACCCTTTTCACATTGGCCTATTATAGCGCCACCAGGAGGCCACAATACCTACCTGACCTGGCGGAGACCTGTGCTTGGAAGAGCACTGATTCTAGTTTGAATTATTTATCTGACTTTTATGTTTTTGTTGTTTTTGAAAATAATGACCTGGCCAATAGGGAAGCGAGGGGTAAAGTGGTTAATAGAGGATTTGTATATTCATTCCCTGAAAGACCTGACCTGGAGGAGACGCATCGTAGTATAACAGGGACACATACTCTTGTTCAGCCTTTGTCTCACTGCTATCTCTCTCCCTTGTTGTTGCATGTAAAAAAGAAAATCAATAGAGATGCAGGCTCCCACTGTGTCTGGGGCACAGCTGTACACAACTGTGCTTAATACAAGTTTATCTGAGGACACAGTTCAGGTGGTTGTGAAGATTCCAAGCAACTAATAATGAAATAAAAAGAATAAAAAAAGACCACCACTTAGTCTTGACTTTTCAGTTATGGGTGATCATGAAATGCAAGTTACAGTATGCTCTTGCCTCAGAAAATGAAAATTTATGATCTCATGTGGGAGCATACAGTACAGGAAGTTCTACATTTTAACTACATTCTACATTTTAACTTAAACAATGTGTAGAAATCCCACCACAAGATTCTAGTGATAATATTATTGGAATATCTAATATGACTGGCCAAATAGGTTTGCATGATCTGCCATGTACAGTATAGCTGTATTTTTTTCCCAATATACTGTAAGTAAACCTGTCCTACCTCTACCTTAAAGAACCTGTCCTACCTCTCCCTTAAAGAGCAGAACTTTTTTTTTTTACATACTCGCAATAACATTGCTTAAAGTAGGCTGGTATAGTATTACTACAGTTTGATCACAAAACGATCACAAATCAAGCTTTATGGGGAATAAGCTAATAGAAACTGCAGGCTTTCTATTCCTGAAAATTAATGGTAAAGTGGAAGCCATTGTTCTCGCGATAATACAAATCTAAATATATATATATATATATATATATATATATATATATATATATATTTTTTTTTTTTTCCCAAAAATATTGTTTAATCTGTCAAACGATGATGTCACTGGTGGATGGATTTGACCCGCCCTAAGCTCTCTTATGAGACCCAGACTGAGTAGAAAAAAATGTGCTATTTTATCATGAACATTAGTGAGGACCTATTATATGAAGACAGGTTGAAAAGTGGTGAAGTCCTCCTTTAAAAAAAAAAAGAAATAAAAAATCATATAAACACAACATCCCCTCCTGACCTGGGACGTGTTGTAAAAAAATATAAATCATAATAATAATAATAGTAATAATAATTAGTATTGCTGCTATTATTAATACGTACTTTTCAAGACTACATTTGATTGCATGGAAGTGTTTAAAAGCATATGAATAGACGGTCAGTTAACATGCACGATTGCACGTGTCATGAGTGTGAGATGTTTAAAAGTATATGAATGGATGGTCAGGCAGCAGTGTGCACGTGAGAGCACAATATTTAAAAGTATATGAATGGATGCACGTGAGTGGAGAAGACATGAAAAGGGAAGTGAGTACCAGCCATGGGAAGTGAAGGAGTGTGGAAGGAGGACAGGGAGAGAAGAAACAGATCAATACTACTCGGGGAAATAAGGTAGAAAAGGTTATTTACTTGACATTGATCTGCTGTAGCGGCAGCAGAGCTTGGCCTGTTTCTCTTTTGTTAACCTTTAAGCCTGGGTATACTCACAAACGACGGGGGAGTCAACTAACAGGTGTAAATTATGGATCGAAGGAGGTCGTACTACCTCTGTCACTGCCCAGTGCGTATGTAGTTACAGCCATGAAGAAATTTAAACGTCAATAGGGATAATAAGTACAAATTTACTAAGCTCAGAGACTTTTTCATTACAGGTCAGATGTCTGGCTTTAATGGTGCTGAGGTAAAGAGTAGGTTTACTTTCACAACATTATTTCTGCAAAGGATAATGACGACAAAACCTAAATTTGACTATTTTTGCGTCAGCAGTGATGTGCATCCTTTAAGCTCTACCATAGCCTAAAGCTGCCAAATTAATATTCGAATATCGAATATTCCTCGAAAATGGAAATATGTACATTTGAATATGAAAATTATTATTTGAATTATTATTATTATTATTTTGCTTTATTTCTTTTTTTTTATAGGAGGGGGGCTAGTGAAAGTTACGGGTATGGTGAGTGTGATATGAAATGTAAGCTTACCATAATCACAGTAATCCTTAATCATTTTCAATCATATTCAAGGCAAATTAGTAGTAGTTCACCCCCAAAATGACATTTTTTCTATTGATTACTCATGCCATGGAGACTTGAGTTCAATAATATGTTTTGTTTTTTGTCGCATTCCTTAGGAAAAAAAAAAGATTATTGTGAATTTACCCCCATTGATTCCAGATGGGGACCCAAATGCACTCGGGTCCCCATCCGGAATCAATGGGGGCAAATTTATTGTAATCAAAATGTTTTCTTAGGAATGCGACAAAAACCCAAAAATATTATTGAACTCAAGTCTCCATGGCGTGAGTAAATATTATTGAACTCAAGTCTCCATGGCGTGAGTAATCAAAAGAAAAAAAGTCATTTTGGGGGTGAACTACTCCTTTAAGGGATTTTGGAGAGAAATGAGACAGACTCCAGTCACAGACTCCAGGCACTGCAGAGAGAAGGTGTTTGTGTGTGTGTGTGTGTGTGTGTGTGTGTGTGTGTGTGTGTGTGTGTGTGTGTGTGTGTGTGTGTGTGTGTGTGTGTGTGTGTGTGTGTGTGTGTGTGTGTTTACAACTTGATAAATACTTATTTTTGGTGTTGTCCCTGTAAAAAAAAAGAAAAAAAGAAAAATGAAAAATATAAAAAGTATATAAAAATAATATTAATATTAATATTCGAATATATTCGATATTCAAGCCAATTTCTAAGTCCAATATTCAAATTTCATTTCTGAGGAATATTGGCAGCTCTAAAGCGCCTTGGCAGAATGGAAGCTTATATAGGGACAATGCAAAGTCATAGCAGGTAACTGATGACTGATTTAACCCCTTAATAAAGGAGGAGTTCACCCACAAAATGTCCTTTTTTTCCCCTATTGATTACTCAACACCATGGAGACTTGAGTTCAATAATATTTTTTGGGGTTTTGTCGCATTCCTAAGACAATATATCTTTTTTTTACATTAAAGTAAATTTAACCCCATTGATTACGGAATCAATGCGTGTCATTTTCGGGGTGAACTACTCCTTTAAACCTGACAGTAGCTTCATTGCATGCTCACAATGTGCTGCAACCAGGGGTGTCACAATTATATATTATCGCATAGCAGCCCGAACCTCTAGTTAAAAATATATATTTTAGAATATTTGAACAAAGTACGTATTTACAATGCGATCCATTGATAGCTTGTAGATCAGCTATATTTCCCCCAAATATTCACACATTTTCCACAAATGTTCACCTATTATGAAATGCACAGAATAAGGACGGTTTGTGTGGTTAAATTGCTATTGGTAATGCCTTTCAGAGTATTCTAAGAATGTTACCAATAAAATTAAAATGGATAAATGGACATTCAATAACTAATACTGTAATTGCCGGACTATAAGCCGCGGCTTTTTTCCCATGTTTTGAACCCTGCGGCTTATACAATGGTGCGGCTTATATAGAGATTTTTACAGCTAACAATGGTCTTTAACAAGGATTTATATATATATTTTTACAGCTAACGGCCACCAGGGGCGCTCTAGCAGGAAGCAGGAAGGACACCTGCAGCTTATAGTCAGGTGCGGCTTATATATGTAAACATTTGTTTTTTGTTCTAAATTTAGCTGGTGCGGCTTATATTCAGGTGCGGCTTATAGTCCAGCAATTACGGTACTTCTGTTGAAATTATGGTGTGTGCACACTTCAGCATTAACCTAGATAGCAGACCACAAGTGATATGGGACTTTATTTCAAAACAATGAATAATATACAGTAGGCATCTGATTGTTAATTGATTGCAATAAAAATAGGCTGGACCTGAACAAAAAATGTAAGATTAGTACAGACATCCTTTTATGATAGCCTTTCATCTATTTAATTTATTTAAAGAGCCTGTGCAGACAGCAGGGTCATCCAGTATCGTTAACTGGCCCGAGCCCAGAGATCACTTCTGGACATCCATCATGTTTCTTTTTTAGTCCATGAAGGTGGCACAGACCTGATGCACTGAATGAGGAACTGTTTGTTCTTCCATATGCCAGGACTTGTAATCGGTTTCTCTTGATCCTGCCAAATGTTGCCCTTTGCCAACAAGGGCCACATGTTTCCACAAAGGAAAGTCTGGCAAATGGACTGTCGATAATTTTATAATTTCAGCTCCTGTAAAAATCGTGGTAAAACAAGGAAAGTAACTTAACCACTTAAACCGTATATACACTTAGCCCCCAGGGCTCTATACTTTTACGTTCCTTTTTTTTCCTCTGCAAATAGAAAATCGACAAGATCGCATCACATTGCGTGATTGTAGAGCTTCAACAATGTGGCCAACAATGTGGCCCAGAATAGGGACGCTAGGGTCCATGTCGTTAACATTGTTAAAGTCGTTCTTTCTTTCTTTCTTTCTTTCTTTCTTTCTTTCTTTCTTTCTTTCTTTCTTTCTTTCTCACTTCGTCCACCTAGCTACCTGTAAGGGTATGCTGCTGTGTTTGAGTGCCAACACTAATAGCCTTACACTACCAAATACCTGTACTTCTAAGGTAAAGCAATTTAAAAATGTGGGAGGTCTCATTGGCCACCCTAATACACAAAGCCAGTTTCATTCAGTTGGAAGGGCTGCTAAATAAACATGCATTGCTTGCTCTGGTTCACAACCTTTTCCACAAGGCACAGCCATGTGCTGTAATGGAAACATTAAATTCTGTTCCTACTAAACTGTGTCCCCCCTCCCCTCTTTTGCCAGTCTCCTGAATGTAATTGTGTTTAAAATTAAACAAAAAAACAAACAGAATGTCATGCATACAGAAGTAAAATGTGTGGGTTAAATGCTTATGTTAACCTATGAATACATAAGTTAATACATCACTTAATGCATCACTTGTCTTGTCATGAGGTTCATGCCTTGCAACCCTTGTTTGAGGCGGGGGAGGGGGGGGGGTACAAATCTTTTAATGTCCCTATCTGGATGCCAGTGGAGGCACTTTAAAAAAATCAGTCCACTGTGTATTCTGGTGATTCATTTTCAGAGAGGAAGTAGACCCGTGGGGTGAGGTGACCTTAAAGAGCCAGGAAATTTCTTTTTTTCCTTTTTTCAGTTTTTTTTACTCCACCTGAACTTGGCTATATCTCACTTTCTAGAGGTGCTTGTCCCACTCACTCACTCTCAAGGACCGAGCCAATCTCCCTTTGTAAATAGAACTATGTTTTATAATTCCCTCTCTCTCTCTGAGATGACCGTATCAATAATGCAGAGGAACCGCATCTGTCCAAAGCGATGAGATTATTTCGTTGATTTGGCTTGACAGTTATGGTAATAGTTTGGCAAACAATCTACTCTAGCACGAATGACCACAGATTACAGCTGTTTTCAGATCAGAGAGACTACGGAGAGAACCATGATTGATTGCTCACCACGAGACAGAGGCAGGCAGTGCAGCCCTCACATCTCACTTTAGCCTCTCTACTCTGATAACAGAACAACTGCTTCATTTCTAATCTATTTTGAGAATTTTGTTATACATACGAAACGGTTTGAAAAGTTCTTAGCAGTCTTAAGAAGTCAACAGGTGCACTGCTATGAAAAGGTGGAATGAAAACTTAAATGAATACATTTCACAAACAAGTTTAGACATCTTAATATATCAAACAACAGCTTTAAAGCGATACTGTACAAGTTTGGAACAGAGAAACCACATAAATGTTGTCTCCATCTGTTCACATGCTGTGAGCAGTACTTCAATCCGCTTTCAATCCATTTCCTGTGAATCCCCTTCTTATGGCATTACAGCAAGAGAAACTGAAATCACATCAAGTCCACAGGGAGAACACAGCGTTTAAAGACTTCAAAGCAATGTTAACATTGTTGTCACCGAATCACAGAGAACACTGTGAGAAAGAACCCTGCAGAGGGATGTTTTTGCCCCAGTCAAACAGCAAAACTACTTGTGTATCGGCAGTGGGTGCAATGTGTTATGTACAAGCTCAACAACTTAATTGATTAATTTATTAGTTAAATGTGTATAGTATAGCTCTAATTTATAAAACTGCATGTACTGTACTGTTGTATTAACAGTTTAACCCCAAAACAGGTGTCTACCCAACAAAGGACAGAGCTCCTTTTATTTTTAGTTGGCCCTAGTGTGGTAACACTTTACAAGTAATGCTGTTACTGTAATTGGATAACTTTTCAAGTAACTGAGTAACCTAACGTGCTAGTATTGCAATTAGATAACTCGGTTACTTAGTTCGTTTTTTCAAAACATTGGCATTACTACTACTAGTCACTTTTAAGACCTATATTTCCCTGTTCCTTCTTTTGCCAAAAAGGGAAATCCATCTGACGATTTTGCACTGTTTCCTGATGAATGAAGGAGCGCCTTGTCTCTGTCAGGGTGTCTGTCAACAGAGAGTTGTTACACAAAAAACGGTGTCCGATGTTTTTTGTGTAACACAGCAGTCTGTGTTGTTGATTACGTATTTGTTCTATTCAATATGTCACCACTTTCCGTGTGACAGAGCTGATGGTACTACTGGTTTGGTTAGGTTTTTTATTACATTAACACTTAGACTGCCATAGTTTTGCTATAACTAATGTAGATTACCTGCCAAGGCTTTTTGTCTCCACCAGCCGAAGGCATGGGAGGGAGTATGTTTTCGCCCCCTGTCCGTCCGTCCGTCCGTCCGTCCGTGTGTGTGTGTGCGTGCGCGTGCGTGCGTGCGTGCGTGCGTGCGTGTGTGCGTCCGTCCGTCTGTTACCAGCTAATCTCCGGCGCCGTTGGCTTGGTCTTGGCCAAACTGAGCACACACACTCCCTGGATACCAATTCAGAATCTCTGCCCACATTTCTCACATGGCCCTGTTCTAGCACCACCATGAGGCAGATGTTTGCTAAACACATTTCTTTACACTACTCCTAGAGATTTTGTCCACAAATCATGCAAATCGGTAGACAGTATCTCTCCAGTCATGGATCTGTCCTTTCCATCCTGATTGGCTACAATCGGCTTCCAAAGTTTGCAGGATTGCTCCATTTTGAACAAAATGCCTCAAATCATGAATACAGCGTGCAATATTTGTGAAATTTTGCATGTACGTTCCCACTAGGCATAGGAAGAAATGCCAATTAAAATTTCTCAAATCAGCCTCATGGTGGCGCTATACCAGGCTAATTTGTGTTTTTACCTTTAACTCCACGATAAGTAGAAAACTTTGTATGCACACTCCCTAGAGGCTAAGGATAAACCTTTGCCCTGCATTTTTCACATTTGCTTTTTATAGCGCCACCAGGAGGCCAACTTATGTAAAACACATTCTTTGCTATTACTCCATGAGAGTTTCTCCAACAATCACGCAAATCAGTACACAGTATCTCTATAGTCATGTGATCAAGACCGATCCGTCTGATATTTCATATTCCATCCTAATTGGCTAATATTGGTTTGCAGGATTGCTCAGTTTTTGAACAAAATGCCTCAAATCATCAACGCAGCTTGCAATTACCGTGACATTTGTCACACATATTCCCACTAGGTCAAGGAACAAATAGTACCCTTTTCACCTGTCCTGCTATAGCGCCACCAGCAGGTAGACTTTAGCAAAACGCATTTTTGGAACACAATGCCTCAAATCATGCATGCAGCATCTGATTTCCATGAAAGGTCTAAGATTGTCAAAGAAGAACACATGCCACCCTTTTTACATTGGCCTATTATAGCGCCACCAGGACGCCTATACCCTGGTGGAGACCTTTGCTTTGTATTTTGTATTTTATTTACCTGATTTTCGATGGCGGTGCATGCAAATTATGCGAGCGGCCACTCCTGTTCATGGCAGTTCAAAGTCTTTTCTTTCACACGGAGAAGAAAAAAAAATCGTTATCACGTTCACAGATGTGTTAGCCATCCCATGTGTTAACTGTTATTACTGTGGTTATTTGTGTTGTTTTCTTTTTATATTTTCTTTGAACATGCAATGGAGTAACCTGACTTTCGCCAGATGGTAACAGCATTGCGTTGCATTGCTTACCATCTGGGCTCGCTCCGGCAGAACCGATGTAAGGGGCGGGCCATTTTTTCAAATTCTATAGCAGGTGATTGGATATGGCCGTCTCTCTGTCACAGTCTGGGAGTGCCAACTCCAACCACTCATATTGGCCTGTCTGCATGACGTTGCACCCAGAATCTGCCTCCTGGGTTTCCACGTGGTCTGCAATCAGACTCTATTGGCTCAGAGCCGCTCAGAGCCCGCCCATAGCTGCCGCTGATTGGTCCGGCCCGGGACTTTACGAGTGTTATCAACTCTGCCGGACCGAGCCCAGATGGTAAAGCAATGCAACGCAATGCTGCCACCATCTGGCGAAAGTCAGGTTAGCAATGGAGATGTTTGGGTTGTGAATAAATTGTTTTTGTGATAAATATCAGTGAATGGAATTTGCATTGGCAATGGGGGGTATAGGAGTAGCACTGCTCCACAGTCCACAACACTGGTGGTCACTCTGGTAGGCTGCACTCTTGATTTTATGTTTACCAAACTTAATCGTGAGCTGTAAAGGAGATATTGTGTTATGTCATTCCTCGCAAAGGTGTTTTAATCATCGGTAACGCAAAAGTAATCTAACAAGTTACTTTTTTAGGTAATTCTGTAATGTAACAATACTTTTTAATGTCAGTAATCCTTTAAAGTTACTTTTTAACATTGGTTGGCATACAGGGACATGCTGGGCCCCTGATTCAGCCCGGGAAAAATAGTTGGAAAGGCCCTCATTGCGCGCTATAGAGAGAGATCTCTCTCTATAGTGCTGCTGCTACTCAAAGATTTGCCATTTCAGATCATGGCGAAAAAATGTACAAATTTGAAACTTGGAGATACGAGGTTTCTGGCCGACAGTGACGATTTACTTTGTTGGCCGCCCAGCCCCCAAAATGGAACGATTTTTTTCCTAATGGCCGGCCTGGACCGGCCAGGAATGAACCGGCCGTTCGGGAGTTGTCCCGCTTTTCCCAATGGCCAGCACGTCCCTGTTGGAATACCTTTTCGAATTTTAATATTGGGATGGCCGTTAGCACTAACTCCTTCCCTGTAAATTGTAACATTCTCTGTAACTATTTGGGCTCTTTTACCTAACTTAACCTCACAAAAATGTGGCCTAAAACCAACCCTATTCTGGCAGAAAGCCCTCAGGGGGGAAACTTATTCCTTCTGTGACTTTTACATTGACTAGATGAGTGATGCACTTTGTGGCCTTACTACTTGAGTTTCATTGCATTTTATGTTCAAATGCCTTGAACCAGATAATTTACCTAACCTGATGGAAAATTCCCCAAAACGTGGGTTCCAAAGCATTGTCCTCTTTTTTTTTAATTTTCATCCCACAATTTTGTTACTAATTTTTCACCCAGTGTCAATTATATAATGTAATCCTGGGTGCTACACTCCCTCTGCCAACCTGGGGAGAGCAACAGCCTGACCTCATGCTTCCTTCTATGCACGAGGAGTCCAAGTCGCTTCTTTTCACCCTTTTCACCTGACGTAGCGTGTGGAAGGAACATTATTTCAACCAGTTCCTTTCCCCTCCATCAGGTGCCCCGGCTGGCCAAGGGGAGGCAGTATAGAGACCAGGATTACTGCATGTTTTTTGTGAGGGTACTTACCCTAGGAGGAGAACATGCAAACTCCACACAGAAAGCCATTTTACCAACCCCACCTAGGGTATGGGAATCAAACCCAGGACCTTCTAACTGTGAGGCGACAGCACTACCGACTATGCCACCGTGCCCCAAGAAAACACATCTTAACTCAACTTTTCAGTTTATTGTTTTGAAATTATTTTCCTTTTATGGAGGTGAGGTACTCATCTTGATGAAATGAAAGACAACTTAAGATAACTTAATGCTGATAAAGTACTCACAATGCATATACTGTATATATATATATTTTTTTTTTATCCTAATTTGGTTTAGAAAATGATGATGTGATGACATTGACTTTAGCTTCTGTATTAGCATAGTAAAATAGCCTATAATGTGACCATCATGGTAGAACATTACCGTGAACTGTGTTGCAGATGTAAATGCATGTGATGTTATGTATTCTTATGCTCGGAGTCAGACCCTAAGATTGCAAACCGCCTTTGTTTGATGCACCTCACTTTATGCTACTATGAAAGCATGACTTGTTTGTTTCCTAGTACCTTTGTAAATATCCCACAAAGAAGCTCATGATTTATTAATGACACAAAAGCTGTAACACCAATTGGCTAATATGAATTTGCATATTTATTAAAAGGGAGACATTCGTGATTAATGACATCCAGCCATGTCACATGTAAATGAGGAGAATAGTAGCATAGTGAATCCCTGGTCATGTGTTTTTACGCTGCACTTGCATTGTTATGGTATTCAGTAAATAAAATATTGGGTCTATGTGATACAAGCCTATAAATGCACTATTTTGTAGGCCTACTGATTTTGAGAAAAGTGTTTTGTGGTGGCATCATTCAAACTAATACAGTGGTTCAATATTCCAGCAGTATACTGTACAGCTTATGGTCCTATTACCCGAAAGTATCTATCTATATCAACATACTAATTACAAGACAGCAAACTAAATTGGACTGTAAAAAGCTTGGTAGAGAAACACCATCTCTTCTACCACTGATTCAAATGTGACCCATAAAAAAGGATGAAAATGTGAAAAGTAAAAAAAAATAAAAAACTGTCTTGACGACAAGGACATTGTCAGATAAGTGGAGAAGGGCAGTCGGAGAGCTATTTAGAGACGCGGTAAATGGCCTTTTTACCATTCTAGCTTCCCTTCCCGCCCTCCCTCCCCCGTTCAGGGATGGCATTAGGGACTGCAGACTGACATACATTTTTTATAGCTTCATAAAGTCGTCCAATGACCAGGTCACCCTTCTCATAACTAGGGAGCAGAACGCTTGAAAAAAGCCATTCATCACCATGAAAGGGCCTGCTTGTCCAAGCGCCTTCAAACATGCACACAGTCTGGCAAGAGACGCTCAGCACAAATGCTAACGTACTTCTGCCACTAATGCCAGATGACCTTCTCACATCTATTAGCAGGCTGGCTGACGCAGAGGGCAGACACGTGCCCCTCTTGTCTCCTGCAAAGATTTCAATGACAACGAATGGAAAATATCATGCATGATAATATATATTGTCACCAACAGAGCCATATAAGTCCCTTTTTAACTACTACATGTGTGGTAGTGTCAGGTGTATAGTAAATAATCTATGACATATAATTCATTTAATGTATAGAAGACATTGCCATCAACGTATGACTAATTGCAGCATTTAGATATACTGTAAATACAATATAGCGTTACATTTGAATCGCTAACCTAGCATGACTTATCATGGAGGTGTGCAGACTGAGCTGATATAACTGAATAACATGACATGCTTTTTAAGTACGTCCCCTTTGATTTGGCAAGCCAGAAGGACCTCCAGTGTAGACTTGGAACGCCCCTCACAGACAAACCATCAGACCACCGAAACCCATTAGTGGGCAATTAGTGACAGCTGGTGGGTTGTCAGCCTGGTAATGGCCTCAAAAGGAATACCCGTGGAATACAAAAAGTACGATTTAAACCTTAGCTGCGATAAAAGTCAAAGTGGAGACAGAGTTTTGCAAATATACGCAAATATCGACTAATATCCCAATCAAATATAAATGAGCAAATACTACAAATCTGGTATAATTATTGTTTTGCATGCATGCATGACTTTATTACAGCAAAAAAAATACAAGACATTCTACATATAGGGTGACATCTCAGACATGTGGAAATGTAAGTGTATTCTGCTAGCCACACTGAACCTCAAGGTGCTGCTGTTCTTTTCATATCAGCTTTTCATTTCAAAAGCTATGACTGAGCTATGAGAGGCCCAAGAGGTGGCCGGGCGGGAAGGAGGGGGAGGGGTTGAAGTCGTTTAATAATTTATTTAAGAGGGAAAGAAGCCAGCCAAGGGGAACAAATAGTGTTTCTCCCAGAACCAAGACCCCCTGACCCTGGCCCCGCGTACCTGAAGCCCAAGCCCCATCGCATTAGTGAAATTCTTATTTGATGGCATTTTAATATTCTGCCTTGATGACTTTTTAGCAACATTTACTTTCGGAGGTCTCACACACTTCCCCCAGAGGAAATGAAACATGTCAAAACCCATTACGAAAAAATCAAAATTTAAATACCTCAGCCGTGTTAGCGGTAATACACACAATCCCCACCGCTCAGAGGCAAGGCTCACAAACACTCATCTGCTTGCCGGCTCGTAATGAGTCTGTTTGATGGGTAAGCGATTTGTGGGTCACCGAGCATACGTTACAGATCCAATTTAACCCTTGATTGCTTGTACTCTGGAGGACCTGGGAAAATGTGTTATTGAAATTTAATACCCGATCATTTCTTCTTCCTCCCATGCTGGGACAAAGGTATACTAACATGACTCCTTCGATGGTCCGTGCCGGTGGGGGAGGCAGTGGGAAATGCAGCCAAGGGAGGAAGGGAGAGCAACGATGACGGAGAGAAACAAAGACAATTTTATGCATGAAGGCGATCTCTGCCTCATCTGGAGGTCTTGCTAAACACCAATCCAATTAGCCCCTGAAGGCGCTACACTGAGTACCGACTCAATTGAGTTTGGGTTTTCTATGATGTGATTCATCACTTTTACAATGCAGCAATGCATATCGTCACTGTCCAGCAGAAACCTCGTATCTCCAAGTTTCAAATGTGTAGGTTTTTTCGTGAAGTGCTGCTTCATCATACACACTGTCACACAAAACTAGTGAAAATAGCAGATCTACAAGCATACAACGCCTTGCGGTGCTAGGCGGTGTGTGCTTGTAGATAGGCTATTTTCACTAGTTTAAATCATTTTTAAAATGATAACTACAAAAGGAACGCTTTTGGACATAAAAGGTTTCCACCCGATAACGACGATATGGCTGTATATTGTATGTCAGTGTGTTGCGGGCTGGATGAGATAGAAACACTATAGTGATTCAGTGACAGATTCCTCTGCAGGGCATGGGCATTTCTGGACAGGGTTGGGAAGGATGAGAAGAAGAAAAAAAAAGAAAAAGAAAGAAATATTGCCGAACGTAAAATAGTAGCCATTAAGGTAGCACATACTGATTTAAATTACGGTGTCAGTTACTTTCCAGCAAGCATACAGTAGTATCAACTTCCACATCAATAATGGTTATGACACTAACTGAACCCTTGCACGGGACATTTGTGTCTTCCAACATGGCTGCCTGTAGCTTAGCAACCATTGTGTTGCAGTAAGCCTATATGACAACAGAAGCGACAACAGTTGCTGTGTTTATATCAACAAAAAACAACAAAAATGTAGTTCCTTGTTACTAGATCTTGTAAACGGGTCACTACCACTGTACAGAAAAGAAAAAAAAATCTTTTTAATTGGTTCCCAATGGTTATTACAGGCATCAATGCTGGAAGTAACACAGAACTACACAAACATTACAAGGCCACTGTTGAGTGTGGTGAAGGTTTTCAGTCATTTATTTAGTTTGTTAATATCTTTAAATCATCATGAAACATGATTGAAATGATACTGTAAGTTGCCAAAAGTGCCACAGCCAAAGGGAGTGGACATGCTTTCCCAGACAGCTCTGCTCTCTGTCATTGTGATCTAAAGGCAATAAAGCAATGCAACCAACCTTGGACCTGGTGTTGCCATGGGGAGAGACTCAAACAGACATGTAGACACAGAAGAGAACACACACCAAATAATACCAAAGAAGCTTAATATATATAATATAATATGGTTATATTGATTTATTTTGATTGTATAATTAGCATGTATATATACTAGGGCTTGGATGCGATTAAACATTTTAATCTAATTAATTACAGGCTCTGTGATTAATTAATCACAATTAATCGCATTTTAATCGCACATCGATATTTGACCTGAGAAGCATTTTTTTCATGTAAAACACATTTTGTTGTACGAGTGAATCAACGAGTGCGTTTTTTTAAATCTAAATTTCGCATCCACTGGGCCAAGCAAAGCGCTCTGATCGGCTACTTCTCCCTTTGCGTTTGTTTGTCTCTTCTTAGTTGGTGCATCGCTATGATCGGTATGCCCAAAACTGAAGTTTCTGTGGTGCAAAAGTGCGATTAAAATGCGTTAATTTTTTTAATCACGTTAATTTTCTGTAATTAATTAATCGCAATTAATCAGTTAAAGTCCCAGCCTTAATATATACTGTATACAGTATGCACACATACAATATGCATACATACATACTGTACGTACATGTAACTTACATACTCTATGCGGGCGTGTGTGTGTGTGTACGTACGTATGTGTGTGTGTGTGTGTGTGTGTGTGTGTGTGTGTGTGTGTGTGTGTGTGTGTGTGTGTGTGTGTGTGTGTTTAAATCGGTGCTTTTGTTGATGAGTAGACTATACATTCCCCTGGGGTGCCAAGCATTTACTGCACTTGCCTGAAGCTGTATCTAGGTCAACAAGTTCTCTGTCAGGACAGAGTGTATTACTGCACACAGTGTACACTGTAGCTCGAAATAAAGGCTAACACCACCGATGTGTGTGGAGACATCAGAGGGAAAGGTGTAGTATATCTTTGAAAGCTGCTCTTAAAGCCAAACTGCCAATAGTCAGTGTGTCTGAATAAACACATTCAACACTTTTCAATATCTTTTTGATTGAATTGTCAAAAATCACACATGCACAGATGCACACGTGTAAGCTCTCCCCGAGAAAGGACACAAGAAAGATACACTTTTCTCTCTCCCTCTAGTTAACATAAATTGGCCAAGTTTAAAAAGCTTGCTACTTGCCTAGTGGCTGTGCTGCTGGGATATTTCACTTTCAAACAGGTTTTGGGTCATTTCTACCCGGGCTTTTTTGTGCGCCCCAGACAGTTTTTAAGTAGCTCCATTGTAACTTCAAACCTCATTTTAACCCTGATAGATTAATCAAACACCCATCCTTGGTTCTGGTGACTGCATAGCTTTCTAATGTGTGAGGGGGCCTTAAAAAATAAAATAAGATATAATAATAATTGTACATTCACTTACATGAAAAAAGTAATTGAAGAAACACTGCCTCTCATGTACTACAAGGACAATATTAGTCACCAAAACAAGGAGGACTGGTGTTTTTAATTAATCTATCATGGTTAAAATGTAGTGACCGATATACTTTTTTTGTGATCCGATACGATACCGATTCTAGAGAGGGGGGCCATCACCGTTACCGATACGATACCGATATATATATGTCATAGTATATTAGAGAAACAGCACATTCGAGACGCGGAGCACTCGTGGTGCGGCACGGGGCGGAGCAAGCGGTCGCCACATCAACGTACTCCAGGCGGTGCGCCGCTCTATTGTCCACGACACTGCGAGCGGCTACCGAAGCCCCCCTGTATCCACGAAGCCCAAACGAGTTACGAGGCCCCCCTGGGTCCACGAAGCCCCAAGCGGCGCGAAGGCCAGCGGACCTTGGTCCTGCTCTTCGCCCCCGAGCGCCGCAGGCGCGAGTGGCCGCGAAGAGCGGGCGGCCGCGCGAGTTACGAAGCCGTGGTGAATGCAATCGCTATATTTATGCCCAGGCCGTAAGGCCTGGGCAAGCGCACGTTAAACGCCCTGTCCAAGTGACTACAATGGAGCTAATGGCTAGGCTAGGCTAGGCTAGGCTAGGCTAGGCTAGGCTAGTAAATAAAGAGTAAACACTTCCGGTCTGCGGCGAGTTCAAAGCGTGACGTAACTCTCTTATATACACTCTGGTGAATGGCAGAGCAGTGGCTGACGTCGCCATCTGGTGGTGATTAGTGTGTGGTGAACGTCAAAACGAGTGCTCCTTGACAACTTTTACTGGTTTCTTGAACATACTGTAACATATATATACATAAAACAGGCCTTTTATTCTTAATATGTGGATTGTGTAAAGATTTTGCACCAATATGATTATGAAAAGGTACAATGACAGACACTATTAAATTGTAGTTTAAGTTACATTTATATAGGAAAAGGGTATGTAAAGGCCAATAGTAAATACTCAATCAAGGAATTTGAAAACTGTCTGGGTACTCACAAAAGCCCTGATTAGATGTTAAAATAATCCCAAACATGTTTGAAAGTGAAATATCCCTTTTAGCTGTGTTCAAACTGGACGCAAAGTAAAAAGTTGCCTCGTTTTCCCTCTACACCAAATCCAGCCAATGGTTTTTGGAATATGTTGTTTGGGACCAAAGTCTTGGCCTGATCAATCAACTGACATGGCCATCCTTCTAAGTAAAGAAGATCACTGTTCTTCCTTTGTCTTCTTGTTTCCTCGTGTCACTCTGTGATGGCAGAAAGGAACAGGTAGCAAGACAGCCTCATGTCAGGCCATTTCTAAACGGTAACAATCTCGGCAACAACCAGTAGTGACTTCATCAACAGCCACATGTTCTATTAAAGTGACTTTGAGCCAGACAATGATACTGCAGGCGTGTTTCCTAAACCCACCAGGCTTGAGTTAAGATCCGCCTCGCCGAAACGCCCCTCTCAATAATCTTAAGTATGAAAGTGCGTATGAACGTTAGACTTAGACAGTGCAAAGCAATACTGTACCTACTACCGATCCATTACAATAATACACGTAGCATAATACGTTCAAAGCCATATCGTTTTTCTCTTTGGCAAAGTTTTCCCTTTTTAAAGCACAGTAGGCTTTTCTCAGTAGCCTACAAGTTTTAAGATTGTCTTCATGCCTTTACTAAATCTGACTTTATCCACCCTCCATGTGTCCTGCAAGGATTTTAGCCACTCCTGGAAGTTCTCATGTTTCCGTGAGGCGGGTCTTAACTCAAGCCTGGTGGGTTTAGGAAACACGCTCGGTCGGTCACTATAAATAAAGCATCACCTATATGTCTGAAATGCTAAGGAAGTTGCAGAGGAATTTGTTTGGAAGATATGACACCACAATGATTTAGCATGTGGTGCCTATAGTTTCAAAGTACTGAGCACATCAATTGCAGCTTTAGAATTGTCAGATATCCAACATTTCATTGGGTCCTTCCTCACTACAGTTATTTTGTATTCTTATCAACACTGATAGTAGTTGTAGTATTGTAGTAACAGTTTTGTCCTTAAATCTACATTGCCTTAATCCCCTTTTATCTCATATGGTTTTTACACACGATAACTGTTCTCTAAATGGACCAGTGGATGAGTGTCAGTGGTGAGGGGGCTAATTGAGAGCTCAACCGAGCAGGCGGCAGGCTTGCATGGTTCATTCACAGTATTTGTCATTAGACCCCACTGCGGAGAGAGAGGCGCATGCACTGCGCCATTCGTGTGTAACCAAGATTTATGCTAATGGCTCCCTGCATATGCTTATTCCACATATCTATATTAAAGTTAATAGACTGTTACATTGCTTCTTAACCCCGGCTTCCATACATGATTACCTTTTCTGATTTCTTTGCAAAACGGCATATAAACACGGGGCAGGGATTTTGTCACCGTGTCAGTGAGTTTGTTTCCAGTGGCAGCCCAAGGCTCTCATAATCGTTTAGTTACTTCAGGGAGCCTATCATAAACGGCAGCTTAAATAGCTACAGTTGGCATGTTAGTAAAGTTCCCAGAATGACACAGTACCCCTTCACATTACCGCTTTAAATTGACACAAGAAATTTACCATTGTCACTATTACTGAGCATTTGTGTCAGGTGAATTTGACACATCCACAAACAATGTTCTAAAAGTGTTAATGTTTTCCTTCACTTGTTCATTGCAACACAACGAAGCACGACAGAAGTCAACAATGAGCATCACTCTTACTGTTGGCTTGACTAAACATTCCCTTGATCCATTGGCAATTCTAATTATTCAAACATTTAAATGAATGATAGTATACATTAAAGGAGTAGTTCACCCCCAAAATGAAAACATGTCTATTGATTACTCACGCCATGGAGACTTGAGTTCAATAATATTTTTGTGTTTTTGTCGCATTCCTAAGACAATAATTTGATTACAATAGATTTACCCCCATTGATTCCGGATGGGGACCCAAATGCATTTGGGTCCCCAAAGTTCAGGAGTGAACTACTCCTTTAAGTAACTGAACCGAAGTGAAACTAGAAGCAGTGCTCTTCCGAGCACAGGTCTCCACCAGGCCGTGTGTCCCGGTGGTGCTACTGTATAATAGGCCAATGTAAAAAGGGTGGCATGTGTTCTTCACCATAGATCTTTCATGGAAATCGGACGCTGCATGCATGATTTGAAGCATTGTGTTCCAAAAATGTGTTTTGCTAAACTCTACCTGCTGGTGGCGCTATAACAGGCCAATGTGAAAAAAGGTAGCATTTGTTCCTTGACGTAGTGGGAATATGTGTGGCAAATTTCACGGTAATCGCAAGCTGCGTTGATGATTTGAAGCATTTTGTTCAAAAACGGAGCAATCCTGCAAACTTTGGAAGCTAATATTAGCCAATCAGGATGGAATATGAAATATCAGACGGATCGGACTTGATCACATGACTATAGAGATACTGTGTACCGATTTGCGTGATTTTTGGATAAAATCTCAAGGAGTAATATCCAAAAATGTGTTTTACATAAGTCTGCCCAAAGGTGGCGCTATAAAAGGCTGATGTGAAAAATGCAGGGCAAAGGTTTATCCTTAGCCTCTAGGGAGTGCGCTTACAAAGTTTGAAACTGATCGATGGAGTTATAGGTAAAACCACAAATCGGCCTGTTATAGCGCCACCATGAGGCTGATTTTAAAAAAAAAAGTGGCATTTCTTCCTCGGCCTAGTGGGAACGTGTGTGCGCGATTTCATGATAATTGCACTTTGCGTTTGGGATTTGAGGCATTTTGTTCAAAACGGCTCAATCCTACAAACTTTGGAAGCCAATTTTAGCCAATCAGGAAGGAATATGCAAAATCGGACAGATCCGTGTCGATCACATGACTGTCGAGATACTGCCTACCGATTTGTAGGATTTTTGGACAAAATCTGTAAGAGTAGTGCACAGAAATGTGTTTTGCGAACATCGGCCACTAGGTGGCGCTAGAAAAGGCCCATTTGAAAAATTTAGGGCAGAGGTTCTAGATTGGCATCCAGGGAATGTGTGTGCTCACTTTGGCAGCGACCGGGCCAACGGCGACTGAGATTAGCTGCACACAAACTGCGAGGACACACGGACGGACGCACGGACGCACGCACGCACGCACACACGGACGGACGAAGGGGAAAACATACTCTCCCCCAAGCCTTCGGCTGGTGGAGACAATGAGAGACAATTGTATTAATCAATACAAATCATATGATCATACTTTGCTCATTCATAAATTCTCAAATGATTATCTAATTTACCATTTAGCAAAAGAGGTTATTCTTATAATATGAAAAAATAATAATAATAATAATCAATGCAAACTAAAAACATAAAATTACTTCAAACGTATTGAGTGTCCGTAAACACAGTCTTGTGTATGCAGACCTACACCCACTATTTTGATAACAAATCGTACCAGTGTCTCAGTAGGCAGGTCTGCCCCAAAGTCTTTCCATTGCAGTGCTGCAATGGCGTTATCTTTTAAATCTGTCTTTAAATATCACCAGACATATTGGTAGGTTCTACAATCATCTGGTTACACAAAACTATACAAAACTACAGTAAACATAAATATGGTGTTACCAAGTTCCACATGGTTACTGTATAAACACATCCATTTCCATTTGTATTTGCTGTATAATTGAATGCAACATTATATGGTGCTCAAATACTAACTGGTGCCTCTATGGTAAACTCTTTGAAGCCACTTAAGTGGCTTACAAAGCTGACCAGCAGATCTGCTCTTACCCTAAACGGACCCAAGGCTCTCACTTCACACACCATACACTTTCAAATCCCCTCTTCCCTACTCTACCAGTGTTGCCAGGCTCTTGACTTACAAATTGCTGTCTTATTTAGACCTGGTCTCATTGTAACAACGTTCTAGGGAAAAGGGGGGAAGGGGGAGCATATGAAAAAACGGCCCAGTCAGGTCATTTATGTCCCCATGCAGTACAGTAAACAGGGGCGTCACAAGGGGTAGGAAAGTGGGACTGAGTTACTAGGGCCCAAGGTGGAGGGGCCCTAGTAACTTTAGCTATTGAAAAATAGCAGATATACAAGCTCACAGCGCGGCACCGAGTGCCGCGCTGCGAGCGTGTAGATCTGCTATTTTTTAAAAGTCGTGAAAATCTTTGAATATATGTATTTTTTAAGTGAACATTTGTAACTCAAATTTTGCTTCTGGGGCGTCCCTGGAACTAAATATTTTGAGATGGGGGGTCCTTCACATGAAAAAGTTTGAGCATCACTGATATGGAAACATAGGTTTCTTGGCACACATTTTCACGATTTTTCAAAAATAGCAGATCCACAAGCTCGCAGCGCGGCACTCGGTGCCGCGCTGTGAGCTTGTATATCTGCTATTTTTCAATAGTTACAGTAACATTCATGGGGGGCCCGCAGTGAATCTTTGTACCCAGGGCCCAGAATTTGGTGTGACGCCCCTGACATTAAAGCCTCTCCTTGACTAACAGTCAGCTCATTGTTTCCGCCTGTCCCTCAAAGTACTGGCCTCCGTGCTGTCAATAACCTCTCTATCCGCTATCTAACCTTCCCATCTTTTCAGTCTAGTTGGACGGATTCCAAAATAAGGCCCATGAAAAAAAAAAAGTTAAAATGCCCTGGACATAAGCCCTCAATAGATCAGCCTAATTCCCCCTTTTAAATGTAAGACAAAAATATCAGGGCTATTTAGCATGCCAATGAGACTGCACAGAGAGCAGGGTTCCCAGTGGACTGGTGGCAGGAAGAAGGGCAAGTCCTTCCGTGGCATAAAGAGCCACTGTGTACCAAGAAAGACACGGAGCAAAGGAAACCATCTGGGGTCAAAGTTGGAACACTCAGACATGAGTGTTCACATGCACACTTACATACGTGTGTGTGTGTGTGTGTGTGTGCGCACGCACGCACGCACGCACGCACGCACGCACGCACGCACGCACGCACGCACGCACGCACGCACGCACGCACACACACACACACACACACACACACACACACACACACACACACATGCACTTCCACATGCACACAGACTGGAAGCTAAACCACAAAGGTATGAAAACCGCAGTGGTGGAAAAAGTACTCAAATGTTTTACTTAAAGTATCAATACTGCAATGTAGAAGTACTCCGTTACAAGTAAAAGCCCAACGTAAAAGTACAAAAGTATTGGCATCAAAAGTACCAAAAATAGAAAGTGCTCATTATGCAGAAAGTCACATTTCAAGTTTCAAATGTATACAAATTTGAAGATGGCTGAAATGTATACAGAGCTGAAGTGGTTAATGTAATGATAATCACAATATATAAAGTAACTAGTGACTTAAGTTGACAAATAATTGTAGTGGAGTAGAAGTATATTTTTTGCCTCTGAGATGTAGTGGAGTAGTGAAAATTTGGAAATACTCCAGTAAAGTAAAAGTACCTCAAAATTGTACTTATAAGTAGCTAATAAGCTACAGTACTTGAGTAAATGTACTTCAAGGTTCAAGGTTGTACTTTATTGTTACGTCTTGTACTGGTACTAAAGAGTAAATCTTATTCTTTTTTCGTCTTCCTTACAGACAATGCAGTGGTATATATAAAATAGAGCAGAACAACAGAAAACCACACATCTAAAGATAAAATAATATGTAATAATGACTTAGGAAGAAAGAGAGTGCAAAAGAGCAAAGAGAATGAAAAAAGCATCCTCAGCTGTGCATGTGCATAAAGTTTGGAGTATTTTATACACCAATGGCATTATTTTCCCGTGGTAGCTACTGTACTTTAACTATTTGTACTTAGTTACTACACCTCTGGAAAACAGCTCCCAACTAGAAAGTGGTGCTCCAATGGAATGCAGTCCTCCACCAGCAGTTGGTTTTAGAATAAGGTTGTTAAATTATATGTGTTCTGACTTGATTCAGTGCTTGAATCTATATATTAGGGATGCACCAATACAGGCTTTTTCAATTTCGATCCGATCCGATATATACATTTGGATATTTCACACTACTTTACCAATACCTGATACAGTAGGCTACATAGCAAGTATAAAAAAATGCATCACCTTTCAATTAAAGCCATTTATTAATTACAGGATAGGCTTCAGTTCAAATGACAGAGTGCAGTCTGTGCAACTGCAGTGGCAACGCGTGTCTCGTCTCGAGTGGAGGAGCGACGAAAAAGGTTTGCTGGATAAGATTGTGGGATATTGTTTATTTAATAACCATATGCTAAAACGTTTGGTTACGGGCTTACAATTGTGTGATTATATTGCATATTTATAAGCCAGAGACGTTTTTATTATAATTTTGTATCTGTGACTTGGATCGGTGTTGTCGTGTCCGATATGACTTAATTAAGTCATACCGATACCGATAAGATATCGGTGCATCCCTACTTATTCTTGTTGGAATGGGTGTCTATAGGGCCTTCTCTTTTAGTTAGGCTACAGAGGTGTAAAACTCTTGGCATGTGCAGCTGCACCTTCATTTATACTGTATGTCACGTTTGTTGAGATCACCTTGATGATCTCTGTCTGTCTCTGTCTCTCTCTCTCTCTCTCTGTGTGTGTGTGTGTGTGTGTGTGTGTGTGTGTGTGTGTGTGTGTGTGTGTGTGTGTGTGTGTGTGTGTGTGTGTGTGTGTGTGTGTGTGTGTGTGTGTGTGTGTGTGTGTGTGTGTGTGTGTGCGCGCTCACGTGTTGGTCTCTTCTGGCCAATGGAAGATTTATTCTGAGCTAAAGCTAAGGCTTCATCTTGTAATGTGTTAATCACCTGGGAATCCTGGTGTTACGTATATAACAACCAGGGTTTGACGTTCACATCTGAAAGCTTCACAAGCCCTTTTTAGCTGGCTTTCTTTCTTTCTTTTTTTTTTACATTACAGTATCACACCCAAAGTATAATGAGCATTCTAATGAAATATTAATTAAATTATTGTGAGATTTTCTCTTAAACACACCATTTTCATAATTGTTCCATAAATTATATTTTCCAGTACATTTGCTTTAGATGGATAATTAATTTCGGGCTTTACTATTCTCAATTTGAATTTGTTTGTGGAAAGAAACTGCTGAATGCAAGAGTGTGTGTGTGTGTGTGTGTGTGTGTGTGTGTGTGTGTGTGTGTGTGTGTGTGTGTGTGTGTGTGTGTGTGTGTGTGTGTGTGTGTGTGTGTGTGTGTGTGTGTGCACGCCTGAATATGTTTGTGTGTTTGTTTACATGCATTGTAGGATACTTAACTATGATGATTACATACAAAAGGTTCAGGGAATTAAATGGGTCATGACCATAATATTGATTAATGTGCAATGCATGAGACCTGGAGCCTATATATATAGCACAAGCATGCTAACTTTGGGATAACCCTGGCTTTTTGGTATTACAGATTTATTTGTGTTTATTGTGACCGAACTTTACAGTTAAGTATGTAAACCGGCACATCCTGTCAGTAGGTCCTCGATTCCGTAACACCTGACCTCAAAACTATAACTGACCTCAATGCCTATGGCTGACCTGCCCATATATGGAGACTGACCTGACCTCATATAGAGTTCCCTGATGGCATCCTGCCCATATATGGAGATCCCTTATGTCATGGACCTCCATATATGGAGCTGACCATCATCAACTCTACATCACCTGGATCTCCTTATATGGCTATCGCTGACTCATTCTGACATCACCAGGATGACTCACATATCTGTGAATGCCAATATATATACATGTCAGTCTAATCAATATGCATGGATATCCATATATGGGTATCGGGGATCTCCATATATGGGTAACTGGTCTGATATATATTAATAAAGGATATATATGGGTATTCCCATGTATGTATGTATAGATACTGTACAGTGCATAGTATACATACATATCATAATTATAGTTTGCTATTCCTGTGAGGAATTTGTAGCCCTGGTTTTATGTACATCTGGCTGTTTTGCTTCAAACACTGCTTTGTTGACGTGAACATGAGCGGGTTTCGATTATTCGGATCAACAGAGCCAGTTGTTAACTGCTTTCGTGATACCATTTAGCCACGTAGACCTTGTGAAGGCGGTTATCACAAAGATTGAACTCCCATTATGGTACAGGCCACAGAACACACGCGTGTGCACACACACACACACACACACACACACACACACACACACACACACACACACACACACACACACACACACACACACACACACACACACACGCACATGTTCACACGTACACAAATAAATGCATGTGGACTTGATACCTCTATGCAATTCTATGATACAGTATGTTGTGCTATGATATTTTATGCTTCTAAAAATGGCAGCTCAGTAGTGTCAGAATCTGCTTTAAGTGAAGCTGCATTATCATTTCACAAGGCACAGACAGAAGGCCACATATGCCCAGTACTGTCCTTTGGTCCCTCCAACTCAAAGTATTCATCAAAAAGCGTCGCTCTCCCCTGAGCTTGGTGCCATATGCCGCTGGAAAATGTCACCAGTGAAAGTCATAATAATTCACCATTTTGAGAGGTGCATTTGATCTTCATGCTTTCCAAATATTCTGACCCAGATGCTGTGCTGCAGCTTTACATGCTGCCCAGCAGTGAATATAAGACAGCTGCTGGCCTTTACATCTGTGTGTGTGGGTGGGTGGGTGTGAGTGTGGGTGTGTGTGTGCTATGCTATGTTTGCTGTATGTTGTCACTTCTGTTAAATCTTTATCCCACGATTTTGTAACACATTTTTCACCCGGTGCCAATTGGGGAGAGCCCCGAACTGAGCTTAATGCTTCCTTTAATGCATGAGGTGTGGACAGTCCGCTTTTTATCACCCGACAGTTTCTCCAGTAGGACGTAGCGCGGGGAAGGAAGTTGGAAAAGGTTATTCCAACCAGTTTGTTTGCCCTCCATCAGTCGGGGTGACCAGTGGGAGGCAGTAGAGAGACCAGGATTACTGCATTTCTTTTGTGGGGGTAACTACCCTAGGGGACACGGGGAGAACATGCAAACTCCACACAGAAAGGCACTTTCACCGAACCCACCTAGGGTATGGCCGCTGATGACACGGAGGAGAGAAGACGCCCACAGCATCCCCGGCGGGAATCCTGGGACCTTCGAGCTGTGAGGCGACAGCGTTACCAACTGCGCCACCGCGTATATAAACCTGCTGTATATGTATGTCTGTGTTTTGTCTGAGTATGAAAGAGGATTTTATTAAGCAAACAACTTTAGTATCCTGGTTTTACAACTCATTTTGCACATCTTAACACACAAACATAATTATATCATAATCACTTTTTATGGATTGTAAAGGAAAGGCAAAGCATTGTGCTTCAGCCTATTCCTTTTTGTCATTAAATTGGGATTTCTTTTGTGTTGAATATTATCTAGATTTATGATGATGATTTGCTTGTATGTGCACACAAGTGTGTTTTTGTTCATTGTACACAAAGACCAAAAATAAACCATTCATAACACGATTTTAATCTTGTAAATGGCTTTGTTCAGAATGATTGCTCTACCAATATTCAATTCAAATACATTACAAAGGGCAGATAGATAACTGTGTAGATGATAGGCATAAATCCAAAGAAAATATCCTGTATTTACTTTCCCCCTTTAATCATGCACCGTAGAAGACTGTTCTGAATTTCCCTCGGTATACACAAGGTTTCTGTGTCTGTTCTCTTTAAGATTCAAGAGGATGACCAGATTTTTGGCCTGAGCATTTTCACAGTCCACCACACAGTTGGTGGAATCTAGCCATCATTGGCGTGCAGTACAAGTACAGTAAAGAAAATGCTATTGCTCAAGCATTTTGATTCAACGATTTAATCAAACAATTTCATCAAACACTAATTCCATTCAACCTTCAGAAAACTAATTTATCCAGAAAAGTTAAATAAGCTATTATCTAAATTATATTCAGTATGTTTTCCAATTTACCTATCTAGTTCCATATTTGTAATGTGCAAATACATACCTTAAAACTATTTTACTGCCGAACGTAACGCTTGTTTCTTTTTCCGCGGCGCCATACTGAGCGTTCGTTCTTTCCCCGTTTGCAACTCGATGAAAGACACGCCTTTCTTTTACAAAAGATTGCGGTTGGAAATTATGAATGGATATTTTTCTATAAAATCGCAAAGGTAAACTACTTTGATGGCAGTATAAGACATCCTTAAATCCCTAATTAGGCAGTAAAAGAGTTAACATTTAACCTGACTCCACCAGATTGTGGCGTATTGAGTTCCTCATACTTCCATCTGGAACCTCTGAGAGATTGGTGCTACACGGCACAGCGCCCGGTTTGAACCAATCAGCGGAAGCTCGCCTGTAGCTTCCGCTGATTGGTTCAAACCGGGCGCTGGATCTGAGCGAGACCGGGTGTGACGCGATTGAGAAGCGGGGGATGTATCTATAAACATTAAACAACACGGAAAAGAGCTGTAGTGTTTTGAGAACCGAGGGCTGTTGGTGTTTAATTGCGTATCTATTGGTGTAATTATGGTACTGTAGATACATAGCTGGGAGTCAATAGCTTGAATTTAATCATTTTCAGTACCCAATTGTGTGCTCACTTTGCATATAAAGACATTTTGCAAGAAATTGCAAGTTAAAATCACTTAAAGCTCATTATGCATATCGTCACTGTCGGCAGAAACCTTGTATCCAAGTTTCAAATGTGCATGTTTTTTCGTAAATTAAAGCCCTACTTCATACAAAAGTGTCGCACAAAACTAGTGAAAATAGCCAATCTACAAGCACACAATGCCCATCGTGTGCTTGTAGATTGGCTATTCTCACTATTTTAAATGATAAATACAAAACAAACGGTTTTGGACATAGAAGGTTTCCACCCGACAACAACGATATGCATTATTTGCTAACTATTTACTGCCACAGACCGATCATCAGTCAGGCGGCGACAGTCAACTGCAGTTCTCTCATTTGAATGGATTTTTTCCCCCTTTTTTGCATGCCTGGGACACCTCAAACACCATCATAAAGTTGAGTTGTGTGATCAGAACTATAGCTCTTGACCTGTCCTTAGAAACAGCTTGGTTGTTAGATCTTCTTGACTGCACCAATGGAGTTACATAATTCGGTACAGTAGGTCACCAATTTCACTGTAAAAGCGGCATATCTTTTTTCAGGCAGCCACCATCATTTTGAAAACATTGTTATTTTGTTCCTCATTCAGCAGTAACAAGGTTGCTCAGCCATACGACCCATTATTCATACCAGTTTGACAAAGTCCTAACAATGCCAGGCAAAAAGAACCCCGCTACAGTATTTTCAATTGTTTGTTGTCAAATGCAATGGATTCAACAGGTCTGCATAATAACCTAGAATAGCCTAGACTTTGGTGTAGGCTTATAGTTGTTTGAGGGCACAAAGGCCTAATGCCAGCAGAGCAAGGTCAATTAGGCCATCAAATAAAACAATGACTTTAAGTCCACATCTATGCCATTGAATGCGTGTTCTCACCTCCCCAAATGAACCGAACCAACGGAATAAACGGACCATGGTTTGTTTAAAACAGACTAGAGTCCAGTTATGAATGTGCCATTAGGTTTAGGGTTAGTTATTATAAACTTCAAAGTAAAAACTCTAGGATTGAATTGAAAGGATTGTTGGTCCACATCTAGCCACGTTGGCACAAACGCCACGCAACACTTTTGAGATAAAAAACAACATTCAGTTTCAAAATCTTTGCTCTTTGTGAAATGTACAGTGACAATGTTTCATGTTAATAATGCTCTTCTGTATTTTACAGTGGAAACATTCATGTCAATTATTTGTGTTTGGAACATGCAACAAAGGATCGCCTCTTGATTGCCATTAGTTATTGATAATTGACCTGATAATATCATACTAAATAATGATGTATGATGAGAAAAGGTGTCCTTAGCCTGTTTTAAAGCTATTCTTTATTTCGTTCTAATATTTACATGCTTTCTTTCTCCCTGGAAGTAGGCTGACACTGTAGTCCTGAGGAAACTTTATTCTAGATAAACTTTATTTGTGAATGGGTTTTTACCTTGGAAAAAAAAGAAGAAAAAAAACATTCAAAATGGTAGCGAAGAAAAAAGAATTTCCTGATATTTTTGAGCGGTGGTTACACCGTCTCCTATACGTGGCCGTGTGTGTATGCGTGTGTGTGTGTCTGTATGTAGCCTGCAGGCCTGCAGTACCTTTTATGACCACACATGTTAAGGGAGGGGCGCTGTTGTTCAGGCCAGGCCAGACCAGGCACACACACACACACGCACACACACACACACAGGGGGGAAGGGGGGGGGGGGGGGGGGGGGGGGTAAACCACCGCTCAGTTCACACGGGTGTGATTTTTAAATAAAACCATTTGGGAGTGGTGCTAGCTGGAGTATTGGTTGAGCTTCACATGACAGTTAGCTTGCTGCAGAATATAGTCACGTCGGCAACCACACTCACAATTTCCAATTGCATCTTTCTAGTTATATTCTGTGTAGTTTAATATAAAAAAAACTGTTTGGCATTTTATCGTCTAATCAGGTTTTTGAGAGCACCCTGGACAGATTTTAATTAGCTTCATTCAGTATTTAGATATTTGATATGAATTTTATCAGACCAGGAACGTCCTGGGCCTCTTCCCATTCACACCCATTTTAACGTTAAACTCCATTTTAACCATGATAGAACACCCGTCTTTTTTCTGGTGAATTATACTACCCTCCTAATTCGTGAGCTGGCCATGTTTTTTCGATAACTTTTTTCATTTATTTTTGATATTTTTGCCAGACCCATGAAATGGGTAGGCCTACATAAGCAAATGTCGGTCTGTCCGGGTTTTCTATATAAAGGGTATATATGATGATGACATGATGATGACATGCCTACAAAAGGCATGATGTCATAAATGATGATGACAGACAGGGGGTCTGGCACAACCAGGTTGACCTGGTCTAGTTTTATTGTATTAAATGTTTCTATTTCCCCCAAAATATTAAAAATAAAAATGAAAAAGCGGCGCACACTGGCATTGCCACATAGGCATGGATGCCTGGCGGCCTCGCCGGTTCGATTCCCGAACGATTCTCCTGTCAGTCTACTGTCCTATCAATAAAGGCATAAAAGCCCGTTTCATGCCAATCGTTTCATTTCATTTTGAGATATACTAGGACAAGGTTTTTCCTCCAGTGTGGATACGCTGCTGGTGTGACTTAGAGTGTCAAGCCGACTGAAACTCACTGTTTGCAATGGAAAGGTTTTTCTCCAGTGTGAATACGCTGGTGTGTCCTCAGGTGAGGTAATCGGGTGAAACTCTTTCCACATTGTTTACAGTGGAAAGGTTCTTCTCCCGTGTGGGTACGCTGGTGTATCTTCAGTTGGCTTAAGTGAGCGAAACTCTTTCCACATTGTTTACAGTGGAAAGGTTTTTCTCCCGTGTGGATACGCTGGTGACTCTGCAGGCTACCTAACTGACTGAAACTCTTGTCACATTGTTTACAGTGGAAAGGTTTTTCTCCTGTGTGAATACGCTGGTGTGTCCGTAGGATACCTAACTCTTTGAAACTCTTGTCACACTGTTTACAGATGAAAGGTTTTTCTCCTGTGTGGACACGCAGGTGACTTTTCAGGACACTTAATCGACTGAAACTCTTTCCACATTGTTTACAATGGAAAGGTTTTTCTCCCGTGTGGACACGCTGGTGATATTTCAGGTTACTTGATTGAATGAAACTCTTATCGCACAGTTTACAGTGGAAAGGTTTTTCTCCAGTGTGGATTAGCTGGTGCCTATTCAAGCTACTTAAAGTTGTACTATGTAACTTTTTTTATAAAACAAATCTTAAAATTCTCCTAACTATTAAATCACAAAAGTTTTAGAAGATCCGCGCCGTGAATTTCAGCCTGTAAAGCCTTCTCTGTATGTAAACTGAGATCCTTGCCGTGGACCGGATCTCGCGCCAAAATTGCGTCATCACACTACCGACCAATCACAGCGAGGGTTATACAACTGCCGGCCAATCACAGCGCATCTTGAAGTGGGGTCGCTATGGCAGCCATATTTGTTGTCGCCCGTTTGTACCATCCCTTCTCTAGGTAATTTCGCCTACCAGGCAGGGTGAAGGAGTCCGTATCTCTGGAACTACTGAACGCACAGGAACAAGGGACCCCTTAAAAGATAGATCTCAGCGAGGTGGAGGCAGACGCGGGGGTCTGAAGGTACGAAAAACGTCCGAAAGACGCGGACGCGACCGCGGTTTGCTATAGGGCTAATGACCACTAGTTGGGCATCTTACACAGTATGGCTTTAAGTAACTGAAATTCTTGTCACAGTGTTTACAGATGAGAGTTTTCTTTCCTGTGTCAGTCACATGATGTCTCTTTACTTCTGATTGCGTTAAAGTCTTGGTAGACTGTTGACCACTGTAAGGTCTGGATTTGTCTGATGTCTGCTGGTATAGCTCCTCTTGTAGATGGCAAAAGGCTCCCTTGATGTCTCTCTCCATGTGTGTCATTCACACTGTGCAGTCTGGTTTTAAGCCGAGCTGAATCAAAGCTCACGTCATCATTACGTTGTCACTATGATGTCAGCCATGCCCAAATACTGAGATAACGTTTCAGCCCAATCAAACCTCAGTTGTCTTCCAGTATGAAATAAAGTTCTAACAAGACATGAAAAAAGTCATTATATATCAGGTCGCACTTGCAAATTACAAAGTTAGTTTTCTTTTTTATATCAGTGCATTTCTGTTGTAAAATTGAGTCACCCCCCCCCCCCCCCCTCCCACCTACAAACTTATAGCAGCACATCTATCGTGACGCGTCATCTTATCTTATTAATATAAGTACTGTTTCTATGAAACAGTGTGGGCTCGCTCGTAAAGAAATAATGAAAAAAATAAAAATAAAATAAAAACTCTTAATCAAAAGAAATTGTTGTTTTACCTTCATTTCTTATGTTTGCCAACGTGACTATATTCTGCAGCGTGCTAACTGTCAACCAATACTCCAGCTAACACCACTCCCAGATGTTTTTCCGCCAATTGCACCTCATTGGCTAAGGGCCCTGCCTTTGTACTGTCTGCGTCGGAACTTGGTAAATAAATAATGAAGATAACATAGTGTTCTCGCCTTTCAGGCGAGCCCACAATTAACTAGAGGTTTCTCCCCACCGTTTTTCAGTAAGATATTATGATGTCACGTGAAACTTGACCAATCATGGAAATTGGTCCTGGTTGACCAAATGATTGGCTACGGGCATAGACGGCCCCTCTCGTGGCCCTTATATGCCTCGATGTTATGACGTCTCCCTTTGCCCCTCTCTGATTGGCTATGGGCCCATGGCATAGACAGTATACACAGATAGCCTACACAGACACAGACACAGACACACACACACACACACACACACACACACACACACACACACACACACACACACACACAGTCATAGTTGAATCTATATATGGCCCGTAAGGCCTACAGTACTTGTGCGCCAGCAGAGCGTGCCTTGTTATTTATATCAGGTTGCACTTGTTGATGGCGACGTCACCAAGAATGCTGGTCCCTCATTGGCTGTTGAAGGTGATGATGGTGATGTCATCACCCCGTTGATGTCGTCACTCTGTGTTATTTCAAGGGTTTTCCCATTGGATGAGCGCAGACACACACACACACACACACACACACACACACACACACACACACACACACACACACACACACACAGACACACGGACGTAGATTTGCCTAATTTATAGTTAGATTATATGCATGTAAAAATGTTGTCCCAAGGCTGGGGCTGAGCATGGAGCATGAAGTTACACAGTAAATTACACTGGCCACATGCATATGCAACTATTATATAACTATACTATTGTCTTAGAAATATTTTCACTACTTTAGAAAAAATATGAAAAACATTTAATTTATCTTTAAATGTAAACATTTGTTGGATGTTTGCAAGATGCAGTACTGCAATTACCATCTTTCATGCCTTGGTCATGTCACGACATGGATCAACTATTCCATGGCATTTTAATTCATCAGGACCAATAGTGAACTTGACAACAACTTGACAGCACCAATACAGATTTGCATCTACATCTACAGTGTATCTCATGGTTTTGAGTACGTCATTCCTCTTTCTTCAGTGAAAAGGGGTTATATCCATAACCATTTGTAGGGCAGTGGCTTTGATGAATTTGATCAGTGACTCACCTCATGGGGAGAGAAGGAGGGAAGAACATGGAAGAAGATGTGGAGGTGGTTTGTTGAATGATTGTGCTGCTAGGAGAATATATTGTCACAATTTATAGTGTAATAATCTATTCTATCTATATCTATAAATGCAACAAATCTCTTCATGCGTGTTTGTGCATTCGGTAACTGTAAATGCAACAAATCTCTGCATGCGTGTTCGTGCATTCGGTAACTGTCCTTTGTGAACTTCGACTTCAAACTTGGTGATCTAACCTGATATGCCAATTGTGTGCATATGCTGATGACATCAGGGATCTCCATATATGGACATGAAAGATACCGCTTGACAGATGGGTACAACGGGTACTCTCACAATGGGTACAGCGGGTATAAAGGGCTGTCCATACTGCCTCTGACCAAACTTTTTGTCGGAAAGTGCAGCTTTCCGAATTCAAATTCGGGTAATGCTTTTCAAAAGTTGCCTGTGACGTAATTTTGTATATTTTGTATAGTTGAACCGGACCTTTCCGATGAAAGGTTCGGTAGTCGGAGACAGTATGGACAGCCCTTAAGCAGTGGGGGGAATACATTCCCAAACAGGTGCCAGTTGTATTTTGGTGAAACCCCTCTTCAGACAGCCAGTTGACCTGGAGGACTTACACGACTTTAACCACTTAAATCTCTTCGCCGAAAACAGCCAATCAATAAGCTCACAACGCTTTGCAACATCACACGTTGTGTGCATCTAGGTCTACAGTTTTTTTTTTTATATATAAACTTTATTCCACAAATTTCTCACATAGCCATCAATTCACAGTTTCACATATCATACATACAGTACATTGTATCTTCATTATATCTTCAAGTAAATCACACTGAGCAAGTAAGTATGTTCGTTTCTTAAAAGTCATGAATTGTTCTTAACGTAAGGTTGGTGCTTTCTTTGTGGTTTTTCTTTTTTTTTCCCTTTTCCCCAACTACTCTATACCCCTACCCCCCAAAGCTAAAGAGAGAAAGAGAAAGATGAAAGATAAGAAAAAAGAAAAGAGTTAAGAGATTAGGGAGAGTAAAGAAAGTAAAGAAGCCAGCATGTTAACTCAATCTCGAGTGGCGCTTTATGTGTTGAGATCCAAAGTAAAGTAATAATTTGTAGTTCACACCTTTGGTTCAAGTGGAATGACAGTAAAAAGAAAAATATATTAATCGCTACTCCAAGGAGATATTTTGAAGGCTGTCGAAATATGAGATAAGAGGTTGCCAATGTGTATAAAAGTTTCCTGCAGAACCCCGGACTGCAAATTTAATTTTTTCTAGTTTCAAAAATGACATAAGGTCCTGCAGCCAAGAAGTGTTTGAAGGCGGTAGACGTTTTTTCCACATAAGAAGGATTCGACGACGAGCAATTAAAGAGGCAAATAAGATTATGTTTCTTTGTCTAGTGTTTATTCTGGTTCCCTCTTCAGGGACACCAAAAATGGCAATACGAGGTGATGGGTCCACATTTAGTCCTATTATTTCCGAAATTACCTCGAAAAAATATCTCCAATAGTCCACCAGGCTTGGGCATGACCAAAACATATGAGTCAGATCGGCTGGGGCTTGCGAGCATCTGTCACAGGTGTCAGAAACGTCTGGGTATATTCTTGATAATCTAGCTTTACTATAATGTATCCTATGAAGTACTTTAAATTGAATGAGACCGAGTCTCGCACAAGATGATGAAGAGTTAACAGCATTTAATGCAACGTCCCAAAACCTATCTGACATATTGATACCCAGTTCGGTTTCCCACCCTATTTTGATCTTCGATAGAGCAGGAGGAGTCGCTGTCGTTAATAGGTTATATAAAAAAGAAATCTGGCCTTTTAATAGTTGATTTACTGGTAAGATAAGGTCAATGCCCGAAGCCGGTGGAATCTGTGGAAATGACAAAGTATTATGTCTAGCAAAGTTACGAATCTGGAAATATCGAAATAAGTCGAAGTGTTGTAACTGAAATGCTGAGCGTAACTGTGTGAAGCTGGCAAAAGTGCCATCTATATAGAGGTTTCCCAAACAAGACAAACCTTGTGTCGACCAGAAGGAAAATCTACCATCGGTTTTGCCCGGTTGAAATTGTTGGTTGTTACATAATGGTGTAGCTTGGGACCAGGATGTCCATCCAAAGTGTTGTCTAATTTGTTGCCAAATTCTTAAAGTGGAAATTACAAGAGGACTAGAAGAGTGTTGCTTAGGTTTAAGTGGGAGACTGCTGCATACTAAAGCCTTTAAGGACGAAGAGTGACAGGAGTTAGATTCCAATTGAACCCAGCTGTCCTCGGTCTCTGAGAGCCAGAGTGCAATTTTAAACATATTTGCTGCCCAATAATAAGCCTGGAAATTAGGTAGGCCAAGTCCACCCTTTGATCTTTCCCTCTGAAGTAAAGGTTTACATATTCTTGGGGTTTTCCCGTTCCATATAAAATTTAAAATAATTGAGTCTAATTGTCGAAAGAATTGTTTGGGCAAGAAAATAGGTAAGCATTGAAATAAGTATAAGTATCTGGGGAGTATATTCATTTTGATGGTTTGCACTCTACTTGCAAGAGAAAGAGGTAGTGTGTTCCATCGGTGCAAGTCGTTTTTCACCTTTGCTGTTAAAGCTGTAAGGTTTTCTTCGCAGAGAGAGGGAATAGATCTAGTGACAATAATTCCTAAGTATTTAAATGTATTAGATAAGTTAAAGGGAATTCTACTTGGGGATATCGTCTTGGCTAGTTGATTGACAGGAAAGCATTCACTTTTCTGTACGTTCAACTTGTACCCTGAGAAGTTGCCAAATAGTTCAAGGGTAGTTAAAATATGTGGTATAGATTTTAATGGGTCTGAGACAAAGAGGAGCAGGTCGTCTGCGTACAAGGATACTTTGTGTTCGATTCCGTGTCTTGTAATACCTGTAAACAGCTTATTAGTCTTAAGGGCGATTGATAGGGGCTCAATGACTATCGCGAAGAGAAGGGGGGAGATCGGACAACCTTGTCTTGTGCCGCGTGAGAGTGGGAAAAACTCTGAATGTTGACTATTAGTAGATACACGTGCCTGTGGAAAAGTATAGATTAAACGTACCCAGGAGATAAATCTCTCACCAAAACCGAAATATTTTAGAGTGAAAAATAAATTACCCCATTCGACTCTATCAAAAGCCTTTTCCGCGTCGAGTGTGATTACCATCTCGGGACTGGATAGTGAGGCAGGTAAGTGGACAATATTAAGAACTCTTCGTATATTTGTAAAAGAATGTCGATTCTTAATGAATCCTGTTTGGTCATTAGAAATGATAAAAGGCACTATGGTCTCGAGTCTAGTAGCCAAAGTTTTAGCGAGTATCTTTTCATCCACGTTAAGAAGGGAAATGGGGCGATAGGAGCTGCATAAGTTTGAGTCTTTGTCCTTCTTAAGGATGAGTGATATAGAGGCTTGAGTAAGTGTTGGTGGTAATCTACCTTGTTGAAAGGAGTCCTCCAACATTTCTAATAGTAGAGGCGTCAGCTGTTTTGAAAACTTCTTATAGAACTCCGCCGGGTAGCCGTCAATTCCTGCGGATTTCCCACTCTGCATTGAGTTAATAGAATTAATTATCTCGCTAAGTTGCAATGGTGTTTCCAATTTATTATGGTGTTCTGGGGTTAATTTAGGGGCATTAAGCCCATCAAAGAAAGTTGTCATATCTGCCTCACTATTTGATGAATCTGATTTATATAATTCTGAGTAGTAATCTTTAAAGGTCTTGTTAATTTCTGATGGGTCAGTTGTTACTGAACCAGCATTATTAATGATTTGGGGGATTTGACGTGAGGCTATCCTACCCTTCAACTGGTGCGCAAGAAGGCGTCCTGCTTTATCCCCATGTTCATAAATTGTTCCCTGAGCTCTTAACAGCATTTTTTCAGCATCCCTAGTGGATAAGAGATTAAACTCTGTCTGGAGACTAAGTCTCTCTTTGGCCAGTTCTGGAGAAGGAGAAATAGAGCATTGACGGTCTAGGGCAGCTATTGCCTCCATTAGTTCCTGTTGACGTTTTTTTTGTTTCCTGTTGTTGTGGGCAGTATAAGAAATGATCTCCCCCCTAAGGAACACCTTGAAGGTTTCCCATAATAGAGACGGGCTAGTATCATCGTTTTTATTAGTCTCCACAAAGAGGTCTATGGAACGAGTAATGAGGCTGCAAAATGTGTTATCAGACAAAAGTGTCGAATCCAGTTTCCAAGAGTAAGTTGCTTTATGTTGATTTGCAAAGTTTAAATTAAGTATAACAGGAGAATGGTCAGAGTTAACTATAGGAGAGTATTCGGTTGAAGTGACAGAAGAAAGAAGCATCCCATCTATAAAAAAGTAATCTATGCGAGAATATGTTTTATGAACATGTGAGTAAAAGGAATATTGCCTGTCAATTGGATGAGTAACCCTCCATGGGTCAATACAACCACACTGCTTCAGAAAGGTGGATAGAGCCAGAGACATCTTGGAGGGTGTAGTTGTTCTAGGATTAGATCTATCTAAACTTGGGTCCATCACACAGTTAATATCTCCGCCAAATATTAGTTTATGATTCTGTAAGTCTGGAAGTGATGATATAAGTTTCTTCATGAATTCTAGGTCATCCCAGTTGGGGGCATACACACTAACAAGAACCACCGGAGTATGACAGAGTGATCCAGTTACAATAATATAGCGTCCATTAGGGTCGCAAATTGTATTGAGAGGAGTAAAATTTACTTTTTTATTAATAAGAATGGCTACACCTCTCGTTTTAAAATTAAATTTTGAATGAAAAATGTGACCTATCCAGGGTTTACTAAGTCTATGGTGGTCTATTGTGCGCAAATGTGTTTCCTGTAAGAATGTGATGTCGGTATTTAATCTTTTCAGGTGAGAGAACACTCTAGCCCGTTTCACTTGACCATTCAAACCCCCCACATTCCATGAAATAATTCTGGTGGAACCTCCCACTGTCGACAGTCTATTTGCATTGTTAGCCATTATAGTCCTTTCTTATTAAAATAATAACTGTACAGTCCACTTGAAAGTGTGTATTATACGGATCGTATAGCATCACAACACGGAGCAGCAACCAAACGAGGATTGAGACATGCTGGTTTGAATAGAAGAATGAGAGAGAAGCAGGAAAAGGCAAGAAAGCCAGAAGAAGCGAATGAGAGAGAACAAGAAAGGGCAAGAAAGCCAGAAAAAGTGAAAAATAAAAGGCCCCCGACCCACGGCTGAACTCCCACCCCCCACCCTCTCTGTCTCCACCCCACACCCCCTGTGCGCCCCAAGTACCTCTGCTCATCCTCCCAACCTGATGAGCTGCAGGTAAGAACCACTTATTAACTTCCAGATTACTCGGGTGAAAGCACCAACCTTCAACCCTTCGCAGAGAGAGCATTACTGAGCTTACATTGAAATAATACACACCAAAGCAATTATAAGTTTCCTACTGTAGCGAAACTGACTCAATGAACCCTTATATTATAAGGGACAACCATTCAGACTCCAGTCTTACTGCGCGGCACACTAGAAGGGAAAAAAATAATAATAATAAAAAAAAAAAAAAATAAGGGAAGAAAAGTAAATAGCCTTTAAGTGGGGAATAATTATAAAATAATATATAATTTCTCTGAATTTATGTTATGTCATGTATAATTTAGTTTCTGTTCTTGAACCTGTTGGCTCTATCTCACGTTGCAGAAAAATAAATAAGTAAATGGGCTAGTGCGCCGCGCAGCCCACACCGTTCAGCGCTCACTGACTTTCTTACATTATGGAAAAAGGAGAAGATGAAATAAGGGTAACCCGTGCAGTATCCAATGATGCTGATCATGAACATTGACATCCCATTGAGTGCTGGACACTGATCCCTAGCCTGACTATCTCATATAAGGCACATTTTACAAGCTCGAGCCATGTAGGCATTTGTCTGTTACGTTGTCAAAATATACTACTTTAAATCAATCCAACTGAATCATATTAACATAAAAAGTAATTACATTTTAATTCTATAACAGGGAGTGTAGGTCTGCTGCACAGCGCTGCGGCTATTTAACACAGAGAAACTCTGCAAAAGTCTAGGTCTACAGTTTAACACGCTCCAAGCCTCCTTCCGAACAGGGGACCGCGACAAACACTCAGTCGCTGGGCATGTCAAATAGCCGATCTACAAGCTCACAACATGACATGTTGTGAGCTTTTAGGTCTGCTATTTTCAGCGAATATTCCCCCTAGGGTTCAAGTAAAGCTTTGTTGAGGACTGCTGTTTTGATTGCTCCTGGATGGAGAGGAAGCCATTTGTTTTTCTAGGCAAGAGTAAATTCCTTTCCTTCTCATAGGTTGATTGAATTTATTGGCCTCAGACTGTTGTCTACAATATATGAATTTACTCTAGTTACATAAATGTTTACAATAATGCTCATAGTTAACCTCTAGGTTTCACTGTAAGAACTGTATATTAAATTATGGACAAAAACAGCTTACAATTGTTACAGTTCACCTAGAGTGAGGAACATGATCAAATGATTTACAGACTGCGAAGGGACAGCACTCCACATTATCTTCACATGATTTCTCCTGTGTGCTTCTCCGGTATACTGTTGGTATCTGCTACCAAGTCCTTGAAAAATCCCTTGACATACTGTATCTGAAAATGCTTCAATAACCTTAATATTTAAACTGATAGAGACAACCATATTTTTTGAATAGCAGAACATGGGTCCTTGGTGACCACTTTGTTAAGATAGCACTAAAATCCCATTTGCAAAAGGCTTAGTTTGTACAATAGCTCACAGACGAGTTCACTGTGTGTGTGTGTGTGTGTGTGTGTGTGTGTGTGTGTGTGTGTGTGTGTGTGTGTGTGTGTGTGTGTGTGTGTGTGTGCGTGCGTGCGTGCGTGCGTGCGTGCGTGCGTGCGTGCGTGCGTGCGTGCGTGCGTGCGTGCGTGCGTGCGTGCGTGTCATACTGTAGTTCTAATTACTAAACTGTATGAATGATGTGTATCATATCATATGACAGTTAGGTGTATGGTGATATACTGTGTGTGTGTGTGTGTGTGTGTGTGTGTTTATCTATAGTATACTGACATACTGAATATTCTTAAATATAATTTACATAAATAAATACATACATACTGTACGTACATACATACTGTATGTACGTACGTACGTACATACATACTGTACGTACATACTGTACGTACATACTGTACGTACATACGTATACTTACATACTGTACCCTACATAAATACTGTACATACATACATACATACATACATACTGTACATACATACATACATACATACATACATCTCTATATACATTTGTAAACTGCAGCCAGCGGTTTTTGTTTGGTAGAAGACAGACACGACCAAATGCAGCACTCCAATTGGCTAGGACTGATCACGTGGCACACGGAGTTCCCAGAGTGTATATAAGAGAGTTACGTCACGCTTTGAACTCGCCGCAGACCGGAAGTGGCGTCGCATGGAGCCTGTTCTCATTCTTATCGAGGCTCTGCTGCTCTCCTGCCCGTCCGCCCCCACTAATAGCCGAGGTATTTTCAATCACTGGTAAGTAGACGAAATCACGTCTTTTTCACCCTTTTAACGCATTCACGGGCCTCTCGTGAATGTGTGAATGCGTGAATGCGTTAAAAGGGTGAAAAAGACGTGATTTCGTCTACTTACCAGTGATTGAAAATACCTCGGCTATAGTGGGGGCGGACGGGCTGAAGAGCAGCAGAGGCTAGCTAGGAATGAGAACAGGCTCCATGCGTGCGCAAGTGCGCATGCGTAAGCTTCCCACCATAGAGTAAATAGGCTTTCCACGCTTACTATGGGAGTCGACGTAAGTGACGTAACTCTCTTATATACACTCTGGGAGTTCCTAACCGGAAGTGCGTCCGGCGGTTAAATATGTCCGACCGGAAACGTGCGCTTCGGCACAATAGTTCCGCCACAATAGTTCCCCCCCAATTTTTTTTTTCTTTTTTTACTTTTTTTTGTTTTTTACTTTTCTTTTTTATTTCTTTTTTTTTTTTACTTTTTTTTTTTCAAAAAACTTTTTCTTTTTGAAAAAAAAAGTTTTTTAGTAAAGAAGCGGGCGTGGACTCTAGATGTGAGCGGGCCGAAGGCCCGCGAACCTCTAGTACTGTACGTACATACATACATACATACATACATACATACTGTACATACATACTTTACGTACATACGTATACTTACATACTGTACCCTACATAAATACTGTACATACATACATACATACATACATACATACTGTACATACATACATACATACATACTGTACATACATACATACATACATACATACTGTACATACATACATACTTTACGTACATACGTATACTTACATACTGTACCCTACATAAATACTGTACATACATTATAGTACATAGAGTATATACAGCACAATGAACAGAGGTGTATTATCACAGCACTTGTGTTACTACAAAAGGAAATAATGGCTTTTTCCAAGTGTCCCTGTTTAGAGATTTGGCACTTAATAAAGGGACAGGGTTAAATGTTTTAAAAAAGGGTGTTTTCCTTATTCATACAAGGACAGAGAGTGAGTGAGAAGAGGGGAGGCGGCGCGTGTTAGATGAGCGCGCCGCGCTGTTATCTGCTGATCCCAGAACTTCCCTTGGAGCGCTGGAGTGGGTCTGTCTCACGTAGTGCACCCTGCACTGGGACCACGCTGCCTGCTGACAGGAAAGCTCGATTAGCGAGCCACAAAGAGGCCAATATAGAGGAGCACTTCCTCAGCCAAAGGGGGTTCGTCCGGAGAACACGCTCCAAGCCTCCTTCCTGACAGGGGACAGTGACAAACACACACACAGTCGCTGGCCCACCTCAGGGAATGCATGATGGATTTGGATCTGGTTTCCCTGACACACATGTGCATGCATTTATCCCGACATGCAGTATGCCGGCACGCACGCACATACGCTAATGCCAAATCTAGGCTCCGTCGTATGATAGTATCGCGCCGGAAATTGCAGATCTACAAGCTCACAACGCATCACATCCACAATGCTTTGTGAGCTTGTATATTAACTATTTTAGCCACAAAGTACGACAAAATATAAAACGGGCTACAGTATATACTCACACACAGGCACACACTTACGAACACACGCACACTCAATCCCATATGTAAACACCTCCGATATATGTGCACCCTATATTGTTATTGATGGGTGGAAGAAAAGAAATAAGCTGTAATCTTGCCCATCAGTATAAGACAACTGTTACACTGATTTGGAAAATCCCGTTTTCTTTTTCAAAGAATGCTGGCAGTGGTCCAGAGGGAGAGAGATGCGTATGTTTGGACTAGCCCCAGCCCAGCGCGTGCTGCCTTCACTCAGACAATGGGATGTCGATGTGGAAGTGGGCCTGGGCCAGATGAGGAAAGAGAGATAGCATGGGTGGGATGCGGGGTGGAGGTGCGCTGAGCAGATTCTGGTAGGCCGTTATGGGACCCTGTGGCGGAAGGGCATTGTTCAAGTGCGGAAAAACACAACAACAATAAAAAAACAACTCTTCCTGAATCTTTTTATATGATTATGCGGAGAACAATCGAGCGGGTGGGATCCGCTACTTTGAGGATATTGAGGGAAGCCTCCCCTTGGAGACTTGGAATGATCCTTTCACACCTTTCCCTGGAACACAGGCAGGAAAATAAAACAATGTGAGTTGCTGAGCAAGAGGCATATTGATCAAGTACAGTGTGTCCATTGAGAGAGATTACAATGGCCTTTGGCCTGCGACACATTAAGCAATGAACCAAAGGTTAATGAGGGGAAAATTCAATGATAATGAAAATATATTTTAAAAGACAAAGCATGCCATGCATTATGCCGTGCCATAAAGGTCACTTAATCTGTATTAGATTAAATTCGATTTTTAGATTTAACTCATCTCATGCATTAGTGTCAAGCAATGAATTATCCTAGTCACTTGGAGAGTGACAAAGACTGACAGAAAGAAGGTAGAAAGAACTAAGAAAAGGAAGGGTTACCAAACCTCTTGGAGATAAATACTGTATAGGCTGGTGTAGACAGAGTTCATACATTTTCCTCACAAAAGTGCAATCAAATATTTATTATATTTCATGTGTTTAATTCTAGGAAGTGTAAGAATGGACACTCAGGAGTATAGTCAGTAGTACTGAAGATTAAACATTCAAATCAATCTACCTCTATGATCATGTGAGTAGTTTGTGAATGAATGTGTGTTGTGTATATGCAACCAAAAGAGCGCAAAAGTAGAATAGTACATTACACAGGTGTGTGTGTAATGTGTGAGAATGTGGGGTGCGTATTTATGTGTGTGTGTGTGTGTGTGTGTGTGTGTGTGTGTGTGTGTGTGTGTGTGCGCGCGCGCGCGTGTGTGGGTGTGTGTGCGCGTGTGTGGGTGTGTGCATGCACTTACTACAGTACATTTTCTGCGAATTGGCTACTAGGATCCTAGTTCTTTGTGTGAATTTTTCAGTTGATAGTGCTTGGTTGTAGATGTCTCTAAGCCTAAGGTCATACACCTGATATACCTTTGAATCGTCGTGTTTACTGGAGTGTAAAATCCTCTCCGGGGAAAGATGCATCCAGAGATAAGAGTCCAGTGTGATGTTGGCCCTCAAGGCCCAAACATGGCCTCTCCCCGTCTACTTTTAACATTTTGTGCAGCTTTCCATTGATTTAGTACCGGCTCTGTGTGCTGTTCATATGCCTCTACTACAGTTGTCAGCCATGCTGAACGTATTTTTGTACGCTGTAAAATCCTGAGTGTTCATTTAGCTCTGAGACTGTACAATGTAACCAAATGGACCATTTGGTCTATTTTCTAGTTCCCTCTATACGCTACATTTATTGATACAGTGAAATGAGACAATATCACAATATCATGTGGAATTTGGGTTCTCGTATAGTCTAAATAGTATAGTCTTCAGCATACTTTAGGATTCCATCCTGTCCCTGTCTAGTGTATAATAAAAAGCTCTGTGTCCAGAACAAGACATTTATTTTGAACACTCAAAGATGAATGTTGTTGAATGTCTCTAAACCAACATCTTTTGTGAATGTGTTAAGTGTTGGTCTTTGTTGGTCTGGACATTTATCACTCATTGTTCCTTGTTGATTTTAGATACAACAATGGATTTTAGGCTCATGTCCAAGTGTTTTCTATACAGTAATTGGAAAACATAATTTGCATATTGTTTCATGTGTCCCCAGATTAGTCTGACAGATTTGTCTGATTTGTGCTCTTCTTCTATGCGTTTTAACCTTATTTCAAATTAACAGAAAATGATTGCATACTGTGTCAGAAGATGACATTTTTACTAAAAGTTATGCTTGCCCTGCGCCACCCGGATTGTTGAAACAAAGGAATGCATCGTTGGTCACAAATGTCCAGTTCATATATGGGCTTATAGCGTGCACGCCATAGACACCACCCACCTGCTTGCTCACAACAAGCCACAACTTGAACTTAACTCATTAAAAGCCAACCCCGCGATGTCGCGGGAAAAGTAATAGAGTATCTATAGTGCCATCCACGCGATGTCGCGGGAAAAGTAATATATTACTGTAACGGCGAGTAAAAATACCTAGTACAATGGCCGACGCTCCGGAGACGAAATCCGCGCTGATTTGTCATCATCACGGCTCCACGAGCACACAATAGTCATCCCATAACATTGAGGTGGACGGCCGATCTCATCTTTAATGTCCATTATCTCAAAACTACACTTTAGAAGCTAGGATGGAGGCAGATGCTCGCTTATTTTACACAGTTATAAAAGCTCCCGGTCGGCCATTACACAACTCCACATGGACACGCATCGGTTCCGGCGCACGATCCGATGACGTCAGACCGGAAGTACTTCCGGTCTAGACTTCTGGCCTTCAAAATAAGACAGCGGCCGTTAATGGGGCCGGGAGGGGGCACTCTGGACCCCCTAATCCGTTAATGTCCTGGGCTCAGAATGAGTTAATTACAGAGTAATGAGCTTTTTATTTTATTTTATTTTTACATATTTAACTCTCCTACTGCCAGATTATTTATTTATTTATTGGGTCTGGTGCCATCAAAAAGCGGCTTACCTTTGCGACGTTATAGTAGATAGACAGACAGACATTTATTTATTTTTCTTATTTTTTTTTGGTTGTGCAATAGTGCACTTTGGTCTGCCAGGCAGCAGAGGGCGGCGTCATGCGAGAATGAATGTGAATTTGCCTGTTATGTGTTGAAGAAGAAGAAGACCAGTCACTGGCCACAGAGCCTTACAGCCAGAGGAAATCAACAAGGAAGTGAATTGTTCTCCGTTGATCTAACGCATAATGGATTTTTTACACCATCACCGCGGAAAATGTGTTTACAGTAGACGGCCGCGCGACCCCTCATCAGCTTACAGTCATCAGACGAATGAACCGAACGAGCGCCGTATTGGCGGAGAGGTCTTGCGAAATCGGGCGAACGTGAACGTTCAAAGCGTTGGGAGAGTTAAGCTCGTTTTCTCACATAAAAAAACAACAACTAAAAACTTGATTCCCTACCTTCCTAAAACACTTTGAGTGCCTAAGACGTCCACAGTTGTCTTAACATTTACCCCCCGTTGAGCGCCACGGCCTGTCATCGGCTGCCCAAAAGGTGGCGCCAGAGCCCCAGCTAAGTGCCCATAGCCACCTCCATAGAAGAATACAAGGCCCTGTTGCGTCAATGCATGCGTCATGACGTCACTTGGTCACATGAGCGCAGACAGGATGTTATTGTGTAACTTACTGTATGGGCCAGTGTTGATCATAGCTGTTCATTGCCGATCAAAATTTGGACATTTTGCCGCACCACGCCACAGTTTTAGCCATAAAACAAACATCAGAGATAAAGGGCGTTAAAGATGGGGAAATGCATTGGAGTATACGGAGAAAAACGGCCGCGCGATGCTCTCAGCGTCGACGCGAAGCGACTAGCGGCTAATGGGCTACATCCAGGCGCAGCCCCAACGTAACGGTGAGATTTAAAGTTAATACTGTAAATACAGTAAACACGTCAACGCGTCGTGGGCCTCCTGGGACATCAAAGAGATTGGCGTGTAGACACCTCGTGGGCACCCGCTGTGTTAAGATGCTCCTAGACATGTTACCATGGTTACCAGGTAAACAGGTGCTGCTGCCGCTGCTGGTGAGCGAAAAAACTTCATATTCCATGAAAAGCTAAAGCCTGCTGCTGCCGACTCCATTTCCTCATTCACATCCATTCATCTTGGCTCGGTAAAATGTATTTTTCTCTGTTTGTTTTCCCACATCACTCGTTTGGTCAAATTAACGCCATGTTCTGTGGACTATAGCTGACTCGTGCATACTCACGTTTTTTTTTCTTCTCCGCGCGAAAGAGGACACGTGGGGCGGCTGTGAACGGCAGCGGCCGCTCGCACAATGGGCACGCGCAGCGTGCACAGAGCGATCAAAAATCAGGTAAACAACAAAGGATTTGATTATGGCAGTTAACCGACATTATTTATGGAAACCTCTGGCATCCATCGTGTTAAAGGACATCTTTCCTTCAGTGAAAAACAAAAAGACAATGATATGAGATATCCATTGGACTTCTCTCTCTACGCCAAGCAGCAGGACAGGTTGGATGTAATCTCTCAAGACAGATTCAGAGCTCCACAGCTGAATCTGTCTGCAATTCCTGTTACAACCATAGACTGTAAAAAAATATGGACGGTGGGAAGCCATTTTTCTATGCTGCGCAAATGAAGCTTTTTTGGCTGTTGTATGGGTGACGCCATCATTGTAGAAATCAAAGTTGGTAGAGCTGGTAGAAATGATACCATCTCGAATGCTATTGGCTGCCAACGGTCACGTGCAACCGCAGGGATACATGGGACATTGTCTTGAGCTTGCCGAAAATACAGCACACGAAGAAGAATCATCACAACCTATGATCACAAGCCTATGATCACAAGCCCCTCCTACAGCATACCCTGCTATAACATCAAATATAACATAAATTGTACCATATTTTCACAAAATGCATATCATGGGGATTTTAAAACGAGGCTTTAAACTAGCGAAAGGAACCATAAAGTATTTATGACAATGTTTATTAAGGTAAGAAAATCAAATGTAAATGTTCGGTGGAATAGAATGGAATCCTATGGAGAACATGTTGCTTCTGCTGCCAGAACAGCGCAACTAGCGGCCAAGCATAGGAACTTTTAGTTCTGCATTGCTTCATTTTAAATCGGGACAACTACACCCCTGGTTACAACGTTAACGTCTAGAGTTAGGAATGTTTAGAATGTAAACAAAGACATGTGGACCGGAAGTGGAGGACTGGGGGCGGACCAAACAGGCCAACATCCTGTCATCCACATTCTATTGGCCGGTGCCCCCAGAGGCAAATTCAAAGGAAAAACCAGAGGGGCTGTTTTTTCCTCTTTTTTCTTTTCTTTTCTTTTTTGCAGATGGGTTCCAAGATTGAGTTGGATGTAACAACCTAAGCCTGATTTAGACTTTGTCTTATGTCAAAGTTGCACTGTGAAAATAGCTCATCTAAAAGCTCTCTCTGCCAGATGGAAAGTGGTTAACTGTCTGAAAGACCTATGAAAGCTTCCTATGAAAACTTCCCTCGTCCCTCATCCCTCTTACAATGATTGCGGCAAACGATTCTCCAGTGATATGGGGCACTAGCCACTCATGCCGGGAATGTGAAAGACCGTACAGTATGTGAAAGTCAGTTTAGGCCAAAATATCCACTTGCTCAAAAGGATATCTAAAAAGAATAATGTGTGGGTTGCATTGAAACTTTCTGAACGCCCTTGCTGTGCGGGGTGGATGAACCATATATCCATTTGATGTTACCTCCAGCGCCACCGTCCAATGGACAGACTTCAGGATGTGCCCTGCTTTTGGTGACACCCTTTACTCTAGTAAATATACACTGACCCCTGACCCAAATGAATAAAGCCACCAATAACAATTATAAACCTAACCTTTTTGTCTTTTTTCCACCGTATTTGTCAGCCCTACCAGTACAGTGAAAGCACAGGTCTAAGGATGGCAAAGCCAGAGTACTCAAACCACTTCTAGTACATCAGTACACAAACCGTCTGGTTGAGTGTAAGGAGCAGCACGGCCTCTAGGGGCTGCCAGTATTTTATGTCGATTTTTGAGTGGTTGTCACACCTCCGTTCCACTGCGTGTGGAACTACGGTGTATTACTAATTTGTTACTATGTTTGTTTGTATGTAGCATGAGCTGCAATACCGCTGGGTAACCAGTGGCAGTCCCAGGTGACCAAGTGGCACTGTTGAGTGTCGTGCGCACACACACACACACACACACACACACACACACACACACACACACACACACACACACACACACACACACACACACACACACATAGATTAAAGAAATGAACTGCTCACATGCACACTTCATTCTTTTCCTTTTAAGCCTGATTTATACTTTGTCATTTGATGCGTTGCGAGCTTGTCTATCTGCCATCTTCGGTGCGTGACACTGTCATAGGACGGAGCAAAAATTTGGCATTTAGACTTGCGGGAGGAGAAAAAAGAAGAGTGAGACAGAACTTTGGGATAACATTATGTTGCCTTCTGCAGGCTCTGACCCTGGCCAGACAGCGTGTCTTCAGTGGCGGCACAAAACTGGCAACTGTCTCTACATGCCATTAATCAGACACTCAGAGGACTGTCTGCCATCCAGATGGGGAGCCTCTCCACAACCAGAGAAAAATAAGCAGGCTAATTAATTCTTATTGTTACAGGGAAATTAGATGGGGAGAGGGAGGGAGAGAGAGAGAGAGAGAGAGAGAGAGAGATAGACAGGCTGAGAGACAGAGAGAGAGAGGAGGAGGAGAGGGGGTTGGACAAGGAGACAGAAGGAGAAGTCACCTTTAGCTGAGCAGTGGACTCATACTATATTCTCTGTGCATGGTCATTGTTTCTTCATGAGGATATATCTGTGCCGTTGAAATACTGCATGACAGAACGGGGAGGGCAGAGCGACATCCCAGCTAGAGGTTAATGAATGATAAGGAGACTGGAGCACTCTGGGACACAGGGTGGCAGAGATTACACAGGCCCGCTATACAAAGACAATCAAATTCTCAGCCCACTTTACAAGGAGAAGTGTGATAATAAAGAGTCATCCCCACCGGTTGTACTGTGGTCAGTATCTGCACCGGATGCATGGTTTTACTTTGTGCATAAAAATTAAAAGATGTAGCATACTGTGTCAGATTACAGGAATTTGTACTAATTTGAATATGGTTAAAAAGCAGTAGCAGCCTTTGGCAGCAACTGGGTGAATCTGAAGTTTTAGCCTAGCCCTGAGTTTATTGATTCTTAATTGATTCAACAAAATAATAATTGGGTAATAATTAAGGTAATGCTCTGTATGTACATGACTATATTAATATTCCAACTGGGACAAACTGCATGTTCTTATCAACTTTTATTACAGTAGTATGCATTGAAGATCTACATTATGATTAGAACTCTACTATTATTTTGTGTTTGTTAATTATGTCATGTTAAAGTGAACAGTTTGTTCAGTAACATAGGTCTCCCCATTTCTCCCTCTCTTTAGTAAACAGACTGGGATGTCAATTTGATCCAACTCATAAAAGATACAGGATAAATACCTGAAATTGGAAGTGGTGACGCGAAGAAGCTAGTGTTCAGACAAAATTCGATAACACTCAATGATTACTCCCAGAATATAGAGCTTTAAATAATTATTAACTTGCTCTAAAAAGGAGTCTAATGGAGTTTGTAACTCTGTCTTAAAGATAATCACCATATTATGTGGATAACTCAGGACAACTAACTCTGGGCATTGTCTTGTTGACAATTGAATAGATTCATTAGAGACGCTGTGGGTTCAGAATATTTGTTTGTGCGTTAACCTCCTGCTGGGCGTGAACAGTGCTTACAGTTAAGAACCAGTAAGACTGCCTTGTTTCTAGCTTCGTGAGCTAGAGGCTCATGCTGTTCCCAAAATAACAGCCAAATTTGTAGAAATATAACACGCCCTATAGGCCAACTAAATAGAAATCTGTTTTCACTTGCATTTTGTTTTCATGTTATCTTAGGCAAATATAGAGTGCCAACAATCAGAGTATGGTGACAGAGAATGTCTCCGGAGACCCTGCCTAATTATCTCAATTTCCACCACCCTGGAGCCTCTACTGGCATCTGTGGCACCTGGTGCTTCGCCCACCTGAGCATATGAGACACTTTAGAATGCTATGATATAAAATACTGCTGTAGAATACAAACCAGCCACCTCTGGGCTTTGGTGACACAGTATGGTTGCCCTCCTCAATGGGTTATGTAGCGCTATATATTGGATCACTCCAGTATGATGTGATGATACATCCCTCTGCGGCGGTGGGATATATCATTTCATATTGGATTGATCCAATCGCTCACATAAACTTGCTTACATACAGTACGTAATCTTAGTTACTGCTGGTGTTTTATGCCCAACGTTGTTTTTTTTTCCTGTGCCCTTTATTGTTTAGCCTAATATTATATAACCTGATATTATTGTTTAACTTATTATCAAGTGGTTATAAGTTAATGTGGCAAATAGTCAAACAATACTGATTGGAGTAAATCAGTGTGAATTGGAGACAACATAGAAGAAGACATTAGGGGTAAGGATTCAGTGGGTGCTGGGTAGGGTGCAGAATCTGCGGATGTTGCTGTATATACTGTATATCCTTACTCTGAACTGAGCTGAATTAGTTAGCCACTTGTTGAATGCTGCACCAACTACATTACCAACACTTCTTAGACAAGACATGGCTTTTCTCCCAACAACTTTTTTTAAATCAATTTGGTATCTCAGAAATGCTGTCATTAAAATGTGATACCTCTTCCTGAGCAGAGGAATTATGTGTTTTGCCAGTTTGTCCTTGCGGAAGAAGAATCTTGCCAAATAAACTACAATTACACCACTTGGTGTGAGGTGCAGTAGCAAGCTTGTGATAGCAATAGGCCTAAATATAATTAAAACATAATTATTATTATCTATTATCTACTCCCTCTTCATTTCATGGCTAACGGCAAACCATTTATATTCTAGCACAACTGTACAAAATGGACTATGCTAAAATAATAAATTAGCTTCCTCCCCACGCTCCTGCCCCATCTGAGGTCAACACAGTCAAAACAATGTTATTTATCGATGGCATGAATTTGCGTGTCAAAATTCACCAAAATTTGGATCCTTTGTGGCTTATACTCAGTTACCAGAAGTAAATGCACTGATCACGGCTATTAGATTCAACTTAATTGAAATCAAAGTGAAATTTCTTGGCAAACTGCCAGGAAAGCATGACATTCTGCTACATGTACTACTTACAGTAGCTGCAATACAAGAATAACGTTTAGTTTTTTTGTTTTTTTCGCCTGAAAATAACTTACTGGTATAACTTTGACCTAAATCAGACAGACATAAATGATAAATCTCTATGGTTATACAGCCAAACCGCTTACAGTACATTGTGTGAAGTGCAGGAGCTCCAAAGACCACCACCCCCTGATACACCCTGAATCCATACAATACTGCTCTGCTTTACCACAGTATTTGAAACATTCCATTCATTCGTCAATAATGTTGTGCACCAACTAACATTTATCCTTTTAATATAATCTATGTAAGTTGTACATACAGTATGTTTGGTTTTGTGCTTGTTGTGTAAGCAGAAGTACTGTATGTAAGTGTGTGAGTTTTATGCATGCAGCGGTGGTGTACGGGCCAGAGACACTTGTTCTCTTCCTTGTGCCGGTGCTGTCCCTGGTGAACCTGTGAGCGCGCCCCTCAACCTCATGTGAGGCTGTGAAAGAATCTATTATTTTTCCGATCCTGGGGGAAGGAGAAAGGTCTCCAGCATCATTATTTTCCTTCAAAATGTAACTGACTTTACTGCACACCCTAATTTGCTTGCCGTAATTATAGGTCATGCTCCCCTTTTGTAATTTATAAAACCTTTTGTTCTTATCAATAATGAATGGGCTTTAGCAAATCATGGCACTATAATATTTTGATATTATGAAAATGCTAATGCGTCAGGGACCTTAAGCCTTATCGGCCAGGTCCGATGCTCTATTAAACAGCCGGCAGAAGAAGTCGGACGCAAATTGCTTATGTTAATGCCCCAGTTGTATCCAGACAGGATGAGGAGTCTGCAATTAATTTCATCCAGGCGGTGGATGGACAGGCAAATTTATTTCCCTTCCGCCGGATGGTGGCTCCCCCTCCTTCCTCACAGGTCTCCATGCGGAGAATTGGAAAGGCTCTGAGAACAAGAGAGGGAGGGTAGAAGGCAAAGTGAGAGGGGAGAGGTACAGTAACTTAGGAACGAACCGTGACCTAATTGAACAGTGGCAAAAAGGGAGGGCAGCGGCGGCAAGATGAGAGGCACAATCTTCATTCATTCCGCTGACAAGTGTTTTCACAACTTAAACCTGTTTTATTAATTATGTTTGACATTTCACTAATTACTTCATTTACATCACATCAGCTCCCTTGCAGATGATTAGACTGCATATCAATTCGCCGTGGTTTCAGAGCTCAGTGAATGGAGCCGATAGTGAGAGATTTCTAAAGCCCTTGTGCGATTACAAGTAGTCTAATGTGATGAACTTAGAGATAGCCCACTCTCGCGCAATGTGCTGTACTTTGCCTCGCTGCTAAATTGCTGAGTATTTGCTAGTGTCACGAGTAAGTTTCAGCATGTTAGACATTTGAATGCAGTAATGGACAGAGGCCCCCCTTAGAGCCTGTGCTTCAAAATAGCCTTGATTCCATTTCTACAGAGAGCTGTAAACCATGATGCCTCGTCGAGCGCGGTCCATAAACACTTGATTAATTGACACCGCTGTTGCCCGTTATGCGAGCCCTACCGTCCAAAGCCTTGACTGAACACAGGGAAAGCATGTTATTTTTATCCTGTCTTGACATCAAAGGCATCTTCTCTCAGGAATATGGTATGGGAGACAACTTAGGCATATAGTAACTTTGGCCTTCACTGTTCATCTTGTTAAAACCCCTCATTGGGGATCTCGCAGGAGCTGTCCACTGGAGACCTCAGACCCTCTCCCTCACTGTCCTCTTATTTGTGCTAGCACTGTCCCTGGATGATTACTGGCTCTGTGGCGACAGCATTGTTAAAACACAGCCTTTTTCAATATGGACAGGTTGTAAGCCACTGCCTGTCGTCCCGCGTTCGGAGAACAAAATGTATCTTTCGGCAAACTTTACATTCACCCTGGAATGAAGAATTGTGAAATTACAATGCAAGGAGGAGAATGACAGTAACAAACAGCAGCATTGTGTGATTTACAGTAAGCAAGTCAGGGTGAGAAACCATGGTAAATTAAATCTAAGCACTTCAACAACACAAATACAGTAAGCCACAGTGTCAAGAATATTTCTGCATACTAGTTTACCAATGTAATCAAACTAAGTATACACAAACATACATACCAAAGTATTTCTTATTTTAACCAATTGTTTCCCACAAGCTTAATGAGAAGAAAATCATCAATTGTTGAATTCACACTTTTACTGGCCATCTGTCAATAGTACATGAGAAAATTCTGTATGCGATTGTCTGTTTAATCCATCCAACAGTAATTCTTTCATTTTTAAATACATAATGGAAATGGATGAGGAGTACTCATAAAAATTTATACCACAATTCTCCATTTTAATTTATGGCCCACCCTCCAGGCACATATTATTCAAACATTAATATAAAAAAGAACTATACATCAAAAAGCGGCAGGTTTCACTTTCACTTGCATTCATAGTCATGCATATTATATGTAGACTAGGCTTGACTGCTGCCCGTCTTATAACAATTATACATTAAGTAACAACAGATGGATGGATTGACAGATAATACCCGTATTCTGTATTCAATATATTTAATTTTTAATGACCTTTTCAACACCCTCACTTTTAGCTTATATGTTTTGATAATACACTTTATGCAAATTGTACAATTCTATAAATTTTAGATTTGTCTCTATTCATCTTTCTCTGTCCTGGAGTTGTCTGTCATGAAATGTGATTAAAACAAAGTAACCGCTGCAGCTTCTTTTACTTTCAACTGTATGAAAACTAAAACACAGGTAGTACCCATATAAGAGAAAACAAATAGCCATCAATTAACATTTGTTTTATTGGGAAATATGGTATTACACTTACAGTACATGTACGGTATCTCTGCGTTATACATAATCTGTAACTAATGATGAATGCAAGTGATGCCTGACTCAATCTCCACTGGGGGACAAATTAGAACATAGTAGCCTAGTAATGTTCCTCTATCATCATCAATCCACCCAAACTATCTGATACAACATACTGTTTGCCTTAGCTACGGGGGTCTAGGTAAACACTCAAATGGCAGTGGGTTTTCCTCTTCCTAACCCGTTTCAGTCCCTTATGTTTGGTAATCGGCATTGGTAAGTCAGAAGACATCAGCTTGACTCTATTAATTACCACCTGATCCTTTCTTCCTGGATAATTAGGTACCCATTAGTTCTAATCAAGTAGTTACTTAATTATTGCAGTAATTAGTCTAATGGTCTAGCAAATTGAAGCTTTATCACTTTCGGATACTTAATGTTCTTGGCAGAGTATATCACAAGTGTCAAGGCTTAGGCTCCAGCAATCAAGCAGTGGAAGAGAAAGTTAATACCATTGCATAGATGATTTTGTTCCATTTGTGTTTTAATGTGCTTCATTTACATTCATACATTAGAACAACAAAGGTCCCTCAAAAGAAATGTGAGGTCTAAGGGTTGCTACCTTACAGAAAGCATTAGAAACTAATTACAATTCCAGGGCTCCAGACTGCTACCAATTTTGGTGACATTTGCAACCGTAAATGTCCAGTCACAAAAAATAAAAATTAAGAATTTGGTGCAAGGCTTCCATTTGACTTTTGTTGTTGTTGTTATTTTGTTGTTGTTGTTGTTTTTGTCGTGGTTAGTAGTAGTAGTAGTAGTATTTCAATCCTAAAGTCATATTTTTGGCGATTTCATATAAAATACCTCATAAAAATCCCAGGACACTGGCTCCTGCCACTCCCACTGCCTCTGTAAGTGTAAAATGTTTACAGTAGCTGCAATACCAAAAAAGCACAGTGATGATTATGAAACAAAACATAGTACGTATGAAGGTTATAGGTCATAGAACAAAGAATTTAAGAAACGCTGATTGGTGTATAGATTACAAATTGTAACAAACTCTACTGAATTACTCAATATCCAGATACCAGTAAATATAAATGTTTAAAGATAAGTGAGGATTGCCTGGTGGCTCAGCCAGTGCACAGATCATTATGCTCTGTGTAAGTGCGAGGACCTGGGTTTAAATCCAACCCCCATCTTGACTTGCACATCTCTCCTCTCTCTCCCTGCCCTTGGTTTAATGACTCTTTACATTCATCTGAAATCAAACAGAAAAAGACCAAAAATAGACAAAAAAAAAAAAGCTTTCCAAAATGCATCAGTTTTGCCTAATACTGTAAACAAGGGCCCCTTTATTATTACTTGCGCCAGCAGCAGAGCGTGCAAGTAGGGTGATGATAGCTGTCTGTGGGTATGTGGGTATGTATTTGGCCATATCTTGTTGGCTGGGCCTTTAGCCAATGAGGGAGCAGCGACGCAGTGTTCTCGGTGACGTCACCTCCAACCAACAAGTGCGACCTGATAGGTTCAAGGAGCAAGGAACAAGTTGGCACCTCGACAGAGTGCAGTCTAGTTAGAAAGGGTTAATTGTTAAAAATGCAAATAAACCGTGAAGAAATGAATAAACAGTCAGTGTAAATCCTAAACATTGTTAAATATTAAAGGAAAAAATTATATTATGTTATAATGTTTTTATATAATTAAGTACAGTTAGCGTTTTGGAGTGCAACAAAACTGAGATGTGAAGCAACAACGTCAGTCTCACCTCACTTCAACTGTGTTGGTGTATCGTTACTGTGTCTTACCAGACCCTGACCTCTCCCAACAACAGTGAGGAACACGGCTGATAACTATCAGAGTTGGGCAACAACGCGCTGCTCGGCCATGATGCTACCAGCAGGGCCCTTTCAAAGAATGCACAGCATTCAGTTCATTCATTTTCCCTCTGTGAGATGTTTCAGTGCTCCTCCAGACAGCGGTGACATCAGATGCCAAATGTGTGCTCAGGGGTGAGTGATAAAGTGCCGCTCCACCATGAGGGCTCGCCGGAGCCACAGAAGGAAAGTGAATGGGTTGTCTTCAAACTGTGGTAAATTGGCCCCGGCTCATCTGTCATCACCTCCCAATTAGCTGCAGTTTATTGAGTCTGCAAGAGATGGAGCATGTTGGCAGGTGAGGAGAGGTGTCTGAAAGGTGCATGTACCTGTACTCCAGACTCAGACAGTGCTGACTTGTGACCCAGACATAGCATGAATGCATCCACCTCCACCATCACCACCATCACCACCACCACCACCACCACCGTGACCAATACAGCTTAAAGGCAAGGCAAACACGCATGCATGTGTGCACACAGTGGACACACACGAACACTGGCGCTCACACACATACACATCAAAAATGTTTTGTCAGTATTCTTGTAGTAAATAAAGGCGTGTAATATTTTTAATTTCAGCATGTCCAGCATAAGACTTGTGTTGTGCTCAACGCTAAGACTTAAACTTAAAATTAACCAAAAGTCTTCAGGATCTTCAGAAAAGCGCATGAAACTAGTCTTCTTTTCTTGACCTATTTGTCACAAAATACAGAATGCCCCACAAGATGCTTTCATGGAAGAAGGAAAAAAAAGGAAAAAGCAAAAAGCGGCAATGCTCCTTGCCATATGACAGCAGTGTGTGAAAACTGACACACAGGAGTTTTCAAATTGGGGCCCGGGGAGCCGAAGCATAAAATAACTTCAATCTCAGTAGCTCTCCAAGGAATAGAGCAGAGGTGCGACCAACAACAACACAACAACAGAGAGGCAGGAAGGGGTGAAGGTAGGAGTTATTAGAGGATAAAACATGCCTCTCCATCTCACTCCCTCTCTCTCAGGAACCCCAAGGATGATCAATGGATTTAGTCAGAGGGATATTCAAGCAGAAAATTGCAGCCTTTTTGCTTTTCTTTGAAGTATTTCCAGAATACATACCAAACCCCCAGTCCACCAAGGTTGAAAATAACAGCACAAGTGCAGTCTCAACCAGTAATCCTGGAAAAAGGGAGAAGAACGTGGGGGAGGGTGTTGGTGCAGGCACTGAATTCTAAAGGACGTAGGGAGGGCCTAGATTGAAACTTTGCAGGTATAAAATTGAAGGCAGCCAGCTGAACAGACACAGTCAAACTATGGCTATTTTTCAAAAGAGAACCTCGCTGACCAACATTGAAACCCCTTTTTCTTTCTCTCTCTCTTTTTTTTCTTTAAAGAGCCGTTCCTCTCCTATGGGTAGTGAAAGCAAAGCCAGGCTATGCAGAAATACCATGATTTATTAGATCCAATTCCACCCTGGTAACCTCTAAGACCAAGTTAACTTTATTGTAGAATGCTTGCAGTAACAATGAATCAAATGATGTGCATAGGACGGAATAAACACCCAACTGGAATAAACATTAAATATAACCTAGAATATACATATCAGGACTATGCTAAATAAATATTTACTCTCGAATGCTCTGCACGCAGATAGGTTTCTCTGGGTCCCAGTGGTGAGGAGAGTTGTCTAAATGGGCCAATGAGCCAAGCTGTGGCAATGAGAGGCTGAACTCTAGTGTTGGACAGGGAGGCCCTTCCCCTGCCCCTGGGGGCTCCTGTGGCACTGTGCAGATGACAGCAGAGGCATGTGGCACACTCATGGCATTATGGATAGGACACGGCGATGGGGGAGCTAACTCCTCAGCTCCCTGCTGTGTGGTGGGATGGACTCATCTGTTTCCCCATCCCAACTCTAATACATATGCAGCGTCTTCCCTCCTAATTAAGATTCCACCGTTCTATTTGTCATAGGATGGAAGGGATATCACAGAGGGTAGTTTAGCCACCGTTTTTGGATTAATTGCCGGGCAAATCACCACAAATAGGAATGTTCAGCAAGTGCAAACAAAAGCACCATTGGCAGCGATTCTGCTTTTTTTTCATCTGCTATTTTTGCAGATAAGATGGCTCCTGAGGGAATAGGGACAGTGAAATTAAATGTTCAGTGGCTGTTCCTCTTTTGCACCATTGCAGCCTAATTAATTCTTTGTAGTCATCTAGTAGATATCATTATGATCAAGGTAAATGTAGTTAACAGCCAAAGTGTAGGCTGAATAATAGTTATTTAAAAACACTTCACTATTGATTTAGGAAGATATTGATTGGGGTATGCTGTTTTTCAATTCTGATTATCTCTTTAACAGCATGCCAATATTAATGATAATTGAGGTATTTCCTACAGCTTCAAAATGTAAAACTACCTTTTAATTAACATCTACTCTTGGCACTTGTATTAATGACTATTTACAAGTCAAACACTCTTCAATATGAGTAAACAGGCTAACTCCTCTGAGATGCTCAGTGATAGATACATGGTGCATAGATATTTTCATGGATCTTGTTCTACTTTCTGCTTTGATATGTACAATACCATAGTAAATAGCAGAGCTATATAAAATAGGACTACCATATTCTTGCTCCATTTTGGGTAATGAAGCTAAGAGTTATACCTTTGGGGATAGAGGATCAGCACTTTGCTGACTTCATTGTAATATCTCAATGGCAAGCCCAACCTTAAATTCAGTTTTATAAAAAAATAGGCCCGTGACTTACTTGATATACTGTCATCGATGAACTGCCTCCATTTCATTTGTACCAAAAAGTCTATTCAGCCTTTACTGAAATTTCTATAATGTGTCTTATCAATATGGAAATGCATTGGGGCACCCGCTGGCCTACTGGTCCAGGCGCATACCACTTAGGCATTGCCACATAGGCATGGATGCATGGCGGCGCCGCCGGTTCGATTCCCGATCCATGTCTCCCCCCATTTCCTCTCGGTCTACTGTCCGATCAATAAAAACAAATCTTCAGAAAATATATATGGAAATGCTTTGATTCAATAGAAACAAGGTGCTTGACAGCTGCAAAGCACTACCTGCAAGCACAGTAAAAACAATAATTTGTAATTAAAGTAGCCATAAAGCTTACAGTACTGTAAGTAGCTTGCCCTAATGGTGACCAGACGTCCAAATGTCTCCATGTCAGTTTGAAACTACGGTGTCTGCTGTCCTGAGAACTATTTTGTTGAAAACTAGGACATTAAGTATTTCGCAAATGTCCCCCAAATGTGTGGATAGCAGTTAAAATATGTAGTGTTTATTGTTTTCAGAGCATAAAGACATTTCACACATTCCTTCCCGTTCATACTGTAATTATCCCAGATTCTAGTCACAAACAACTGTAACTTTGTGATGTATATTATATTTATATATTTATTTATTTTTCTTCGGCTGAGGCGTTGATCGTGATGCTAAAAGGTGCTATGAAAGGACAGCTATGAAAAGTTCTTTATTGTTTAGAATACTGGTATATAATTTATTGATGCCTACACTTTATCATTTGTTTTGGAAAGGTGTATGAAGTGAAGAATAGAGTAATCCTGTTCCATTTCGTGTGGTGAAAACAAACATGGTTTGTTTCAAGACAGAGACAAGGTTTTGAGTGTGCGCATGTATATGAAACCTACTGTAATTACTCTGGATTAAGAGCATCTGCTAAATGCCTACATTGTACGTTGTAAATTGTATGAGAGCCTGTGTCCCGGTTTGACATTTTGAAATCTGGTCACGTTTACAATACAGTATGGCCTTAGAGGAGTAGTTCACCACCAAAATGACTCTTTCTCTATCGATTACTCACCCAATGGAAACTTGAGTTCAATAATATGTTTTAGTTTGTTTTTTCCCCCAGCATTCTCATGACAATAATTTGAGGACACTCTTTGTAGGCCCATTGATTCTGGATGGAGACCCAAATGCATTTGGGTCTCCATCCGGAATCAATGGGGGAAAATGTATTATAATCAAATTATTGGCTTAGGAATAAGACAAACACTAAAAAATATTAGAACATTACAGAATATTATTAGAACTTACGGGGTGAGTAGTCAATAAAGTTTAAAGTTGGAACATGTTTTTAATTTGTCCAGTCAGATGTCCTGGTTGACTCTGCAAAGTGACTCTTTCAGTAAGCTAATTATTGGATTATCAGGAAAAGTGCATGCCAACATTATACACACTGCTGCTAGTAGTAGTAGTAGTACTACTACTGCAACTATTAATACTGCTACTGTTGCAGTACGTTCACACTTCATACACCCAAAACAAGTAAATGCTGTGGCACCCCAATATCTTCACATGCAGACTAATGTGCGCATTGTCCATTTTACATGGTCTAATACTACAGGTATATGTAGAGAAAGGACCAAACAGAAAGAAAGAAAGAAATGTGTGTGTGTGTGTGTGTGTGTGTGTGTGTGTGTGTGTGTGTGTGTAGGGGGGGGATTCTTTTTATGGTTTAATTCAACAATAGCATTTGCGATCAGGGTTTTGGGCATCTCAAGGGCATTCCTGGTGAAATTACTGAGACTCTGCACCATTTATCACAGTCTGACATGTGTCATGTTCCAGATTCTGGTGTAGAGAGGTTACAGCTGAAGACAGCTCTCTTTGTTGAGCAGCCATCAAAGACAACATCTTGTATTTATACAAAAAAGGGAGACCTGACACAAGACAGAAACACAGGAAATACAAAAATACTGCCATGTGTTCAAAAACACATACTAGATATTAATCTGATAAAAAAAGATAGGCTCTTGAATACCTCTGTACATCCATAACCTCAACCAAATGTGAGTTTGTAAGCATGTTGGCCACACCAAGTTAGATATAGCCTATGATATGATGCATGTGTGGGACAAAAACAATAATTATTGTTTTTTTTTCCTCTTGTGGGCAGGACATGCATAGATACATTCTTAATATGTTTAATAGGTCATACATTTCATTCAATCTTTATCTTTTGTAGCCTACTTTTCATTTCAGGGATTTAAAATCTTGTATGTCTGTGGTTATACTCTTTACTCTGTGAGTTACTCTGACTCAATGTCAAAAGGCTTATGGGGAAGAACCCTCTTTGATATGAATTTCAGATCATTAAGTCATATCTGAGTCAGAGCACTATGTGTATTATAGTAGGCCTAAACATTTGTTTTGAGACAGTAACACTAGTTAATTATTAGTGTGTTTTCACTGAAACTGAACTTGGTTTAATGAAATGTGTACTGTGACTAAGGCGGCGTTCAGACGACGCCGTTTCCACAAGAAAACGCCAAAATGAAATGTCAGATATGCCTTCCATTCAGACGACGGCATTTTCGGGGGTTGGAAACGCAACAAGGAAAGACCAGGTTTTAGAGTGGAAAAGTTGACAACGGTCTCCCCTCGCGTCACCGTCTGAACAGCAGAAACGCAAGAAATGACAAAACATGTGACGTCACGGCTCACGAGCAGACTACGTGCAGCCACGTTGCCATGTTGAATGTAAACAATGGAAATCGGTGTCAGTCGTCTATCTGCGTCACTCACCGCCACCTAGCGACAGGGCATGCATATTACAGGTACATCATTTTCACTGCTGGTTCGTTTCCATGTAGACGCACAATAAGAAGTGAGAACGCAACAACATTTTGCTGTTTTCTCTAGAGACCGTTGTCGTCTAAACGTGGCCTGAGATTGAGCAGCCGTAAAGCAGTTGGGTAAAAATAATATATTTTCTTTTTTCTTTTCTTTTAATTATTTATTTTTACCGTAGATGCATAATGGTAACCATAGCAATCCAAAAATGGTACCCTTGCACTCTTGTTACAATATATTATAGTTTACTGGGATGACATCAGTGAGTTTAATTTACTCCATGTCTAACCTAAATAACCCGGTATGATGGCTGACCCATTTTCTGCATAATGTACAATACATTCACCACAACCAAGCTAGTAAGATCCAAGTATTTGTTCAGTACCTGCAGTGAAAAATGTCTGGTACAAACAATGGACAAAGGTCTGTCCATTTAATATTTGGGGTGCAGCTGCTATTGTGTAATGTGCGACCCTGTGATGTGTGCCATTTTTGTACCTTTTAGAGCAATGTCTTCTGGGGCCTGAATGTCTTTTTTCTCCCCTTCCTGAATTAATATCATGCCAAAAGGGGCCTTAATGTGTTTTTGTTATCCAACCTCTACAAGTGACAACTAAGGAAATTTTACCAACACCCTCACCATCTCACAAAATGGCTGGCTTTAAAATGCATGTAAAATGTCATTGTTTAAAGAGTGCATCAATAACTGCTGACATAGTTAAATGTAAAGTACCACACAAGGGGGAGGGGTGCGTATAAAATTAATTAATTCTACTGGCACATTATTTATGACTTAATATGATATACTGGTGTGCTTTACAATAATACTGAATGTGCATATTTCTGGAAGAGACAGTGGAGTAATTATGCAGAATGCCTTTTACCATGAATGTACAATATTAATTACAGGCGCTGTTGTTTATCAATTGCGAAACACTGTTTAAAGGCTGTTTGGAAGATTGCCATGATGACCCAGGCTTGTCTCCTATCTTTTACTTTCAACATCTCATTATGTGACACAAGAACCTTGTGCACATACAGTAGAGCTGAGTGCCAGGTTCATGTAGAAGAAGTGGTGAAGCACTTCCTATATTGTGGAAGACAAACCAATCAGGATTCACAACCACAGTCAAACTGAGTCACAGTAGGACAGTGACCAGACTTTAAGTAAGACTGTAAGTCTAAAAACACATACATTAACAGTAAATTATTCCATTTGACCTTTTTGCTGAGCGAAGCAAGCTGTCTGAGATTTATAAACACACACACACAAACACACACACACACACACACACACACACATATGCAATATAGTATTCAGTTATAACGTATGTGTAATGTACTTAACGTACATAGTGAGTGAGTGCAGTACATGGTGTGTGTGTGTGTGTGTGTGTGTGTGCACGCGCGCGCCTGCGTGCGTGCGTGCTTGTTCTTTCATGTGACATGTGTATATTATTTTTCTTATCAGCCTTGCTTACCTCTGCAAAGAAAAAGAAAAAGCGGCCAGGTCAGGGAATAATTTGAACCAAGTGAAGTTAATGTGTCACTGCAAGCATTACTAGCCGTAATCCTCCACATTATGGTGGATGAGAATCAGAGTCTAAAGCGCCAAGGAGGATTTGATCCCGGGACCTTCTGTCTCAGTGTGGTATGTAATAATCATCTGATATCATTGACCACGCAGCATGCATTAGGCCAATGTGGGTACACTGTTGGAATTATTTGTTTATATGCGTGCCTACAGATATCTGATACTCTCACAGTGGCCTAAATATGGCATGCACTAAATGTAGTGTGTGTGTGTGTGTGGGTGTGCGTGTGCGTGTGCGTGTGTGCGGGGTGTTTGGTTGGGGCACAGACAGAAATGGCTGAAAAGGCCTGGTTCACAATAAGGTGTCTTGAGAATGATTATTTTGACTCTTTTAAATGACTTACTTCCCCCAACTTTATTAAATCATATTCTTACTTACCCGGAATCTGTAATGAATGTAACCTCAGAGGAGTAGTTATTTCAAAAGTCTTTGGCAGCCTGTAATGCAATTTCTATCAAAATCAGACAATCAAGGTTTACAAGCAGCTTTATTGACTAGATTGTACACACACACACACACACACACACACACACACACACACACACACACACACACACACACACACACACGTGTGTATATAGTTACTCAATGACGAATAGGCCACAAACACACTGGGGCACTTGAAACATCACAAGTAGTATTAGCTTCAGCATTTACTTTTCCCCCTCCTTTTTGGCATGTTACTACGGTACATGTCATCCGTCTCTTCTAAGACTCACTTGGAGTGCATTGCTATGGTTTATCTGCTCTTGCACAAGGCATCAGGCCTGGGCGCTGGTTTCAGCTGTGTCATGTGTCTTCACTGCCCTCTACAGGTTGAAGAGTGCCTGGTGATCTGTGGCATTGTGTGCTTTTGACCGCCCCAACATTGTCTTAACAGCTGGCCCCCACTCCTCTAAATAGCCTTCACTTTACCTTTGACACATAGGCTAGGCAACGCCGTCTACATTATGTACAACTCAATATCCCAGTAACAGAGGTCATTAAGAGATAAAAAATCTATATGACATTTACACCTCAAATGCAGCTTGCCACTGCACAGGGCGCCATCATAAATTATTAGTTTACCCTTAACATCCACTGACTTGTTTAAAAAAGTCTAATTTTTCCATCCCTCAGTCTTTGTCTATAGGTTATCAACTGTGTCGTAGTTGGAGTGCTGTCAGCCGCCCGTTACGCTCCTCAAAGAACGCAGAGTCAGATTATCTGCTGTTAGGGTCATTGACCCGAGTGACCCAAAGCTTAGCCAGTAGAGCAATTAACTCACACACAAATCCCATGAGCAAGAGACAGTCAACTGTCTAGAGAAACTTGCTCATCCCAAGGGGCTTAGTTTGTCCTAGTATTTGTCAGAAGCTGCATAGTCTTGCATAAAAAAAAAATTAGGAGCAAAGTTAAAATACATTTTTGGATCAGTTCCCCCCCCCCCCCTCTCGGCTATTTCCAATGTGTGATAAATGTCTAGGCTGCTCCAACATGGAGCGAGCCACGGTCTGCGCTTCTTAAATGTTTCATGACATTGCCTATTAGACACAGATGCCATGCAAATGCGTAAAACATGTAAAAAGAGGCCTACTTAATATAGAAGATTATTATCAATGTACTGAAAAGTTCAGTTCAACTTTGTCATATCTATACTATAATTTTGCGAATGTCTGTCTGAGTGAGTGTCTGTCTGTCTGTCTGAAACAGCGTTTCTCCTCAGTGGCTGGAGCAATTGATCTGAAATCGCATCACCATTAGCATATGAACACACCTGACATAACTGTGAAGCCCGTTTGTCACTTTCACAAATCGTATGCTGTATATTAGCATTTTTATGCTGTATCTATTATCTATTCTGCATCTAGCATGAGGCACATCTATTCTGCATCTAGCTTGAGGCAAAATGTTTAACCAGCTCTGTGTGTGTGTGTGTGTGTGTGTGTGTGTGTGTGTGTGTGTGTGTGTGTGTGTGTGTGTGTGTGTGTGTGTGTATGTGTGTGTGCAGGCAGGCGGGTGTGTGTGCAGGCGGGTGGGCGGGCGGGCTGGGGGGGGGGGGAAGTATCTCTGTAGCCATTAAACGAAACGGCTTTCTTACATTGATGCTCCTACATCATGCAAGCACCAGTTAAAGTTACTTTCCATCCCTCATATACTGTGTGCACAGTGCACATCCCATAACCCACACACTGCACATCATTTTGGAGCTCATATCTTTGAACGGGTAAGGGCTAGTCTCTTATAATACAACAAAATAGTTGTGCTCTTGTTCTCTTTGTCTTAACACAACACAACACAGGATACACCATCCCATGCAAATACATTTGGACAGATCTGTCAAAAGGCTCAAATAAAAAGAAACTGAGAGCTTATTCTCGCATTAACATTTTGTATTGAGCACACATGGCTGATGCTCTTAGCATTGACCTGCATATTATAAATACACACAGTATACTGTGATACAATTTACACACACACACATTTATTGTGAGCCTACACGTAATGAAGAGCAAGGTCCAGCGAAAGCAAGGTCAAAAAACACACACAAAAAAACTTAAACGGTTGGGTTGTTATATACACAGTAAAAGACTAAGTGTTTCCCGTCTCGCTAATACTATCTAATAAAGGCAGGAAAAGCCCCCAAAAATAAATTAAATATCCTATATTAAAGAGGTGGTGTCATAGTTTTGTACGTTTTCTGTTTTGTATGTGTCTATGGAGTTAACATTACTCTAATAGACCCCCAGGTGTGGTTATATGTGCAAATTTGCCTTCCCTGTGTATTTTTATCCTGAAAGCTGAAAGCCTCTGAGTCAAAAGGCCCGGTCGAAAAACACAGATTTAATGACATCATAAAAGCAGCCCCTCCCCTTTACCATACACTCAACACTGTGGGTCACCACCCACCTGACAACCAGGCATGCTTAACTCTTATTCTGCCAGATGTTGTTATTTATTATTGGGTTTTGTGCCAGCAAAAGCACCTTACCTTTGCGATGATATAGACAAAGGTGTATTATTATTTTTTTTGAAATGTTCTCTTAAAGAGTGTGCCGTGGCTCTACCAGCAGTAGGGGGCAGCCTCATGCAAGAATTAATGTGAAAATGGTCTCAGCTCGACGCTTGCTTGTCAAGGCTGTTCAAGGCTGATGAGTCGCTACAGAGCAATAGATCCAGAGAAAAACACATGGAACAGTGTTGTGACTCCATTGATGTTAACGTCCAGTTGGATTTTAAGAGTACTTTTATGGGAGCTGTTTCAACGGTAGACACCCGCGCGACACCTCAACAGGTTACAGACATCAAACCAAGGTACAAAAGAACGAGCCAAAGAACGTACAATTGGCATTATCGGGCCGTCAAAAATGGGGCGAACGGGAACGTTCAAAGCAGTATAAGAGTTAATGAGCAGGTGAGTGTGGCCACATAAAAACATGATTTTAACACTTTATGTAGACTTTTTTGGAAATAATCTTCCTCTTAGTATAATCAAAATAACTGATCATCATGTTATGGGGGGGGGGGAATCATGGCACCCATCTTTAAAATTAGCTTAGGGGACCTTGACATCACCTCTGACATCATGCTCATGTCACCATGTGTCATGCTCTTGTCAATCATGTCAATGAGCTATGCCCAAATATGGAGTATTTTGGCCTCAAGGCAGGCAGACAGACCTCTGACATCACGCTCATGTCTGCATTACTCAGCCATAACCATATAAGGAGTTAGGCACAAAAGGGGTAAACCCATATATGAGCATATACTGATGACATCAGGGATCTCCATAAAAGAGGCACGGACTGACGCTACAGAAATCTCTATACATCGGTATATCAGCATGCCCCTACAGTATCTCCATATATGGGCATAAAAGGGACATTGGCAGACAGATACAGAGATCTCCATATACGGGCATATCAGTCGGATCAGCAGGGCGATGCAGGTGTAAGTGCTGCATAGCAGGCCGAACCTCTAGATATATAAAAGCATTAATAAAATAGGAGATGGACATCCAGGGGATAGAGATCCAACCCAGCTCAACAGGCGACGTGTATCTTCAGAAACCAGAGGGGGATTCACCTTGGAGCATGCCTAAAGCAGACCTCAGAACCATGATGATGTTACCAAAGGATAAACCACAGACATTCAGAGAACGTTACAGGTCTAGCCAAATGCTGGTGCAGAAAGGGAGGGCCAGGGGATGGAGCGTGGAGATCCAGGTAAGGAGTGTTTATCTTCAGTGTCTTGCCCAAGGACACTTTGACATGTGGACAGGAGGAGCCGGGATTCAAACCACGACCCACTGATCATTGGGCGACCTGCTCTACCTCCTGAGCCACAGCCACCCCGAAGCCAGAGGTGGATTCATCTTGGAGCAGAGTTACACCAACAACAACAGCAAGTTTTGACAGCATACAGTATAAAGACGCAATAAAGATAATCCATCTCAAGCAAAGTCTATGCAAGTACTGTAAATGTTCATTCTTCATAATAATAATAACAATACATGGGTGGATTGTCAAACTGAGCTAGGCTAGATGTCTTGGCCATCTGACTTCATATGGGAAAGCCCATATACTCTATGGAGGCCACATCGGCCACATACCACACTAACAGAATCCATATATGGCCAACACAGATGGCCAAGACAGCCCATATCTTTGTGGCTGGTTCTACAAACAGGGATCTCCATACATCAGGGATTTTCATATACTGTATGGCCATAAAAGGGGTTCTGTGAATGTGGTTCCCCTGACATCACAGTGATGTCAGCGTGATGTCAGAGCAGCAAATCCATAGACCATAAAAAAGTGTACATGTCCAGACAGAGACATGATGTGCCCTTTCACATAATATACCAGTAAGAGCAGGGCGAGGTCACACCATCTGTCTTGGCCAAATATGGATTCTGTAAGTGTGGTTCTCCTAACGGCATCATCTGGGATACAATCCTTTTTATGCCCATATATGGAGATCCCTGCTCTGACTATCTGACATCACTGTGATGTCACCTGTTTATGCCCATATATGGAGATCCCTGCTCTGAGTATCTGACATCACTGTGATGTCACCTGTGATGTCACAGTGATGTGTCAGGGGAACAGTCCGTCCGGACAGACACGGACAAGCTGTGACGGTTCTGTTAGTAAACTGCCACCTACGGTCGCAATTCCAAAAAAAGTGAGTGCCCATGCATCTCTAAGCTGTCTTCATACAGATAGTTAATAACAAAACAAACTAAAAAGAAAGTAAGAATGAAGTGTATTATCAAGGTGGCAACTAGAGAGATGAGGTGCACTATGGAAGATGAGCAGACACAACTGAGATGATTGTGCCACGATGGTGGAGTCTTGACCACTACTGAGAAACCAGTGGCTGTAGCCTGCAGAGTGGGTGGTGGAGGTGGTGTTGCTAGTTGCTATAGCAGTAGCACTTTGAATTACGACAACGTTGTCATACATACATAACACATACAGTACTGGTACACATGAATTATGAAATGATTGTATAATGACACTGTTGATTTTGGTCTTATCACATTTTGTATTTAAATGTATACCATCCAAAGTATTGTCATACTTTGATGAGGGAGGATATTATTGCCTAGCTAATGTCATTGTCAAACAGATAACAAATTCATATCGATGTACTGTATGCAGGCTACAAGTGAATGTGAAATGTAATTTGAGAAGAAAGCCTAAAAGCTTTGTGATCACTTTGTAATCTTTTACCTGAACAAGGCAAGGCTCATACTTGCTTTTAGCCATTTCATTTGATCCAGTGTTCCTCTAGTGTTGCACATTGTCATTTGAAGCATGAGCATTAGTCACCTACTCATGCTGCGCTATTTAACTTGTCAATACAGCCAATGAATACAGACCTCTTACAATGTTCCAGCACTTCAAAGTACTGATTACTTGAGCTCATTCATGTACTGTACACAGATCAATATAAGTAAGAAATCATTAAACATCATTTGCTTTTGCATGTTATTGATCCAGGCAGTGAACATATATGACAGCTGTCTCCTTTATCATAGGAATAATAATGGCCAAACCTTTGACAATGGTGCACGTCAATTGTAAACAGTGAGGAGTGAAAATACGTGACATGTATTTAAACAAGCAATATCTTTGCATTGCCTGTAGCTCTCTCTTCTCCCTGTTATTATCTCCACCTTGCCAGAACAGCATGGGGCAGAGGCTATGTTTATGCCAAGGGTTTAGCTCACAAAATGTCCCAAAATTATGTGATTATGTTATTTGTGAGTTTGTACGTCTTCTATGAATGTTCGTCTATTATGACATGGCGAGAATAGGGGGTCCCCAGCTAAAGAAGTTGGGATCCCTGGCATAAAACCTTTTCAGAGGGTGGTCCACGGCCAAATACATATGAGAACCATTGGGCTACCTCACACCCTTATGCTGCACACTGATGATACACACACCGGACACAGAGAGAGAGAGACATGGCAGTTTTAGCCTGACTTGATCGGGCTAATCGCTAGAGCTAATGATTAGGCAGATTGGTGTGTGGTTTCCAGGCTATGGCAGTTTGACTTTACATCATCAGATAGTCTAGCTTAAATATTAGTATTGTACCCATAGAGTATATATAAAATAGAGAGCGGACCGGCCCCGCCCCCACTATCATTTCAATGCAAGTGCTCAGTGGCGTTTTGAAGCAATGGCTACATGCTAGCATGTAGCTAATCCAGGTGTATTCTGGGGGAAATTGGCCTCTACCTAGAGGCCAAAATGTTTGACGTCGAGACGTAATGACGTCACGAACGGCGTTGATGTCCATTGAACCCTATTGTAGACCCCAGCACCGCGCTTTTATGCTCGTGCATGTATGTTTCACCCCGCCTGAAATTCCAGCTTTGGCCAGTAGGGCGGCCGCTTCAATGTTTACAAGCCGTTCTGGGGGCTTGATTGTACCCTGCTTCCCAGTAGTTGATCATGCTGTGAAAAAGAACATTATTTAGCATTGTTACTCAATAATATCATTTCTGCCTTCAATTGCTGATTTTTCAATTTTTCCCACACCGCAACTCTTTGAGTTATACTCAAACAATATCATAGGATGACAGCTTAACGCTCCAATAATAAAACACTTAATTAAGAGTAAAAACACATGCTCAACACATACACACAATCCTGCCATGACATACCCAGTTATTTTAACCGCATAATATTTACTATATGCAACTGCTTGCATTTTGGGTTAACCGCATAATATTTACTATATGCAACTGCATGCATTTTGGGTTAACGCAACGCCACAAATCATCTCTGCCAGTCATTCATCAAGCAAAGTGCAATTTGCACCTTGTAATGCATGTTTCTCTTCTCCATCTCTCTTACTCCCTTTTGTGTGCTTGCATGTGTATGCAAGTGAGTGCTCTCTCACTCTCTTCCTTCCCACCTCGACCTCTCGTCTCCCTTGCTCTGTCTTCACTTTAGGGCAGCTAAGGTAAACATGCCAACCTTACTATTTAGGTCACACTGAACCACACATCAAAGTTCATTCAACCCAGCCAACTTTCACTCCAGTCACTGCGAGGGTGCATTTCAGGACGTCAGCATTTTCCTCTGCGAGGTTGTCGTCGTGTGCAATGCGCAAACCACCACACCAACATGGCCCTGCGAACTTTACATGGCAATGCTATGCATTTTAATGCCACTAAAAGTATCTCTCCCTCTTTCCCTCTCATATACACTTTTGAGCGGTGCAAGCGCTCCAAAGCTTGACCGTGTGTATGTCCCTATATCTCTTTGTCCCCATGTACCGTATGTCTCCTTGTTTGCAGTATACTCATACGCCTTGTATGAGTAGCGACAGCTGCAGTACCGCTGGGTGACCAAGTGGCACTGTTGAGCAGCCTTGACATTAATGGACAACAGAATAATTCATATAGTTTAATGGACAACAGAATAATTCATATAGTTTAACATTGCTCAAAGGCACCGCTCACTTCACACTGGATGTGATTGATTTCTTTATATATATATATATATATATATATATATATATATATAAACCTACACACACACACACACACACACACACACACACACACACACACACACACACACACACACACACAGTGATTGACGCGGGTAATGTCACGTAACCATGTAGTATCTGGCGTCTTCCGTAGAGGTATGAGAGAGCATTATGAATGATGGGAAGTAAATGTGATCTGTCTCTTTAAGAGGTGGCAGGGGGAGTTACACACACTGTGCACAAGGACAGACAGAGCAGCTGCTGTCACTTTTAATGGCATCATAGATTGCTTCAGAGCCACCACCACGAGTGGCTTTAGTTCCTCCTGTGATTGTATGAACTGGACAGAGTCACCCCACAGCTTCCTCACTTTACTCTGCCTAAACAGTTGTCACCCATTGTGGGATGTCGGTAGTGGGCTGCAGTGATCAATGGCTCTGCGTCCTAGCTGTAAGGACGGCGAGCGGTGAACTATTGTTTGACACGACACCGTCCCTGGTCTACAATACATGGTATACAAGGATCTGAGCGGAAAAAGCCGCATCTCTATTGATCTTATGTCATAGTATGCCTGCCACTTCGAGAACACTGTTATCCAAATCCAAAGTAACTGCATGTGACTTTAACATGGCTGCACTGTTAGTGTATGTGGTCAACCCCCTCTGGCTGTGTATACAAGGGTCTACAGTACAACATCTACTACAAAACGTATACATTCCAGGACTACTATGTATGTCTGCTGTCCTTGACATACCTCAAGAATCGTTCATCCGACCGACTCACTTGGCTGGTGTATTGCTGAGGGTCCAAGGAAATGCAGCGTGGAGTGTGAAGTTGATCGGCTTGGTGGTTCTCCAGAACTGTCCCACTCTGATCAGTATGTAGCGAACTGCCCGTCCGATCGACTTCACACTTGGCGGTGTATTGCTGAGGACGCGAGGAAGTGCATGTCAAGTGTAAATGGTGCATTTACTGTATACAGCACCTTTATTCAAAGTGCTTTACAATGTTTATTACATTCACCTATTCACACACACATTCACACACCGTCACCGATGGCAGGAAACCATGCAAGGTGCCAAGTTAACTCATCCAGAGCCCAGGACATTAACGGATTAGGGGGTCCAGAGTGCCCCCTCCCGGCCCCATTAACGGCCATTGTCTTATTTTGAAGGCCAGAAGTCTAGACCGGAAGTACTTCCGGTCTGACGTCATCGGATCCTGCGACGGAACCGATCATTGTTTACGTGGTGCCATGCTGGATTGCATAGGAGCGTTTATACATGTGTTTTATAAGCGAGCATCTGCCTCCATCTTCGCTTCTAAAGTGTTGTTTTGAGATAATGGACATTAAAGATGAGATCGGCCGTCCACCTCAATGTTATGGGATGACTATTGTGTGCTCGTGGAGCCGTGATGATGACAAATCAGCGCGGATTTCGTCTCCGGAGCGTCGGCCATTGTACTAGGTATTTTTACTCGCCGTTACAGTAATATATTACTTTTCGCGCGACATCGCGCATTCGGCACTATACGTACTCTAGTACTTATTGCGTGACATCACGCGAAAGGCACTAGATGAGTTAACTGTTAAAGGAGCTATAGTCAACTTTTTCTTGAAAAACGGATGCTAAAATAAAAATAATGTTTCGAAAATATTTGATAAAAAAATAAGCTTCATACATGTGTTTCTATTCAAAAATTACCACAAAAAGCATAAAATAATGATAAAATAATCATTTTGGCCATTGTCAGACCGACACTATGTTTACATTCTAGTCTATTCTTTGATAGTGTTAGACTAGGATATAAACAAAGTGTCGGCCCGAAATGACCAAAATGATTATTTTATCATTATTTTACGCTTTTTGTGGTCATTTTTTTATTGAAACACATATATGAAGCTTATTTTTTTATAAAATATTTTCGAAACATTATTTTTATTTTAGCATCCGTTTTTCAAGAAAAAGTTGACTCCTTTAACTGCTCATCGGGAGCAGTTACGTTGTAACTAAGTGTCTTACTCATTGGCAGTTCAAGACGGGGGTGGCCGGGGATTGAACCGGGAACCTTCCAATTCCCGAGCGTCTTCTCTACCTCTTTAGCCACTGCCACTCCTGAACAGCTCTTACTGCACTGCTGTGTGAAGTTGATTGGATCAGCAGTTCTCGGTAACCGGAGTACTCTGACGGACATGGTTTATCTTGTGAACCACTCATCCAATCGGCTTTACAAGTTGCCAAGGAAGATCAGATGAGTTGTTGTCAAGAACCACTACGTGTTTCAGTTCAAATGGCGGCCATTCCCCGAATGGACAATGCATATTAAATAGCAGGATTTTCACAACTCCATACAATAGCTGATGGGCTAACATCCACAACAAATCTAGACTATTGTCATAAACTTTGACTTTGTGTTTACCAAGTACCACCTGGCTTAAAATATCTTTCTCTGTGATCCTGTTACCACATCATGCAACCTTTGACAGGAGATGTGCCATGTTTACCCATCAGTCATTATCTGTCAAAATACACTTTCGGGTCACATTAGGAGGACTGCCGTGGCACACTGGCAGTTAGCCAGACACGGGAGCTTCCACCGCTGTAGCAAAACAAGCTGCACTAATCTGGCGTGATCTGCGACGCAGCCCCTCATCGTCTCACTGGGTGTGAGGTCTTGGGTGTGGTTATTAAGGACACCGATCTTAAACGGCCCGTCTGCTCACTGCCTGATTAGTTCATGCCGGCCGGGCAGCTGTGGAAGGGATCACAAAGCCGTTAGACCTGATTCAAGCATGTTCAAAAAATCACATGGCAGTTTGACATGTAAAACAATTAATGTCCGACCGATGCCGATGGACACAATGTTTGGAAGCGTAACTTCGGTCGATTATACCTCCGCTTTAATAATACCAATTTGTATTGTGTTTTATATCATTTTTATAGTTAAAAAGTTATCCCAGCTAAGTTGTGGAGCTTACTATAACACTGATTTGATTTAAAGGAGGGTCAGCTAGAGAAGTACAGTAACAGGTTACTTAGTCGGTGCTGCCAGAAATCAGACTTGCTTGGGGCTCGGGGAATAAGAAGGAGGTGAGTGTCAGGACCCATTATTAGTCGAGCGACACCAGCTACAGTTTATAAACTGTACGGTTATGCCCCCGTATATAAGGGTGCCCGAAGTCCCACCCCCAACTTACCCTTCCAACAACCTCTGCCCTATCCTGTTTAGCCGTCCCAGGGGTTAATTCCATGTCCTGGAGCTGAAACAACGGGATCACAGTCACTGCACTAATACTCAATAGACATTGACCTACTTTGTAGGATTAGAAGGGGGGAAAAAGCCCTGATCCGCTGCCCTAATGCCAGCAATGAAAACGATCTAATGGTCCTAACTGCTCCGTTTAATCTGAAAGCATGGTCATGTTATTAATTTCTCATTATGGGAATGCAGTTCTGCTGATGGGATTATATGTTTGCTCTGGCTCTCTTTTCATTTGGTGACCTGCTCCTACAGCCACAAAGGCTAAAGCCCATCTGGCCGGACACTCCCATATACCCCATACATGTTTGTTTGTTTATCTCTTATCAATCGTTTGTTTCCATCCATCTTTGACCCAAGGGATTGGTGGGTCCAAATCTGTAAGAATTAACGTGCAAATTATTTTGAAGAAAGAAGACAATATCTGCTTAACAAATCCATGACCTCTGTCACTTGGTCGGATGTGCTTGTTTTAACAGGAAGGAAATATTAAATCCCTGCTCTCACTCCATATAAAAACAACAATGCACAGCAGAATTTTGACGTTTGCAAAATGGCTGTCCTGATAATTTCTTGCCAAGTAAATTACTGCTCAAATGGACATAAGGTGCCTGTGGCTGGTTGTACATTGGATTTGAACAATCAAAATCTAGTTTTCTGGTCCATTACATCACCACCAGGGGGCACTTGGTTCCTCAAGCATGCAGTTGTTGTGTTTGACAAATTGCTATGGAGAGAACACATGTATTTGGCTAGGGAACTAGTGGGTAGGGGTGGGTTTACAACCTGCCTCCCACCCACATCTGATTTGATATTCTGCCCCATAATCTGCTATATCATGATAGCCACCCACTGAGGAAGGAATGCTGGAGTAATGTGTTCCCAGCCGTCCATAACATAGGATCAAAATTAACAGCATTACATGGCTTGTTAAAATAACGACAATCTTACACATATCTTTTCTACGCTATACTCTAGTCCTAATGAGTTCCCTGTGTGTGTCATTACCTGTGTTTTCACTGCGAGATGTGGAGAGGCATTCAGATGTACCATACAAAGGTGCTCAAACTACAGTAGGAAAAAAGTAAGCCCTCAATCCCCTTGGTAAATTCAATTTATATTGAATATACCAGTCTATATTTAGCCTCTCCTTTATCAAGAAAGAAAGAACATCTTTGATCAGCATGCACAGAGGTTTTGTAGTCTTTGCATCTTCATCAATCTATCACAGCAAATTTGGATATGAAAGGCACCAATTCAAATGGCTGAATAAGCATAAAATATGTCTAAACCAGAGGCTTTCAGCATATCTAATAATACAAACATGACATGTAATACATCATATCACCCATTACCAGTTAGCCGTATAAAACAAGATGAAAATATGCAGGCTGTTGACGGATCAGAAAACCTATTTGCATTGCCCTGTGGTATTTTCTGCTCAGTCCCACCAGCGGCAGTGGTAGCCGTGCATGGAAGATATCTGGTAACACCAACTGCTTTAGAGCCAGTTCTTCTATATTGTGACTTGTATGAAAACCTTTACAAAACGGAATGGTTGTCTTGTCGTGGGCCAAAACAAAACTTTATGAAACCCTCCTTGCCCCTGCCTCCCCAATAACGTATGATTTAATTTAATAAATATTTTTTATTGAATATTTTTTTAAGACATTTTCAGTGCAGAGTTATAGAAATGTGAGAATTTGTCAAACAACATTTTTTTAAAGGCACAACTGTGGCTATATTCGAAGCTTGTACCTTTAAGTTCATAGAGTAAACCCTTGAGGGCCAGTGCTATAAATTATTTGCAAGGGAAAAGGCATGATGCATCTTTTAACATGTGCAGTCATTTCAGAGTGCAAAACCCACAAATGTCGTGTCCTCTTAAGATCAAAAGTAATTGGTCAGGCTGCACAACAAGGCACAGGGTTAACAAGGCAGTTTGCTAGTGTAACAGACTCAATGATATTATACTATGTAGCATGACGGTGTGCTAATAGACCCCATCACACAAGGAGAGACCGCGGTTTCACTCTGTCTTATCAAATTACAGTATGCGAAAGAACAGTGCTCTTTTTTACCAGTGGCGTCAGTTCAGAAAAAGCCAAGGTATGGCAAGCACGCAGCTGCATACCCCTGCCATACCCAATTGACGCCCCTGTTTTTTACACCCATAAGCACTTTTTTTTCTCTTCTCATGTAATGACATTACAATTAAAAGCAAGTGTTATATTTCCCAATGCAAAAAAAAAAGAAGAAAACAAAATCTATTCAGTTTATGCCATGTCAATGTTATCATATTAATGCTCAAACACTATGATGCCTCCAGGAGACAAGGCTGTGATTGCCAATGTTCTAGGTCAGCCACAGAGGGAAAGGGAAGTGTAGAGGCCATTAAGAGGGCAAAAATGGGGGTTGGGGGGGGTGGCTGATGGAGCAGCCAGTGAACGGACCTCGTGGTGCTTCACAGCTGCAAGGAAGAGGGTCACAACAAGGGAAGCAGGTGACATGCTCCAAGTCCTCCAACGCCACATCACACCCTGCAGTGCATTTTGGTGCTCCCCGCGGACATCAGATGTCAGCTCTGATGAGCAACAATGGCTCCGATAACTTTAACTTTACTTCAGGTATTGACCAGGGGGGATATGGGATCTCATGAAGGAGGGTTGCTTCTTTTTTTTTTTTTTTTTCAGAACTGTGAGGCATTGTGAGGCACTTACCGCAGTGCACAATTTGCTCATTTCTGAAAACATTAGGTAGTGAAACCTGCTTCATCCCCGTTATTATTTTTAACCACACACAACGATTTGTTTTGTAAGCACTTCACAAATCAGCCAAGTACTTTTAATTTGGCAAAGTAAAAAAAATAATAATGATAATAATAATAATACTCAATATTGAGAGCAAACAAGTTAATTGAAACTAACTACATTCCATGGAAAGGGAGAAGTGTTACTAGCATCACCAGAGATCACAGTGCGTGTATGCAACAATTCAGTCAACGTTGGATAGGAACACCATTCACAATGTATGGGCAAAGCGGCCCATTCCAACATTTAATTTTTACAGCATAAAGTCAAACACAGGTTCAGTAAACAAAAACAAATTTGCCACAGGATATGGCAAGCATTACAGAGTGACTTAGCATAGTAAACAATTGGATTGAAATCCATGAGCTCCCCATTTCCATCTTTAGTCCATGGGAGATAGACAGTAAAGTAAATACTTCTCTCAGTTTTTTTTGCTTTATTTATTTAGATAGCATAGTAGTCAAAAAGCTGAGGTCAGAGAAAGGGGGAAGACATAGAACACACAACGCGTGTCTCCAGCTGGAATCAAAGAAGGGACGATGGTCTGCGTCCCCAAACGTCTCATCTTAACTGATGGAAACCTGAGTTTAAATTTCAAGTGGTTAGGCCTGATATTTGAAGGTAAGGTCACCTCAGAAGAACACCACTGTCGACCATCCTGTCAGTTGTTAAGTGGGGCATGGGACTGTTCGTGACCCAGACATTGGGTTGCACCCCCAGGGTCAGGGGCCAGTCAGGCATGAGGTGACAACCGAGCGTCTCTGATTTGACTCCCAGTGAGGTGGCCTGAACCGAGCCCCTGGGTTCAGCCTGTGGCTCGCTGCACTGACACACGGCACAGGCTGGAAGGAACCCCAGGGTACAAACATGGCCTGAGCAGGACACTGTCGCCTCTATGCTTGTAATGACACTACTACCCTTCAATCTCTCTCATTGCATTTGTGTGTGTGTGTGTGTGTGTGTGTGTGTGTGTGTGTGTGTGTGTGTGTGTGTGTGTGTGTGTGTGTGTGTGTGCACGCTTGCGTTTGTCTCTGAGTGTGCACGTGTGTGCGACTGCACATGTTAGAATTCTAGATTATGAACAACAATTCTGTACAAGTGCACAGCTAAATCCTGAGGGTTAAAAAAATGGTACACATTTCAAATGTTCAATGCATCATTCGGATCATATTATTCAGTAGCAAGTCTTGAAAAGCATCCAGTAACAATTTCTAACTCCACATTTTGCAACTTCAGCTTTCCTTTTTTTGTACTTGAAGATTGAAGAATACTGAAATATGTTATTCCGTCAATGATCACTGATCACTAAATAGTAAGCTGGTGTTTGTTCAATTATCCTAATTTACATGTCCGTGATGTTTAGACAAGGAGTAGGAGTAATATATTTAAAAAAAAAATAGTTTCACACAGTACCGGAGATTAGCTGCTCACAGAAATATGCCTGTTATAGCGCCACCATGTGGCTGATTTTTCCTTGGCCAAGTGGGAATATGCATGCAATAGTTCACAGTCGTAAGTTGCATTCATGATTTGAGGCATTTTGTTCAAAACAGCTGGCCACTCCTGCAAACTATCTTAGCCAATCTGGATGGAATATGAAAAATCTGACAAATTAGTCTTGAGTGTGTACCTATTTGCGTGATGTTTCTTTGGACAAATCTGTAGTAATTTAAAAAAAGCATTTCTTCCTTGGCCTAGTGGGAACTTACGTGCAAAGGTTCACGGCAATCGTTCGCTGTGTTCATGATTTGAGCAATTAGGGGTTCATTGGTTCAGCGACTATAGATGTCTTTACAGTTGAATAATAAATAGTGAATAATAAATAGGACAAATTCCTAGTACAACAGCAACAGAAAAACATTGACATTTAGCCTAATCTCCTTATAATGATGAACTAAATAGAAATACAATGGAAGTGCTTGAGGGCTTCCAATACCCATACCAAACCAAAGTTTGGAGTATTGGGAGGGAGTGGGGGGCATCAGAAAGCAATCCTAATTAATTCAATTGGCCTATGTGACCCCAAAACGATTCGTAATCCAGATTGGAACATCTTTATTGATCTTGGGAATGCTTCAGTACACTCCCAGTGCTTATCTCAGCATAAAAAGCATCTCTTGTGACGAACCACGATTTAATTAGATGACAATCACTGTTAACAATGCACAGCCAACATCACAAAATTTGCACATTAGTGCTGGCAGTGATAAATTTCACTAAGCCAGCTGGGACAGCTCACATCCTAATTTTAACCCTTTATGTAAGTGGCCAATACAAATATATCACTTTATAGGCTGACATGTTTAGTTTCTAAATGCTAACAATCATTTGTAATTTGTATGTTCAGCACTTGTATATACATGTGTTGTTTAGCTGTTTTGTACATTTGGCAATGACCTGGGCATCTTTATCATCTAAATAACATATCACTTTTACTGTGCCTGATTAAATTCCAAGGTTTACCCTCGCAGCCATCCACTGCTGTGTGCAGAATTCTAGCAGTATTGTTAATGTGCGGAACCAACCACTAGAGGGCAGTCTACATTTTACACCATGACATGTATCTAATGCACTGACATTGTATACACAGCGGGACACAGACATTTGTGAAATTATGAGGGTGCTGTGAAAAAGCTGTTTGCAAAGTCAAATCAGTCATGTGTATTAACTGGAAAATGAGACATGAAACTCCAAGGGCACAAAAGGGTCCAACTCATCCAAAACAAATGTAATTTAGGGCAAAACTCACAGACAAATTTGATACTTTGACACTTTCTTTGCGTCCTTTTGCAAGATTGTGGCTCTTGTAACTGGACAGTCAAGCATAAGGAATATTTGGCCTGAAATGATTACACTCGATAAGGAGGGTAATGAACAAAAACAATGAAAGGACTCAGTATTTTTGTTAAGGGGCATAGGTGCAGGCCAGGGGCTAATGGCAATGAGGGATTTGTCAGTCATCCCTACATTTAATAATCCCTGGCTCTCCATTTTCTGCTGTTTGTTTATATTAACCTCTGGTTGAACCCACTTTAGAGGCAGCCTCTTTGCCAGAAAGTTCAGTGAACATTCAGCACGGAAGCGGAGAGCATGTCATCTCGAATCTATTAGCCCACAGGGGAGTTTGCAGCATCCAGCAGTATGTGTGCTATGTGCTATGTTCGGCCTCTCTCTCTCTCTCTCTCTCTCTCTCTCTCTCTCTCTCTCTCTCTCTCTCTCTCTCTCTCTCTCTCTCTCTCTCTCTCTCTCGTTCCCACACACACTAAGCTACAAACCCACACCGTTTCCATACGGATGGTGCATGTAACTGAGATTATTGCATATATGCCCTGGTCCTGACCTCCCCTTTTCACTCATGCCGAAATAATCTCATCATGCCATGCACTATATCACACTATTTTAAACACCACTTTCTTTTCTTGGTCGTTGCATCACAGAAACTATCCTATAGCTATAACTTATGCTATAGAACATAGTTTTAAAATGCAGAAATTTGTTTTTCCACACTTCTGTAATGGCATTTTGTTGCATCTCTGTGTTAACATGCTGTAATTATATATTCAACTTTGCCATACTGTACATTACTTTCAGAGTAAAGTTGGTGGTTGTCAACAGTACACATTTCAATTAAGTTGATAATACTCTAGTCAAAAGGAGTAATCTGAAAAGATGTCCTTGACAAACCAGAATTAAGGGCCGTTCACAACAAACATGATCACGATATCAATAACTATCGTTAACCATTGTCTTTGTTACTTACAGTATAGCTGTGGTGTGGAATTATTTGCAAAACTATATCTTTATAATATTTTTTGGAGCATCTAAAAAAATAAAAATATAATTTATAGTTAGGTATAGTTAAAATAGTGGGTGTTGAACGGCCCTTCAGACAAGGCACTATAGGCTACTGCACAGTCAATTCCTCAGTGTTTATTTATCCATTTGTTACTCCGAGAGAGTTAAATGAACACTCAGGACGTTACTGTGTGACTGTGAATAAATTAAAAAACTCTTGTTTACAGCAAAGGAATCTACAGTATGTGTGGCAATGAGCCACACCATACAATGTGTACGTACCCACAGTGTTTACCCATTAAACTGAACGCTGCACTGACTGGCAGCCACCCCGACATTAGACTGCAGGCACCACATACAGTAAAGGCTAGATTCAAAAACCTGTTTGCAAATGTGAGCTGGTCTCACGCAACAACAAATTTAACCGAAGAGACACTACGTGAAGCATATTACTCAGTGATATTTGGAAGCTATTTTGATCTGTTGCTTTTGAGACTCTGCTATTTTAGGGTTCAGTGAGCAGTGAGTCTAGGCAGAGTGGAACACAAATCATCATCGTGTTTAACAGAACTATGTTTTATTAAACACGACAGGCCAAAGTGTCAGTGGTTTATGGAGCCAGCCCCCTACAACTCAGTTCTCTCGAGACATGATCACATAATTTGACTGTAACCTTGGAAACGATGTTGTCTGACGGTGCACTGTAAACAGGGACTGACTCTACAAGTATGCAAGCCTTCCATCAAGCGGTAAAGCCGGAGTTATACTTGGTTGCACATCATGTTGTGCATCGCAACTAGTGATCTACAAGCTGACAATGTGGCGCGTTGTGATGCATTGTGAGCTTGTATGAATCAGCATGAGACCTGTCATCTGAAGCTCAACACTACACCAGATAGATACCTTTATTATCCCAAGGGGGTAATTCTGTCAAGATCCTCTGTGTTCATTTACGTAACTCCAAGAGTGTAAAATGGATTTTAATGTGTAGGCATGACATCTTTGTTTGTTTACTTAATGCATTTCAGATTATTATTATGTCTTTGCGCAAAATGTTACTGTACTTTAACTGACACATTTCTGGATATCATTTCCAGGCAATATGCTCGATAGTATTTGAACAATTAACATACAAGCTAGTGTATACAAGTATAAATCCCAACAAGAATTAAAATGATCCATATAGTATATCTTTACAAATACAGTTGCATTGATGGATTATTAGGAATGGGTCTTGCATTCCTTTTAAAGAAATACATTTCTAGGACATTCTCAGGACATTACTTAAACAACTTGGTCTACTGTATGCATCTTAGGGTATTTAAATATAGTAAGAGATTAATTTAAAGATGTGTTTGGTGCAAAGAGCTGGTAGAATGTTTCTCAGGGAAGAATATATCTTTTAAACACAACATATGTATTTTCCTTATAAAGTAAATGTGTTTTTGTCTGGAATAATGACAGAACTGCAGGTGGTTCTTTTCTATTATAGCATTTGTAAAGCCTTTAGAGTCCTTTTTGCAGTTCCATTGGGAAATCTACAATACAGTCAAGATACTAAGCACTGTTTGTGATCAACATATCACACCTAAGAATGCAGTAAAAGGAATGGTTGCACTGTACAAAGCAGTATAATAGTGTGTGCCGGTTCAGTGAGAATGTCCTTCTTGGCAGGCAGTCTGTTCTACTGACCCTAGACCTCCATGTCTGCTATATTAGAGACTTTACTGCAATAAAGACATTGCAAATGTGTCTCTCTTACAGGAGATTGTTTTACATTTTTGATTAGAGGGATTGGACACACAAATAAACACATCAAATTACAGACATGCTTTCAGTTTCACAAACGTACTGTACAGGAACATGCATGTATGCACAGTCACACACAAGCACAGTAAAAATATAAATGTAAATATAGTATTCTTTCGGTTCTCTTACTATTGCTACATACAACAGTTTTCTTTCCCTTCCCTCCTTCTGTCACACAGGTTGAATCTCTGCCATGCCTGGCTGACTTCACTCTGTGGATGTCATCCCACTGCCTTTAGTAGACAAAACAGATCTTCTCTTCTTTTATTGGAAGTCATGCCCCCTGCAAGATTCTTTGCGTTTCCATCGACAACATCCTGGTGACTCTTGCTCGGACTTGCCAAGAACCTGGCAGCGATCCTGGACAGTCAGCTGTCCTTTGAGGCCCACTTTGCAGCGATGCTGATCCAAGCTTCAATCATCTCCAAGCTCGACTACTGCATCTCCCTCCTTGCTGGTCTGCCTGCATGCTCTCTCAAACCGGATACAGAATGTGGCAGCATGCCTGGTGTTCTACCTTCCATAATGTTCAAACCACTCCTAACACCCCTACCTGCAGGTAATGCTCCAACCCTTCCCTCACACTTAAATCAGCTAACAAAGGATATCTGTCCTTCCCGTCCCTATAAGAACCTGCCCAACGCTTCAGGTGGTCTAAACTCTTCTCCTTCCTGTGGACTGACCTCCTTCGTCCCTCCCCCTTCTTTGAAAGAACCCACCTCTTCAGACTCCATAGCATCTTCTTACTTTCCATTATCTTTGTATCTGCACTTGTTGATTTAGATAGATAGATGCAAGGTATCAGTGTTCGAGTTATATTCCCAGAGCTATGGGGGCCCTACATGGGGGGGGTCATGCACGCGCGCGAAGCGCACTCGCGAAAATTGGCGGTTTTTCGCGGTTTTGATCGCGTTTTTATCGCATTTTATTCGGGTTTCCGCGGGGTTTTTTTTTGCTAAACAATCGGGAACGGCACACTACACTTTCCCTTTGCCCCTTTCCACATGCACCAGCCAGCAAGATAGTCAGACAGCGAGGTAGGAGAGATTACAAAACAGCAGCATTACAAGTCTATCCGTGACACGCAAGGCAGCTGGCTAACGCAACTCAGCCCTTATCGCCACTAAAGCAGCAACGTGGCCCCATCGCACAACACAAGTTACAACTGACAGTGCAAGAATGTTTATTTACCTGTTCGCTGTTGCCGCAGTCCCGTTTGACGCTTTTTCTTTTTCTTTTTCTCATATCCAGAAAGATAAACGTGCATTGTCAAAGCGAAAGTAAACACACACTAGCCTCTGAAAGGGGGGCGGGGCGGAAACTCCCAAAGAGTTCTTCTGGAGTCAAGAAATGTTGTCTGCTTTTTCTTTTTGGCCAATGGGACAACGGCAAAGAGCCATGAGAGCCAATCAGGGACACGAGTAAGTCTGGCTATGCGAGGTTTATCAGAGATGTCTCATTCAGGCTAAGATGGCAGTAGCCTCTGCCTAAAACCGCCACTGATGAGAGCCAGAGAGCGCAGGGGAGGAAAAAAAAAAAAACAAAAAAAAAACACTTGGGATAAAAAGAGACCCCATTGGGGTTTTTGACTATGGGGTCCCAGACCTTATCTATGGGGGCTAAGCCCCCACTGGCCCCCACATAACTCGAACCCTGCAAGGTATGTTGTTGACGGATGCTAAGTGTGTTATTTTTATATTTGTTGGCTTGATTTATCTTTTTATCCTAGTTACTTTGTATTGCATACTTGTTTTCTTAAGACTTAATAGGGTTCATGGCACTTATCTGATTGGAAGTCACTCTAGATGTCTGCCAAATGCCAAAATTTGAATAGTAGATGCTGCTTATACAAAATAGGTAATTTGAAAAAGAAAGTCAGTAGCTTGAAGTGAGCCGTATACATTTTACAACATGGAACATATGTTTGTTTCTTTCTAAATAGGCTACAAGCTGGTTGTGTGAGGCTTAATAAACAGTGAAGTTTTCGCAAGGCTTGGGAGTTTTTTCATGTTGAGTGACTTCTCCTGTCACCGAATTTTGTCACTATATACTCGCTAAAGCGAATGAAAATATGTTTGAGTGGTTTTCACGGTGCACACTACTAGCATTGACTGAAATGAGTGAGAAATCTGAATAACAGCTGTGTGTTCAGTCAGTGGCATACACACATGATACTGTATGAATACAGCAGGCAGTTCATCTTGGGTCAGACCTAACGTGGACCTATTTCAGTCAGGCACTCTTGTCAAGATGAAAACTTTATTTACTGCAATGCTATTTATTGCATTGCATTTGATGGTGTGACACTACTGTTGCAGAACAATCTGCGCTAGCATGATGACACAGACAGACTCTGAGATCACAAATCCCCGGAGCAGAGCCAAAATATTACACAGTTACAAATAGACATAACAAACAAACCCTCATAGGGCATAACCTAAAAACCCACAGAGATTAAAATAAACTGAACAATATGTTAGTCTAAATAAGGTAAATAATCACAAAAAATAGATTGCTGAGAGAAGCACGTAGGGCCTCAAAGTCATTATGAAACAACGAACCTAGCATGTGTCTAAAAGAACATGCTATCTAATGCTATCTAAACTAGACCAGGTCAACCTGGTTGTGCCAGACCCCTTGTCTGTCATCATCATTTATGACATCATGCCTTTTGTAGGCATGTCATCATCATGTCATCATCATATATACCCTTTATATAGAAAACCCGGACAGACCGACATTTGCTTATGTAGGCCTACCCATTTCATGGGTCTGGCAATAATCTGTACATTTGGAACTAGGATACCAGATTATTAACTAGAAATACAGTTCCTACGAAACTCGCATGGAACACCATCTATGGGCACAAAGATCTACCCTTTGGCTGCTCCTCATTGGCTAAGGACCCTGCCTTTGTACTGTCTGTATTTTCTTTGAGGAGAATAAACTTGACCTATAAAGATTTGGTATAACGTACTGGTCGTGTCTTTCAAAGAGCCCACAATTAGGGGAAATCTGTGTGTCTCCACCAGCCCTGTAACATGGGGGCTCGTCTAAAAAAAGAAAATGGAAATGATACGTTTTGGCCACATCTAAAGTTGTAGGCCCATTCGTATTGGGAATCTGTTTCAAAATCTGTGATTAACAAGTGTTTGTTCCAGGCTTGCGTTGTCCCTTGGTGTCAGAAGGGTGTCTCCCTTGCTTGATGGATGCGATGGACGTGAGGGACGTGATGGACGTGAAGGACATGAAATGTGAAGCGAGAAACGTGAAGCGAGAAGCGTGAAGGGTGAGGGGAGGGTAATTCCCTTGGTGACAACAGGTGGGAGGTGTGCCGTTTGTAAAAAAAAAAATAGAACTCGTATTTTGCCATGAATTTTGGAGCAGGTAAAGTAAACTTCCTGTCTTGCTTTGAATCCTGTAGACCGGCAGGTTTGTCATGGTCATAGGAGAAGGTGCACGGTAGTTAAAGTGTTTTGGTTGTATTTGTTAGTTCAGTTTCTGTTAAATATATAATGGTTTTGGGTTGTGCTGTAATTTAATTGTATCACTGCAGTGTAGTGGTTAGTAGTCAGGATGGTTGTTAAAGGTGCGTTTTTTCTTTTTTGTGTGTGGTGGTCCCCGCATTAGATTATAGTAGTATATTATAGTAGTATACGCTATTTTTGTTAAAGAAGTTCGCTTGGTGTTTTTGGTTTTCAGTCGGCAGAGTTTTTTTTGTAAAATTAGGTGAGCATTTTTTCAGTGTCACGCCGTTGTTGCCCATTTTCTTTGTGTAGTTCTGCTCTGTGTCAATATTGGCTAGTAGTAATGTTGGCATCAGTGGATAACGACTCCAGATCCAACAGCTGGCAGTAAAAACTGAGCTGGTTTGGCCATGATGGGGCATGTAAACAGTGGTTGGTAGCATGGTGGGTACACAGCAGTGGTGTATGCTTTTTGTAGGTGCAGCCTGTGAGTGGACATTATAGGGGCATCTGGGTGTTGGTCCACCAGACGGTGCGACCCTCCAGACGGTGCGACCCTCCTGACGGATGTGGTCCACCAGACGGAAGCTGGGAGGGGCTATGGGTGGCCGTAGTTCTGGCCCGTCTCAGAGAGGCGGCGCTGAGGCGCATCGGTTGCAGGCTCGGTGCACTTCCCCCCAGCAGGCCCTGCTAAAATGGCTACACAGAGAGGCATACAAACCCTATACCAGGGCATCACATTGATGCCACCATTAACCACCATTCACCACCATTCACTGGTCAAACGAGGTGAGATGAAGTTTATTTTAACGCTGGTATGAATATTGCTATATTGACCAGAGCATGAAGTAGGCCTACAAGGTTGTTAAAGTTACTGTTTCAAGCATATGATTTGGTGCCAGCGGCGTTTCGCTGAAATATTTGATTGGCTGAGAAAAGTGCTCACCAAAATATGTTATTTTCATTAGTTTTAGGTAAAGCAGCTGAGGTAGGGGGATCATCGCACCTGTAGGCGCACCTGTAGCAGCTGTCCTGGCTTTGGCAGGGTTTTAGAGAGAGCATTTGTTTTTTGGTTAATGGTAATCTAAAAAGTCACTTGTCCTCAGTTTTGCTTTTGTCCTCATAGGTTTTCCCTTTCTGTCTGTATGGTTTGGTCCAGAATTGTTTCAGTACTAAGTTCTTGTGAGTTCCATGTATGGGAGCTGTAGTTATAATTGGTAATGTAAAGGCAGGAATTGTCTTCACCAGGCCGGTGCAGCTGGGAGGCAGTGTTGTATCTGCCAGGCTGCAGGTGGCTGGGAGGGGTAGATGTGGTTTTATCCTGGCCTAAGTATATGATTTGTCTTGCCAGGCTGGAATGGCTGGGAGACAGAGTTCGTTTGGTTGGGTTTTATTCTGTACTAAGTTTGCGATTTGTCTCGCTAGGCCAAAATGGCTGGGGGACAGTGTTCGCTGCCCCTTGTCCTTCTGACATATGGGTCGGTTGGGATGGGGGGGTTGGTTTCGGGCAACGCTGGATCTATTGGTGTGGGGCTTTGTGCACACTCCCAGTGAGCTGGGAGGAGCCGCCACTCTGGGTTTTATTCAGGTTGGCCTAGCTGTTAAAATGTACTGAATGATTTGGCTTTTGGTTATCTGGATCAGAAAATGTTTTGACGGAGTGACTTATGTTGTACAATGTGACATGTGTTTTGACCCATATTGTGGTTCTGCCTATCTCACTGTTAATGGCTCTGTTCCTGTCCCTCTCCTCTTAGATGCTTCAAGTAATTCCGGATCTTGTTTGCTGGGGATGGTGGGCTGGTATGCCATGTGCAGATTGGATGGGTTAGAGTGACATTTATTTAAGTGGTATGGTACATTGTCAAAACATTGTGTGTGATATGGGTAGTGGTTTTGATATGCGTATTGGCTATTAGATTGGCTACTGGGTGATTATTGGGTAGACCAAAATTAATTTGGGTTCTTGTCTTTGTAGGTAAATGGTCTGATTGGTTCACATTTTGAATGTACTTTTGAAAGCAATAGTTTAGCTTTTCTTTACTAAATGACACGTTTAGTATGTTTTGGTTTAGCTGTTGGTGTCTCGGTCCCTTAAGGGTCCTCGTTTTGTAGGGGGAGGGTGTCACAGCCCCTGTAGTCGGCCTACTAGGGCCTGTGTAGTTGGAGGGTTCTCCTGTCTAACTGACTTCCCACAGGTCCTGATTGCCACTCGGGTGCATTGGGAGCACCTGGCCAGTGTTCCCAGGGTGCACTATAAAAGGCTGGGTGTGGCCACACTCAGTCTCTCTCTCCTGCCATGAGAGCAGCAGCACCTTTGGCTTCCTAGCCTACCTTTTGGTTTGCACCCTTCAACATCCCCACACTACATCTTCCACACATCCACACACTGCTGACATTACTGATTACACTGATTCACACACCCCATAGGATTATCTGTATTTTTGGTATTATTGTTTATAGTGTAAATAAATATGTTTTGTGCACTTTTAACAGCCGTGTCCCTCAATGTCATGACTGGCTCAGGTCACAACAAAAGATTGGGGAGAGGAGACATGGCAAAAGTGTAACAAGGTGTATTTATTAAATAAAGGCTAACATAACAACTAAAGGTGGTCAACAACATGCCAAAAGGATCCTATGAAGTGTGGAGTCAGTAATCAGTGGTGTAAATGTGGATGTGTGGAACATGGTGTTGTGCAGGGTGTTGGATGGAAAGTAAAGCTAGAACTAACTAAACATAACAGAACATAAAGCAACAGGGCTGGTGGAGACAGGTCAGCCTCCTCTGGATCTCTGCTTCAGAATGGCATGGGCTGGCTTTTTATAGACTCCTGGAGGCACCGGGCCCAGGTGCTCTCCAATGAGCCATTAGACCAACGAGCCAATGAGGCCCCACCCAGCTCACCTATTAGGACACAGTTAAGCAAGGCAACGAGCCCCAATGACTCAGACTTAATGTGTGGGGCATCACACCCCCCCCCTTAAAGTCGTGGCTCCCACTAGGATCCATGACTCAGTAAATAAACTATTTACTTTAAGGTACTCATTTAATTCAATTAAGGATAACAAAATGATAACAAACCCCATTAAACCAAAATGCAATAATATACCCCCCAATCAGTGCATTCTACATAAGCAATTTTAACATTAATGTATACCATGATTTTACTACATTTTAAGTACTTTTCAATGATTCGTCTACCAATAGAGCACTAGTAACAATCTATACTATAGCCCTGGCCCTGCAATACTCCTGGACTCTCCTCCCCCCTCAACGGCTGGATCAGTTGTTTCAGCTATAGCAATGATGCCGTCAAGGAGCAGGACAGGCCAGGGATTGCAACACCAGGCACTAAAAAAAAACAAGAGACAGCAAGCATTAGATATGGACACTCGTACACTGGTTTAACAGCTCTCAACCATTTAGTCCTCTACCTCAGTCACTGCCACTGACTGAGAAGATGGACTGACTCACGAGTCACGACCATGGCAAGGTCGCAACAGGTTTACATGACATAACTGAGTAGTTTTGTGAAAATTAGGAGTTGAAATGAGGTAGGTGACCTCTGACATACGCTCAACAACAGTGTATGGACCTGTAAGCTTTGCTTGAAAAGGTAAAAGAGCAAACACCTGCTCACCCGGTCTGAATTTCCGACGTTCAGACCGCTGACCAAATGAACGCTTCATTTTTACTTTAGCATTTTCACAGATCACATTAGTAGGCTTAGAGGAGATAATGCGATTCAACAATGGAGGTGCTGTCGACTGCGGCCATTGGGCCTGTGTCAAATGTGAGGTCGGTAGGTCCTCTACATGAGAGCGAGAGTAGTCTCGGCGGTGTAGATGAGGCGTTTCGACCGTTTGTGGAAAGGGGGTTTATCTCTCTTGTGGGCTCACAGGAAAAAGTACCTGTGACAATTCTGAGAGACACAGCGGCGATGAGCACGTATGTTCTTGACTCACTCCTACCTGTGATGCCCCACACATTAAGTCTGAGTCATTGGGGCTCGTTGCCTTGCTTAACATTTTCTTCACAGTCTGCTACGGGGGATGCCATGTTGAGCCGTGGTATGGGCATGTCCGTAATCCCTTCTCCTATACACAAAATCAATTTAGAATGTGGCCTGGTTCAGGGCCCGGTGGAGGTGGCGTTGCGTACTGCATTACCGGTGGCTGGGGTTGATGTTCTCCTGGGTAACGAGCATGCTGGGGCTCGTGTGTGGGAAAATGTTATCCCGGACGAGCCCCCATTTGTCATGACTGGCTCAGGTCACAACAAAAGATTGGGGAGAGGAGACATGGCAAAAGTGTAACAAGGTGTATTTATTAAATAAAGGCTAACATAACAACTAAAGGTGGTCAACAACATGCCAAAAGGATCCTATGAAGTGTGGAGTCAGTAATCAGTGGTGTAAATGTGGATGTGTGGAACATGGTGTTGTGCAGGGTGTTGGATGGAAAGTAAAGCTAGAACTAACTAAACATAACAGAACATAAAGCAACAGGGCTGGTGGAGACAGGTCAGCCTCCTCTGGATCTCTGCTTCAGAATGGCATGGGCTGGCTTTTTATAGACTCCTGGAGGCACCGGGCCCAGGTGCTCTCCAATGAGCCATTAGACCAACGAGCCAATGAGGCCCCACCCAGCTCACCTATTAGGACACAGTTAAGCAAGGCAACGAGCCCCAATGACTCAGACTTAATGTGTGGGGCATCACAGTGTGTGTGCGTGTGCGTGTGCGTGCGTGCGTGCGTGCGTGCGTCTGCGCTGACGTCATCCAATGGGAAAACACATAGTGACATCATCCAATGGGAGAAATCGGGTGATGACATCATCATCACCATCAATAAGTGCGACCTGATATGAACGTAAAGGTTGATGTTGTCATTATATCACCAGGGCACCAGGGACCAGGGCACATGTCCATGATTGGTCAGGTTTCACTTCATTATGAAACGGGTGAAGCAGGCGCAAACCTCTAGTTTTATATAAATGCGACTCACGCAGCTGTGTAGTGTAAAAATCACACCCAGTGTGAAGTGAGCAGTGTATTAAGTGTCCCGCGAAGCTTGGCCACTGTGACATACGGACAAAGCCAGATGTTGGAGCTTAGTGACATAGTGAACTGTGACATAACTGTGACGTCACTGTCAATATAAGAGTGGGTATGTTCAAGCATCCAGTGCAGTTTGCAGAGTGTTGGTTGCAGAGAGCAGATTACTGAGAAACTAAGATAGAATTGTACAGATAGCAGTTAATATTCCTCAAACATGCAGATTTTTGTGAAGACACTCACTGGCAAGACCATCACCTTGGAGGTTGAGGCAAGTGATAACATTGAGAATGTCAAAGCCAAGATCCAAGACAAGGAAGGAATTCCCCCTGACCAGCAGAGACTGATCTTCGCTGGTAAGCAACTAGAAGATGGACGCACCCTTTCTGACTACAACATCCAGAAAGAATCCACACTCCATCTTGTGCTGCGTCTGAGGGGAGGAATGCAGATCTTCGTCAAGACTCTCACTGGCAAGACCATCACCTTGGAGGTTGAGGCAAGTGATAACATTGAGAATGTCAAAGCCAAGATCCAAGACAAGGAAGGAATTCCTCCTGACCAGCAGAGATTGATCTTCGCTGGTAAGCAACTGGAAGATGGACGCACCCTTTCTGACTACAACATCCAGAAAGAATCCACCCTCCATCTTGTGCTGCGTCTGAGGGGAGGAATGCAGATCTTCGTCAAGACTCTCACTGGTAAGACCATCACCCTAGAAGTTGAGCCAAGTGACAATATTGAGAATGTCAAAGCCAAGATCCAAGACAAGGAAGGAATTCCCCCTGACCAGCAGAGACTGATCTTCGCTGGTAAGCAACTAGAAGATGGACGCACCCTTTCTGACTACAACATCCAGAAAGAATCCACACTGCATCTTGTGCTGCGTCTGAGGGGAGGAATGCAGATCTTCGTCAAGACCCTCACTGGCAAGACCATCACCTTGGAGGTTGAGGCAAGTGATAACATTGAGAATGTCAAAGCCAAGATCCAAGACAAGGAAGGTATTCCCCCTGACCAACAGAGACTGATCTTCGCTGGTAAGCAACTGGAAGATGGACGCACCCTTTCTGACTACAACATCCAGAAAGAATCCACCCTCCATCTTGTGCTGCGTCTGAGGGGAGGGCAGTAAAGGATTCCATGATTCCCCCTGTCATGTGCATTTATTTAATGCACATGACAGGGGGGCCTGGGTTTGGACCAACCTGGTAATCAATTACAATAACCAAAGAAAAAAATACAAAAAATGTGTATAGTAATACAAAGTTTGATACAGTAAAAAACTGCAAAAAAATCTAATAAAAAGAGGCGGGCGCGGTGTCTCACAGAGCAGTGCATATACCTTGATCACATGCAGTATGTGCCTTGGGCAGATTCAAACTGGGGTCAGCTGCATGCAAGACGAAGGAAGGACCGGAGCTTATGCTGTGTGCACTTACTTGGTGACGCATTGAGGCACCAAAAAAAGAAAAATTGCCCCTCAAAATCCAACCCTACGTCCTCGCCGTGAGAGGTGGAAGCAGATAATGCTGACTAACAGGGCTCTGGTAAAACATGCATGTCTAATCACCTGTGCAGTACAGTACAGTGTGGGCTCGCTCGTGGCTATATTCTGCAGCGTGCTAACTGTTATCTGAAGCTCAACTGCAAACACGTTGTGCCGTGACACGTTGTGCGTTGTAAATCAAGAACCACCATAGGACAGTGTAGCTGCCGTCGCCTTGTGGTAAAATTTGGGATTGCAGTACTTTCGCATTTAAAATGCTGCTGCGCATGCTTCTATCGCTTGAAACCCTAGTGTGCCTGCTCGGTGCTTAAGTCTTCAGCAGTTGAGCACCAAAATGTGATGCTCAAGTCAAGAAAAATGCAGAAGTAGAGTGTTCTTCTGGGTTCTTCATGGACTGGTGAGCAACTTTCATTAAAATGAAGAGGTGGGGGCGGGGCAGACCGTCCTCTAAATATGTTATAGCTCTATTGTATAGACTCTAGACCACCGAAGTCCTGACGTCATGCAGCTAGATGGCGCTATCCCCCGGGTTCCCATTGTTATTTTTGGTGTTGAAATCACCATATAGGGAATCTTAAATCATGTCATATAGAACTGTGTTCCAAAAATAAACAATACACTGAAGAAGGCTTACAGCCGAAACGTTTGTTTCTCATGCAAATGCAACAATAAAGAAAAAATCACACCCGTGTGAACTGAGCGGTGGTCGAGGAGACTTCGCAACAGCACTACTGGGTGGGTGCAGCGGGGGTTGCAGTACTTATGGGTCAAATACATGCATTGCAAGATTGCTCAATAGTGGCACTTGAAGGTAGGTCACCCAGGTGTTGAAAGTAAATGGTGCAGGTATACTGTAGCAGTGGGGCCAAAAGCAAGGTGAGTGTGATACAGAGACAGTAAAGTTATGGCAAACAATTGTTCTTTCATTAATATTTCAACTTAAAAGAGACGTCAGCGCACAAAAGAAATGCAATGACATTTATTACAAAAAGTTTACAAGTGAATAGAAATAAACATGAAGGAATACATATGATTAATGCTTTGGTGCGGGCCCCATTGGAGGATGGGATCAGAAGCTTTGGATCAGACCCTGCCAGATGGAAGGCAGAGAGCTTTGGAGCCCACCCTCAGTAGATAGGGCCTGTCCTGGTGGTGCCTGCTTCTGGGCGATGTCGGGAGGTGGCTGGTGACCTGAACAGATTGCACAGGTGAGATAAGGAAGGAGGAGGAATTATTTTAAAAGGAACGTTGTCATGAATTAGGCTGATGTGATTGGAACAGAGCCAATGAGTTGATGGGGGAGGATGTTAGAAATGACAGCTGTTGCAGTCTGTGAGTTGAACTTACTTTTTATGTGGGTGCTGTTCTATTATGAGGCTGGGTGGAGATGGGGTGCAGTGGGAGTGGTTTAAACTGAAATGAGACTGTATGATATATTGCAGTGTGTAGTATTTGACATTATATTAGAGATCCTTAAAGTAAAATTCAATTATTTTTGCGACCGAAGGTCACAGTTTAGTATGAGGAAGGGCACATCATGTCTCCGTCCGTCCGTTCGTGTACGCTTTTTTACAGTCTATGGGTTTGCCTCTCTGACATCACTGTGATGTGAGGGGAACCAAACTAACAGAATCCCTTTTATGGCCATATATGGAGATCCCTGATTTCATCAATGTTAAGATCCATATGAGAATTAGAAGTTAGAATACAATAGAACAACAATACACAAATACAAAAATATATTTAAAAAGAAAAGCAAAAATGTACCAAGTCCAAATGTTCAGTTTCTGACATACGGACATGTGTGCCAATGGTAAAAGAAATAAAGGTATGTGTTATGAAGTTATGTATACATGTCGTAAGCCATACCTAGAGGGCCTCGGAGCTTGCCCCCTGTAGGGTCTGTCTTGGTGGTGCCTGCTGCTGGGCGATGTCGGGAGGTGGTGGGTGACCTGAACAGATAGCACAGGTGAGATCAGGAAGGAGGATGAGTTAGGCTGATCTGATTGGAATAGAGGCAAGTTGATAGGGGAGGGATGTTAGAAATTACAGGTGGTTCAGTCTCTCATTTGAACTTACGTATAAACTTCCATTTTTGTGTGGGTGCCGTTGTAGTCTGAGGCTGGGTGGAGATGGGGTTCAGTGGGAGTGGTTTCATCTGAAATGAGACGGTATGATATTTTACAGTCTGCAGTTTTTGACATTATATTAGCACTTCAGTGGTGGAAGAGCCTGAAAGTAAAATAAATACTGGTGTGTAATGAAATAATGTAGCCTTTAGGTATGTTGTAAGCCATACCTAGAGGGCTTCGGAGCCTGCACCCAGTAGATAGGGCCTGTTCTGGTGGTGCCTGCTGCTGGGTGGTGTCGGGAGGTGGTGTGTCTCTTGAACAGATAGCACAGGTGAGATATGGAAGGAGGAGGCATCATTTTAAAAGGAACGTTGTCATGAGTTAAGCTGATCTGATTGGAATAGAGGCAAGGATTTAATGGGGGAGGGATGTTGGAAATTACAGCTGGTTCAGTCTGTCGGTTGAACTTACTTATACACTTCCATTATTGTGTTGGTGACATTGTAGTATGAGGCTGGGTGAGGATGGGGTCCTTTTATCTGAAATGAGTCGGTATAATATATTAGTCTGCAGTATGCAGTATTTGACATTATTAGCCCTTGTCAACAACAGTGGTGCAAGATCCTTTAAAGTAAAATAAATACTAGTACTGTATGTGTTATGAAGTAATGTATACATGTTTTAAGCCATACCTATAGTATTTCTGTAGTTTTCTTTACTGTTATCAGCAAAGCGTCATGGTCTCTGGCTGTGTAGTATGAACTGTACAGAGAGGCATGTGCAGTGAGGTGGTCATTATTCCGGAAGTAAGCGTGGTCTAGGTGTCCTCCTTCAAAATGGGTTGCTTCTTTTATGAGTTGAGTGAATCCTAGTTGCTGAAGAGTTTGGGAAACGTGATTGTTGGAGTTTTGAGCAAAGCATATGTTGAAGTCGCCGCAGATCACAGTTGTTTTGAGGGGGTTGATTAAGCGTACCAAATTCTGTATCAAGGCTTTATTTGCCTTGCTTTTGTAGACACTGATTATGTCAACGTCTGCTGAGACCATCATGGTGATTTGCATAGTGTCATCGTTGAAATCTGTTTGATGTTGGAGTTTTTCTGGTCTGTAATAAGTGGCTAATCCCTTGCCAGGTCCGGTACTGTTTAGATGGAGTGAAAAGCCATCAATCTGCAAAGATGGGTCCTGGTTGTTGTTGTGTGTGAGCCATGTTTCACTGATGCATAACATGTCAGCATAAGCCAGAACAGGGTCTACCTTAATTTCAGGTAGTTTGGCCACTAGGGAACGGCAGTTGAGAGCTGCAACTTTGACTGTCCACTCATTTGTGTTTTCCCATTCTGTAGGGTTCATGTTGATGGACACACTCTCCATCCTCCTCAGTTCCTGTAGGGCTTTTATATCTGCATACAGCTTTTCCTCCGGTAGAGAGTTGATTATGTACAGTTGTTCTAATGAAGGAACTCTGCTGAGCATGACATATCCCATGGCTGCCTGGAAGATTGTTTCTAAGTACATTGCTGCGTTTTGGGGTTTTGGAATTTCTTGTCCTTGGAATTTATGGCATGTTGCGGCATAGCAAAGTACCAGTGGGAATTGATAGACGGTTGCATTGTTGGATGCATGAGTTTGTTTGTTTGACAGGCTGTAAGTGAATTGAACTTTTTCTACTGGTGTACAGCCTGGGTACAGCAACTGAAGTGCTGGTTGGGTTGTACGCTTGTTTGCCCCTTGATACTCCTCCTGGAATTTGACCATCAGTTTGATGACCTTTTGTTGTTGGTCTTTGATGACTGCAACAAGGGTTCCTCTTGAGCCATTGGTCAAACCATCAAGAGTGTCCAGATTGTGAATTAGCATCACTCGAGCACCTATCTTGAGCTTCAAAGTTTGGAGAAATGCTGAATTTCCAACTGTTCCTTTTTCATTATTGACTTTTGGTTTAAAATTTGCAATTGTAGGATGATGATTAATGGCTTCTATTTCCAGCAGTTCTGTTTTAAGTTCTTTTAGTCTCAGATTGTTATGCGTGTTGACTGTTGAATTAGTGCAGCTAATGCATGTTGCACCAACTGTGTCAAGATGGCCTTCAGGTCTGATTCTGGTAGCTAGAATTGCTAGATCTTCTTCGGTCTGGTGACCTACTCTGAGTCTGTTGAGAATATCAGCATATGTATGGTCATCTCCTTGCCTGTGATTCTCCTCTAGTGTGATGATGTCAAACAGTTCCCAATGAGGTTGGATGTGAAAGGGTAGTTTGTAGTCATCACACCGGGGCTCATCAAAAATGTACCTTGCTTGGCATGGTTTGAGCTGCATTAGATCCCCGAAGAAGAATATCGCAAGACCTCCAAATATCTTGTCGGGTTGAAGCATGACTTCACGAAGTCGAAGGTCAAGCATGTAGAGCATATCTGCTTTGACCATGGAAATTTCATCCACAATGACTGCCCTAAGGTTTGCAAGCTGCATCCTTGTGTTGTCTCGTTTCTTGTCACTCAATGGAAAGTGCTGATTGCCAAAGTTGAATCCAAATGTTGTGTGGAGTGTTTGTCCTCTGACTCTAGAGGCTGCTGTTCCAGTAGGGGCAGTGACCAAGACATGTGGGCATTCAGGGCTGTCACCAGCCTTGTGTAGAATGAGATGAAGCCATTGTTTCAGGATGTTGATTACAGTAGATTTTCCGCAGCCTGCCCCGCCATTTACCATCAGCAGTGGAGCTGTTGGTAGTGGATTTTTGTCTTTGAGTGCCTTAACAAGACCTCGTGCATATCTTATGCCCTTTTCCACAACCTTCCTCTGATAATAGTCAAGGTTTCTTGTCTTCGACCACAGAATCTGTTGTGGTTCTATTTCAATGGGTCGAAATGTTTTTTCCAATTGGTTATTTTCCTGTAGTAGTGCATGATTGTCAGGATCAAGGTGAACAAATTCTGGATGAGGTAGAGGACCTTGCAGATTGCAGTCAAGAATTTCTTGCTCCCCTTCTGGATTTAACATGTCCTCCATGTCTTGATTTCGTGCAGACTCTTCAACCGCCAGCCTTGCTTCGTCCACACTTTCTAGGTGTTCCATGACATGTTGCTTAACCATCATGATGTCTTGCTGTAGGTTTGTGTATTTTTCCTTTCTTTCATTTTCATCAGAAATGCTGTCAATTCTTCCAAGCTGCTTGTCAATGTCGTCCTCTTGTCTGTATGGCATATACAGGAGCAGTTCTGAGAACCAGTATGACTGCGTATGCTTGCTTTTGTTGAACTTGTGCATTCGCATAATAGCAGGTTTGGTCCTCTTCCTCATGTATGGTGGTTCATCTGGATGTAGGAGTGTCAGTTTGAAAGTTGGTGGAAGGGGTTTGTGAGATATTCCTTCATGGGAAGTGATGAAGAAATTTAGTTTGTCTTTAGGATTGGCATGTGATGGAGGAATTCCTTGAGGATGCCGTTTTTCTCCTGGGTCTTTCCAAGCCGGATTGTACATTTTGGCAAACTGGGCCAAGCAAATGTGTTCCATTTCTTTTGGCCTTCTTTCATATTTGCTGACAATGTCATATCTCTCTACATATTTTCCGTCTCTTCCTGGAATATTAACCTTTTCAATATCAGTGTACTGTGGATTATTGTCAACTCTGATGAGAAACTTGCTTCTCTCTTCTCTGCGGTTTGTGGGAACGAAGACTGAAGTAACATTGGAGTCTCTGAAGTGAAAGTCTGGGAAGATCTTATAGACTGCTTCTGCTTCTCCCATCTGTCGGTGTGAGATGAAGGTATTCATGAGCGTTACCATCTTTTCCTTTAGAGTACTGGAGTGTGTGTGTTTTAAGGCTTCAATGAGAACCTTCATTGTTCCAGTATCATCCTTCGTGTAGTAGTCAGAGATGTAGGTTATGACTGCATGGTAGTCCAGTGTAATTTGCAGATCTGTGTTACCATTCCAGACTTCAGCCCACTCAGGATTGTATGAATTGACAAATATTTCATCTATATCCCTGGCCATGATGAGACAGTAGCCGCCCTTACTGGTCTTCAGAGCTTCCAGGTAGAAATCAAAGTTTGTATCATTCAGTCCAGCAAGCTTGAGGACTTCCTTAATCCTCTTCTCTCTGTTTGCTTCATATTCGTGTTTATCATTTGGATTGATGGTGGGGAATTGCATAAGGATGTCAGATACTGTTTCATCATTAAGCAATACATCCTTCACGGACTCTAGTAACTCTGCACGTTTCTTTCTGTTTGGTGCATCTGCTTTGAATGCATCACCAACCAGTTTGCAGGGTGAAGCTATTAGAGTGGTCCATACGGGGAACTTGGGGAAGAAGAATCTGCAAGTCGTGTTATATTTTCGGCAAGCTTTTGTGTGTCTGTGACAGTTGACTGCTTTAACTATTTGAGACACGTTTTCTCCAACAACAGCAGGACTGAGAGTGACAGAAGTAAACGTGTTGGCAAAGTTGATGACGGCTCTTTCCTCATAGTCTTGTAAGTCATCTCGGGTTTGGAATTTTTTGAAAGCTGACTTGAGGCCAAAAAATTTGAAAGTGTTGAGAAGGGTATCTGAGGTCAAATTGGATATGTTGAGTTTCTTGAGAATGTGAAGCACAGTTTGTTTTTGATCTTCACCTACTGTGTCCTTCTTAACAATGACCGTGTGAAGAACTTCTTTGATTGTTGTCTGCACGTCCACGGCTTCGTTCTTGGTAAGCAAATTGGCAATGTCATGAATGTTGTTTCCATCATGAATTTTCATTTCCATTTTGTCCATATCCACCCAGAGAACTCCATGATTGTGACCGGCTCCTCTGCCTTGGAACTCCAGCTTGGTGGAGTAGTACTCCACGGACATTGGATTGTGAGGATTCAGCATGATGTCTCGAATGAAGGTCTGCACTCTGTGTTTGTAATTTCTTGTGGCAGTCACAACATTTTTTCTGAGAATCTCATGGACTGACTGAGCTTCATGTGTTTGCAGATAGTCATGTAAAGGAAGAGAAGATTTGCCGTCGTTGAAATGGACTATTGTTATTTCCTCTTCTCCAATGCTATCATTATCTTTGCTCATGTTTTGCAATACATATTCAATCTTCAAACCCTTTTCTCTTAGAATTGCAGTGATGTTTTCTTCCCAGCGCATGTCTGCACAGCTGACAGTGAAGAAGAACTGGAATGGACCAAGGTTTTCCAATCTTGCCATCATTTCATTTTTGCCTTTCTTGTGGTAGCTAGGAGTGTTGGAGGTACTGTCAAATACAGAGAAAGCATTCTCAAGGTTGTACATAGTTTCTCCTGATGTTGATTTGGACTTTTTTCCTCTCATGAAGGAAACATTTATGTTCCTCTGAAGCTGTTTCTTTTCAATGTAGGAGAGTGCTGCAAAAAGATAACTGGGATCATCTCTGAATCTTGAATCCACATTTCTCAGTCTTTGAATGAAGTAGTACTGATCAGTGAGATTGGCTTGTCTTGGATAGTGTAAGTTGAACTTGCCGTCAGGATGCTTCATTGGAAAAGCCATGGCATCCCAATCTTTACTGTGAAGGATATTTTCTGGAGTTTTTCCTTCGCCGGGTGCAAATGTAATTACATGGGAATCTGTCTGCTTGTTTTCATCATGGAATGCTTCTGGGAATCTTGCCGTTGTGCATACTGACTGGTCATAATCAATTTGGAACTTTCTGATTGGGTCGTTCTCCCTGTATTCTGCCTCTTCCTTTTCTTCATCATTTTGAACTTCATTCTTGTCTGCTGTGTCAGTGTTGTCCTGATTGATATCCTCAAAGTGTTGTTCAGTGATGGATATTTCATCAATAGCATCATCAATAATGTTTTCAATAACGTTCTCAATTATTTCATCAGCAATTGCATCTTCATTTATGTAGAGCAGCTGTGAACCGGTTGGATCTTCCAGTTCACACCTGTGTTGGAAGGTTGAGGGATCTGTATAGAATTGATAGTGAGGATTTTCACAGTCTTTCAAGAATTGCATTGCTTGGAACAGCTGTTGAGGAGCTATAGTTGTGTGGTGAACATAATTCTTGAGTGTTTTCATGCGCTTCAGCTTGACATCAATGGTAGTGATCCCAGCCTCAGATGGAGTCCTGGGAAGGGTTTGCAGAGTGTTCATCACATCATCATCTCCTATGGGGATGTTAATAAGTTTGTCTTTCATAGCTGGCATCAATGAAGTGGGAAGTCTGAATATCTTCTGAAACAAGATCTTCTTGGCAATTAGATTGTTTGCCAGTTCTTCCAGTTGGAGATGTTTCGGTACAGCTGTAACTTTCAGACCATTAGCAGCTGACATGGGTGGCATGTTTCCTTTAGTAAGATAGTTCTTACAGGTGTGACAGAGATACCAGTTTGTGTTGGAATTAATGTGGACACTGAATGTTGGATTGTCCAATTTGTCTTCAAATATATTTTCAAATAACCTGTCAATTTTGTCATTGCATGCTATTTCAATGTTACTGCAGATATTGTCATCAATGATGGTAACTCCATTTTCAAACATCATTTGTTCACAGCAGGAGCATGGAAAGATTGGGCCATATTTCACAGCCCTTCTAAACTTTTGTAGCCTCTCTTGTCGTGTACGTCCTTTCTGCATTCTGGCTTGTTTCATTTGTGTTGCATTGTTTTTGTTATAGAGTTCTTTCTCTTCTGGTGTTTGCTGAGATCTGACCATGCCAATTTTTTCTGCCATCTTTTTCTTATGAAGTTGTTTCTGTTCACGTGTTCTTTTGGCCCTCCTGAGTCTGTTGTTTTCTGCCATCTTTTTGTCATCAAGTTGTTTCTGTTCACGTGTTCTTGCAGACCTCCTCATTCCCATGTTTTCTGCCTTCTTTTTGTCATCGAGTTGTTTCTGTTCACGTGTTCTTGCAGACCTCCTCATTCCCATGTTTTCTGCCTTCTTTTTGTCATCGAGTTGTTTCTGTTCACGTGTTCTTGCAGACCTCCTCATTCCCATGTTTTCTGCCATCTTTTTGTCATCGAGTTGTTTCTGTTCACGTGTTCTTGCAGACCTCCTCATTCCCATGTTTTCTGCCTTCTTTTTGTCATCAAGTTGTTTCTGTTCAGGTGTTCTTGCAGACCTCCTCATTTCCATGTTTTCTGCCTTCTTTTTGTCATCAAGTTGTTTCTGTTCAGGTGTTCTTGCAGACCTCCTCATTTCCATGTTTTCTGCCATCTTTTTGTCATCGAGTTGTTTCTGTTCAGGTGTTCTTGCAGACCTCCTCATTTCCATGTTTTCTGCCTTCTTTTTGTCATCAAGTTGTTTCTGTTCACGTGTTCTTGCAGACCTCCTCATTTCCATGTTTTCTGCCATCTTTTTGTCATCAAGTTGTTTCTGTTCAGGTGTTCTTGCAGACCTCCTCATTTCCATGTTTTCTGCCTTCTTTTTGTCATCAAGTTGTTTCTGTTCAGGCGTTCTTGCAGACCTCCTCATTTCCATGTTTTCTGCCTTCTTTTTGTCATCAAGTTGTTTCTGTTCAGGTGTTCTTGCAGACCTCCTCATTTTCTGGTTTTCAGCCTCCCTTTTGTCATCAAGTTGTTTCTGTTCACGTGTTCTTGCAGACCTCCTCATTTCCATGTTTTCTGCCTTCTTTTTGTCATCAAGTTGTTTCTGTTCAGGTGTTCTTGCAGACCTCCTCATTTTCTGGTTTTCAGCCTCCCTTTTGTCATCAAGTTTTTTATGTTCATGTGTTCTTTCAGCCTTCCTAAGTCTATTGTTTTCTGCCATCTTTTTGTTGAGAAGTTCTTTCTGCTCTGGTGTCTGTCTAGCTCTTCTTAGTGAAGTTTGCAATCTTTTAATTTGACGTTTTTGATCTTCATTTCAGTTTTTAGTTGCAATCTGTAAAAGATCATGAAGAATAGTGGTTTTGTCTTCAACATCAGTTTTATGTTGTTTCCTTCTGTGTGAATGGAAAGGGTCATCTTCTGAAAGTGAGTCTTGTTCATGAAGTCGTTTCTGGTGGGGCGTTTGTTTAGAGGTTGTTATGTCACTGAGGTGTTTGTCTTTGGAAGTTTGTGTTGTCGTTGACATTTTCAGATTTGTTTGCTGTCTTTCTTCTTCATTTATGTCTGTACTGTGTGAAATATTTTCCAGAAGAGTGTTTTTGTCTTGGATTAAAGTCTTTTGTTTTTTTGTTTTCTCCATATGAACATCATCTTCACGTGATTTCCTTTTGATGGAATGCGATTTGTTGTGGTAGATGTGTTGATGATTCAGAAGAGCATGTTTTGCGTTTAGTCTTTCTTCACAATGATCATAACCGAATGTGAGTGTTGTGCTTGCTGGTGAGATCAGCATTGGGATGTCATGCTTCTTGTATTTGTAGGTGCCTCCAATATATTCTCTCATTAGGGTAACGGTTTTCTCTATATCCTGACTCGTTTTAGGAACAAGGTTTTCATAATGGTACTCGTTGTAAGCGAGAATTACAGGAACATGTGTGTCCAATACCCCACCAAATGTTTCAGGTCGAATCACATGAATAGGACTTGCAGCTTCAGGACTTGTGTTGAAGATGAGCAAATTCTTTCTACATCCTCGAGCAATTGCATTGGGCACCATATCACCAAATAGGTCCACATTCCAGCAACCAGAAAGCTTAAGTTTGTTCCACTCTTGTTGTCTGAAGTATGAGGCCAGCTCATCAGGTATAATGCCTGGATGGTTATGTTCTATTTCATCTTGAAATTCAGTTATCCATATTTGTCTGTAGTCATCTGTATGTAGGTTGAGATTGTCAAAGCAGTCTCTGTCATTGATGTTGAATATAACAGCTTCATAGCAGCAGTTTCCTTTGGTGGACGTTCTCCTTCCAGGAAACACATCAATATGATGTTTTTGAGCGCTTCTGATTGCACGTGAAAGCAGGTCGTCGGGTAAGGTTGTCGAGCTGGCCATAAACAAAGGAAGTGTGTTCTTCTCCATGAAGACCCTATAATAGAAATGGAATGATTTGTTTCCTAACACATAGATGTCATGGCTGAAACCATGTAAAAGGTTTTTAAAGTCTGTATGCATTTATTCATTGTGGAGTAAGTATCTTAATGTTTGTTCAGTGGACTTGTAAACAGATTAGAATGTGATATTTACACATTGTAATATATCTATCTACTGTATGTGTCTCTATATCTATTAGATACAGATACTCGTTTTGCTACTTGGCTGTCACCTTTATACACAATAATAAAGAACAATAACGTTTCTTAAACTGGGGTCATTTCACGTGTAATGTAGGCTATACTATGCACAATGAATTTGGTGACATGTTGTTCATTTATCAGCTGATCTTGGATCCAAATAACAATTACCGTATATTTAAACTTTAGTTACTAGTTACTTTGCATATATAAATTATAATATTATAAAACATACATAATCCACTTTCCGCCTATTGTATACCTTGGCCATTTGAAAATAGCCGATCTACAAGCTAAAAAGTTAATGTCAAGCCCTGCTGTTGTGCAGTGGTGTAAAGTAACTAAGAACATTTACTTAAGTACTGTACTTAAAGGAGGACTTCACCACTTTTCAACCTATCTTCATATAATTGGTCCTCACTAATGTTCATGATAAAATAGAATAATATTTTTCAACTCTGTGTCTCCCATAGTCTTGTGACATCATTAATGGGGAATCCAAGCTAATAGAAAATGCAGGCTTTCTATTCCTGAAAAGTTGCAATGTTAAAGTGGAAGCCATTGTTCTCGCGATAATAAAAGAAATAACACATTGGCATTTTTTACACTGTGTTAATTGTAAACTCTGTCAAAGACAGGAGAGAGAGAGGGGGGGGGGGCACACAGACAGCGAGCATTCCACTAATGCCCGATGCTTACAAGTTGTACCTCCAGTGGAGCTTTGGTATTTTCTTTTCAGGGCAGACGGTCATTTTTATTGACGTCACGTGCACGCGCCTCTAGAGGCTATTTAGAAAGGATGTCAGCAGACAGCAGATCTAATGGTGGGAAAACAATAGCTTTCTAGTCTTAATTACATTTGCATTGTTACTATAGATTTTATTGTCAACTTTAATTTAATTCATTTAGAAAATACAGCGCTGCAGTAGAGAAACAAAGTTTGTCAGCCTTGAACGACTAAATACCACAGTAGGCTAATGGGGCCATGTATGAGGACACATCGACACATGTGGAAACGTATAGGTGTTAAAGTAGGCTATCCATATGAATGGGGGGACTTGGGCTTGAGGATGCTCACACATTCACCACTAGAAACCTGTTATGCATAGTAGTAGCATAATAGTAGATTAGCGGGGTGGGGGGTTGTCGCGGCTCTCGCGGGGGGGGGGGGGGGGGGTCTCGGTACCGTCCGTGCGTCCGTTCATGTGAGAATGTAATTGACCACACGGCGTCCGGTCTCGAAAGCGCAACTGTGTAGGCCTACCTCGTTGTAAAAATTACTTATCAACACAATAGAAAGTATATAAAACACAATAGCAATTGGTATTATAAGGGGAGGCCTATAATGGACCGAAGTTAAGTTGCCTAACTTTTTGTGCATATAGTTTAGATCGACGTCAAAGACGACGGGTGCTTCTTTCATTCAACTTTTAATCCAACACACACACACACACACACACACACACACACACACACACACACACACACACACACACACACACACACACACACACACACACACAGATGAATGATATTTTAGCAATGTTGCCTCTCAAAGTCTCGATTTGACCTTCCCTGACAGAGTTTAAAATGAGCAGGGGGGGAGAGAGAGACAGCGCGGACAGACGCATTGTGCGCTTGTAGATCCACTTATTTGACATTTTAGAGAGCCTATTTGAAAACTTGTGAAATGGGACATTCTGCACAATGAGTAGCATAATACTATGGTAGGCTACTGATACTTTTGGCTAGTCAAATAATTTTACAATACCTATACCTACTGACTTCTACTTTGACTTCTACTTGTAACTCAAGTAGGCCTATTTATACAGACAACAGGAGTTACTTGACCTGGTTTTAGAAACTCTTAATGATGTTGATTAATTAACACTTGATTGTTGATTTAGGCTCTGCATATCATATGAACCTGAAAACTAACCTCTTTTTTGCAGAAAAAGCATAATTTGTTGTGGGAGCTGCAGGGAAAGCTTCTTTCTTGTCCTCCAGTTCTGATGTGGTTGTGAGAGTGATGTATTCACTCTTGACGATGGTTTGCCTGCGACGCTTGGTAGAGGTGGGACGTTCGCGAACGAATCGAGTCTTTTGAACGGCCCTTTGAAATGAACGATATGATTCGGTTCACAGTAGCCGTTCCTTTCTAATGAACAGTGGTGGGGAAAGTATTCAATTTATTTACTTAAGTAAAAATATCAATACTGCAATCAAGTAGAAGTTTGGAATGTTAATGTACTTGAGTAAAAGTAAAAAAGTATTGGTATCAAAATGTACTTAAAGTACCAATATTAGAACGTACTCATGCAGAATGTCCTGTTTCACAGGTTTTCCAATGAGTAAAATGTAGAATAATCATTTTTGAAATCGGCTTTGAAAATAGCCGATCTACAAGCTCACAATGCGTTGCAACGTGACACATTGTGAGCTTGTAGATCGGTTATTTTCAAATGGCAGGTATGTAACCTATGTATGTCAGAAATAAATTTATATAGGGTTGAAGTTATTTGTTATTATAATCAAAATCTACAAATTAACTAAACTCGAATGAGCCAGTCTTTTGAACGGCTCTTTGAAAGGAACGGATCCCAGAGATCCGGCTCACTTCAAAGAGCCATACATCCCATCTCTAATGCTTGGTCCCCAGTGGTGTTGACTTAAGATAAGACCTATGTGTCTTTACTGAGGAATGTCAAATGGAACAGTGTTGCCAGATCTGCTCATGTATGCAACCTTGGTCTTTTTTCCTGTAATGTTCTCTAGTTGCGGGTTGCTTTTGTTTGGGCTTGTTTCTGAAGTGTAGTTGCTTATTTGGCCTTGCTTTCAACATTCTTCTGGAAAATAGCGAATGTAATGGAGCTCAAGTGTTGAAACCTTTGGGCTCGGTTTCATAGACCTGGTAGCTTGTTTCACCCACAGAATCTGTCAACTGGACTCCCGGAGAGTCTGCCTCTCCTCCTCTCTCTTGTGTGTGTGTGTAGAGAGAGAGTATAGTCCCTGCCATAGGGAGAACATCCTTCAGGACAGAGCGAGTTAAGATCAAGATAACATACAGACCTATCAATACACCCACATCGTAAATACCTTAACTCAGTGGCTACTCAATGCAGGTTTGAATCCCATTATGTAGGCCTAAGCCAGGCCTGCTCACACTCTGTTTTCAAAATCCACATTTAAAAATGTCACTCTGACTACAGGCTAATTTAAAATTAGCCTCTAATTTAAAAATAGGCCTACTATACAGAGAAACACAGCCCCACACAGCCCCCCCCCCGTGTGTGTGTGTGTGTGTGTGTGTGTGTGTGTGTGTGTGTGTGTGTGTGTGTGTGTGTGTGTGTGTGTGTGTGTGTGTGTGTGTGTGTGTGTGTGTGTGTGTGTTTGTTTGTGTATCTTGACCCTAAAACATTCAGTTTGTTAATAATAATAATAATAATAAATTATTTGTAAGTGCTACAGTACAGAGAAACACAGCCCCACACAGCCCCCCCCCCCCCTGTGTGTGTGTGTGTGTGTGTGTGTGTGTGTGTGTGTTATTTGTAAGTGCTACAGTACAGCAGTACAGAGAAACACAGCCCCACACAGCCCCCCCCCCCCCCTGTGTGTGTGTGTGTGTGTGTGTGTGTGTGTGTGTGTGTGTGTGTGTGTGTGTGTGTGTGTGTGTGTGTGTGTGTGTGTGTGTAGTACAGAGAAACACAGCCCCACACAGCCCCCCCCCCTGTGTGTGTGTGTGTGTGTGTGTGTGTGTGTGTGTGTGTGTGTGTGTGTGTGTGTGTGTGTGTGTGTGTGTGTGTGCCCCCCTCCCCCCTCCCCCCCTTCCCCCCTGTGTGTGTGTGTGTGCGTGTGTGTGTGTGCCTGGCCTGGCCTGGCCTGAAAACAGCGCCCCTCCCTTAACATGTGAGGTCATAAAAGGTACTACACTACAGGCTCAGGCTTGAGGCTACATACAGACCCACAGACCCACCCACATACCCACATACCCACCCACATACCCACCCACATACCTACACACACGGCCACGCTATGGAGACGGTGTGACCACCGCTCAAAAACAACTCTTGCCACTGTGTGCGATCCATCCTCCTCCTTCTACATGTTGATTTAAAGGGATACCGCACCAGCAGAGTCAGAGCGCGGTGGTAACCAAAAAGTATATCCAAAAATAAACAAATCATCCAGGCATTTTTGTCAGCAGGGTGGCATCGTTTATGATACAGTATATAATTGTGGGCTCGCTGAAAGGCGAGACCAGTATGTTATACCAAAACTTTATATACCAAGTTTATTCTCCTCAAAAAATTACCGACAGTACAAAGGCAGGGCCTTTAGCCAATGAGGAGCAGCGTTCTTGGTGACATCACCACCAACGAAAGTGCGACTTGATATAAATAACAACAACACCCACATGAAATCTTTGGGCTCGCTGAAAGGCGAGACCAACTGTGGGTTCACTGAAAGGCGAGAACAATATGTTCTCTCAAATCTTTATAGACCAAGTTTATTCTCCTCAAAAAATGACCGACAGTACAAAGGCAGGGCCTTTAGCCAATGAGGAGCAGCGTTCTTGGTCGCTGAAAGGCGAGACCAGTATATTCTCTCAATCTCATTTATATACTATAAGGTTATTCTCCTTTAGCCAATGAGGGAGCGAGCCCATGCTGTTTCATAGGAACAGTATTAAAGGTAGGGTAAGTGATTTCATTTAATTCAAATAATAACAAAATTATTTTAGTGTTTTTGGTTTGTTTGGTCCATATAAGGACCTCCGTCCTATCCCATGAGGAGAAAACAGCTTCAGTTTTCCCGGTAGGTGATGGCCTTCCTCCATTCAGGATCGAGTGGGGGCCTTCCTCCAATCATGATCGAGTGGTGGCGGGTCTTGATTTGCGTACTGTATGTTAACTAGTACTATCAGAACATTATCTTGTGTGGCCAGACTGTTGACTCTGTGAAGCTTCCTCCTCACTTCCGTTTCCGTCGCACATCGCGCACATTTATCATTATATTAATAAAAATCATCTAAGTCTATTTAGCTTCCTGCTTAGCTGAAATGATATTTTTTAAATATATTTTCATGAACGGAAATGCCAGTTTCCATTACTCGCCGTTCAGCAGCTGTAGTTGCAGACTCTATATAGCATTCGGGGAGATTGTGGAATAGTTATCTGGCTACACGAGACTATCAGAACATAGACCCATTTTGTTATTATTTGAATTAAATGAAATCACTTACCTTACCTTTAATTCTGCCGGACAAAGTCGGAAACTACACTTCCGGGACACTTCCGAGTTTGAAATCACTGTTCCCTACTAGCCGCGTTCATGGAAAATGTAGTCGTAGGGTTTTGTTTGACTCGTTTCTAGTATTTAATGTGTTACTCTTTGGATATATCTGTACATTTCAACCTTTAGTCGGTGCTTCATATCCATATGAGTGGGTGGTTTGTTTATTTTTGGAACACAGTTCTTATATGAGGCAATCTAAGATCTATGGGGATATCAACACAAAAAATAGACTGAGCCTATGTGGTATATGCACCTGGACCGGTAGGCCAGCAGGCGCCCCTTTCTTATGCCTTGTTGATTTTGTATCCATGCGATATTTATCGTGTCTTTAAATTATTCAAGATTGTTCAACGTGATTGCTGTTGCTCAGCAAAATCGTTCTAAAAATGTTTCAGTGTTTGAAGTACATGGAAGGACTGGGTAACTGAGAAGACTGCACATCAAATCATCTGAAATAAATCGTGAATGATCAAATAGCTATCTGTCAAGACATGTGCTCAAACAGGAGCTGGATATAAATACTCTGGATCAGTGGTTCCCAAACTTTTTAGCTCAAGTCGAGAGTCTCGAGACCCAAAAGAGAAATCAAACATTTGCCAAGGACCCAAACTAAACGAAAATAGCTGATCTACAAGCTCACAACACGTCGCTTCGAGCCATGTTGTAAGCTTGTAGATTGGCTATTTTCACTACTTCTTAAATATTTGTTTTTTAATTAATGTAATTTCTTCTATTCTTGGTATTTAGTTATTACATTTAGAAAAATGCCTAATTTCATCAGACCCACATATGATATGGGTCCCACTGTTTGGGAACCAGTGCTCTGAACACAACACATAATAGTATGTTGTATATTGACTGCAGTAGGCAGATATCTTGTATTAATTCTGCCCAGTAGCCATGCAGTTTCTGCACCGTAATGGGCTAAGCTTCTCATCCTTTAATTGACTTTGCTCCGGGTGCAGTAGCATCATGTTGCGCTGGAACACAGGTCAGGCTTAGAAGTTCAGAGTGTGGGACGGCATTCTGCATTGATCTGAACATCACTCTAATAGACTGTCATCACCATTTCCTTGTGCGTTCGCTAGAGGCATTACATGGTAAGGCCGTAATACCGCCAGTGCTGTTTGTATTCATACATACCCTCGTAAGAACGTGACAGCCTTGTTTGTGGGCCACTGCGGATTCCAATTTATTCATGGCTTCGACCAATAACCGACGATTCTTATCCCCTGTCACGCTCTAACTGCATAAAGTGTGAAAACAAAGGATGATGAGACATTTTAAGTTGCAATACGTCCTCGTTCAAAATGCACAGTGGAGACGACATAAGCTGTGACATGCATTACACGCTCGTTCTACCATAGTCCCCTGCTCTCCCACATCATCTCATCTCATCCGGTGCCTTTTGCCACAGCTGTGCACCTGCTATGTAGACATTGTCGTTCCCCCACGGCTCCTCAAGGTAAGCCAATGTCTGTGGAAAAAGCTGTATAGGTTATGCATATGGTGCTGCAGAAATATTGTATAATGGTGCATTTGAAAGCATTCCATTACATTGGAATAATGTAGCCATGAAAGCCAAGTCATTCCTAAACAGTAATCCCCCCATCCCCCCTCCCCCAACACACACATGCATGCACGCACGCGCGCACACGCACACGCACACGCACACACACACACACACACACACACACACACACACACACACACACACACACACACACACACACACACACCACTCACTCCAATTGGTGAGGCACACAAGGATACTAAGCTATGTTGTTTAATCTTGTCGCCCAGAACGTAGCTCTGATAGGACAAGCATGCCATCTACTGGCATATACAAGACAATAATAGGCATCTACCAACATTCTGAGAGAGCATGAGCTTGATGTGCATTTGAAATATAGTCACAAATATAGTCACATGCATGCTGGGATTCACTGTTGGTTGTGAGATATGAGGTAGATTATGTATTAACTTAAGTAGGAAGGGTAGGCACAGCCATTATTAATGACGACGCCTCTGTCATCTTCCCTGGGGACTGTGATGCTCAGAGCTAGACATGAAGTGTTTTTCCTATAATGTTTTATGTTTAATACGTCACTTAAGGGATATATAATATAATTTAGTATAGTATAATAATGTCACATTCAGAGAATCTACTTAAAACCCATGAAGTCTCTCTTTTGACCACAATGTCATTGCATACTTTAACTAAAATAGCTGACGATCTTAACCCCGTTTTTTTTTTTGCTAGAGATTTGTTCTCTAGACTGAGGAGGGGTTAGCACGTCGTTAACGACGAGGTCATCCTTGTGGGAGACGTGGCTTCCATCCTCATTAAATACCTTTCCTGTGTCCCCATTTATCTTTACTGGCCCCTTTTCCCTTAAAAACAGGCTGCTTAACCTGGCCCACCTCCTCAGCACTAGATAACCTCAAGCAAATACCCACAGCATCACTGTGCTTGATCATATTCAAGCAGTCTGTTCTTCTCTTCTTTATTTCCAGAGGGCCGTTCAGATTGGTATCCCGTCAACTGGCTAAGTAGCCACACTCTGGGACACTGCACGTTTAATACAGCACCTCTTATAACAATGGTATTAAGATTCATGAGGGTGGATCAGACCCCACTAGTTTAGCATATCCTCATGGTTAACGTACAACCCTGCAAGGCAAGTCATTAGGAGGACTTCTTATGCATCTTCAGGTAAGGTGTAATCAGTGTGTGTGTGCGCTTTACAGTGCTGCTAGTGTTGAGAATAAGGTTATGCACCGTAAAATCCAGAGTATTAAATCAAATTTGAGAGTAAACAAATGCAACCAAATGGACTCTTGGGTCGTAGCTCTGATAGGGGGGGGGGGGGGGGGGGGTTGGAGAGTGGCATAATGTCAAGAGCAAGGATGCAGTTAATGGTTTTGCGTCATCTGAATTCACTGTCACTTGACAACATCAAAAGTCAAATCCAAACACTTGAAATTCAGGTAGGTTGAGCAAATGTGTCACATGTGTCAGAGCTGTCTTTCATTGTTCTGTACTGCGTCTCCACAAACAGCTGACGAGTGATTTATCTTGACCTACTAGTGTCTCAGCTGTCTTCCTGTACTGTAGATATGACTAGGATATCTGTATGAGGTGCCTGCCATATAATAAATAAATAAAATAACTTTTCTGGTTATGATGCCAGTAAAATGTTGCTTATTTCTAAAGGGACATGGGAGGTGTTTTCCACCAGTGAGTCTTGAAAACATGTAGCAAATCATGCCAAGACGCATCCAGTTCGACAATCGACAAAAAAAATGGATGTAATTAGAATGAAAAACACGTTTTATATTCTGCACTCTGTCTAGATTGCACCGGCTGTGTAAATCACAACAGGATTCAGGAATGTTATAAAGACCCAGGGATGAAGTTGTGCCTCATTTATGCTCCATCATATGACGGTGTCATGCATGGAAAACAGCAGATCTATCATGTCACAACGTGGTGCATCCTCGGCGCGCTGCGAGCTTGTAGATCAGCTATTTTCAGCATGTGACACTGACACGTGTTGTATGAATCGCATATGAATCAGCCTTTACACAGTGCGATGCCAGTATTTCCTCTGCTCTTGCATGGGGGGTTAAGTGAAGGTAGTAACGATTTATTTGCTTCTATATTGCTCCCTGTTGTTGTCACCAATGAGCAGCTACAATGTGTCTTGAAAGTCAACTTATAAAAGTTTTATGAAACTCAGGGAGCTTAAGTGATCTTCCACGGCTTTGCAGTAGCCTGCAGCATGCAGGATGTCTGCTTATATTAATTTCATGGAGTTTAAGAGGTCGGCAAACTCATTTGGCGATTCTTACTCATTTATGAACTTCACAACCCTTCTGTTCTGCAGTGCTCTAAGCTACTGTTCTGGATATGCGGACGTGTACATGGAATATTACATAGGTAGGTGGCAAAAAAGGAAAAAGAAAGGGGGAAAAAAACATTAGAACGAATGAAAATGCACTTTGACAGTTAGGCTACCTTCTTTTTAATGAAAAGTAAGGTGAACAAGCTGTGCTATATTATCTCTATAATGTGTGTGTGTGTGTGTGTGTGTGTGTGTGTGTGTGTGTGTGTGTGTGTGTGTGTGTGTGTGTGTGTGTGTGTGTGTGTGTGTGTGTGTGTGTGTGTGTGTGTCTGTCCATGCATGAGAGAGAGAGGAGGGAGGGGACTTGGGGAGAACTGGTTCATACAATATTAAGGAGATTTCTAATAAGACAATGGACATGAGTGAAAGCAGCTTATAGCGACACAGCAGTGAAAGTCTTAGAGTGAAACTGAGTAAATGAGATTGCCAGCTGTTCTTGCTTTACAGGCATGTAACATCTTGCCTTTGATTTACAATCAGAGAAGAAATACTAGTTATAAAAAGTATAAAATACATTTTTAACATACAGTACTATGTACAGTATGTATACAGTGTATAGGATAATACCTAAAAAGAAAAGAGAAAAAAAAAACAGAAAGCCTATTTAGGGACAGTGCACCAGGCTAACTTTCAAACATCCTATTCAGAAGGACGTTCCAAAAATAGCTGAAATGAAATGTGTTTCGTGTTGCATCATGTGCTGTTTTATGCACCGTAAAAGCCAGAGTGTTAATTGAATGTAGCTGTGAGAGTTACAGATTTAAACTACTCCAAATTTTACTGTGTGCTGTATTAAACACCTACACAGTTTTCTGCTTTTATTGAATTCAGTTGTACATGATTACTATTTTTAACCACTTAAACCCTATATATGTTTTACACTTCATTGACCGGGATCCCCCAGAGGTCTATACTTGGCCCCCTAATCGTTTCCCTCTACACAAAGTCTCTTTGCTAAAAATAGCCGATCAACATTGCCTAATATGACATTCCCAAATAGGGATTCTAGGATTCATGCGTTTAAACCAGGGGTCTTCAACGTTTTTAGGCCAAGGACCCCTTAGTTGAGAGAGAGATGAAGCAGGGACCCCCACAACCTTTTTTCATAGATTCCATATAGTTTCATCTTTTGACAGCACAATCATCAGTGTATTTTGGATTCTTGAACCATCAATACTTAATTAACCTTTTACTCTGTACTTAGTCTGCTCTTTTTCCCCTCTACAACAAAGCTATTTGCCGGAAATAGCCGATCTGCAAGCTCACAACGCCTCGCAGCGTGAGGTGTTGTGCGCTTGTAGATCTGCTATTTTTGGCTAAAGTACTCCGAATATGGATGCTAGGGTTCAAGTGGTTAAATTGCGACAGGTCGCATTTACTATCAAAACCTCCACCGGCTGTCTGTCAGTCCGTCCGTCCGTCCGTCAGTCCGTCAGTCTGTCTGTCACGTCACACTTTTGCCCTACTCATATCTCCGCCATCTTTGCCCCTATCCATGTGAAATTTTCTACACACACTCCTTGCCTGCCAAACCACAACCTTCAGGACCCCCGCACTTCCACGGAACACCAGGGACCCCCTGCCATCGCCGCCAAATAGTGCAAAAATGACCACATCAACACCCCAACTGGGCTGCTCACGGGGAATTCCCGGGGACCACCGACTCCTGCTGCTCCAACAGTCCTTCACCTTCATTGGTTTAACTTTGCCCCGCCCCCTCCCCTCATTGGCCAAAACTTTATTTGGCTTTACTCATCAACCGTTTGTCCTACAAACCTGTGGGTGGTGTCAATTGACTTGATTAAGAGTCCTTAACCTTAATTGGTTTAACTTTGCCCCGCCCCCTCCTCTGATTGGTCCAAACTTTATTCGGCTTTACTCATTAACTGTTTGTCGTACACGGCTGGTGTCAATTAACTTCATTAAGAGTCCTTCACCTTAATTGGTTTAACTTTGCCCCACCCCCTCCTCTGATTGGCCGGAACTTTATTTGGCTTTACTCATCAACCGTTTGTCGTACGTGGGTGGAACCAATGCCACTTACTGGCCTCTTTGTGTATACTGTATACGCTTATCTCCCTATTAGGGATTCTTACTCGTATAAAAAGGAGAAAAAAAGTTTCTATCACACAAAGATTTGGAGGACCCCCTGTTGTAACTCTGAGGACCCCCTGTTGAAGACCCCTGGTTGCGACCGTCAGGTCGCACTTACTATCAAAACCTCCACCGCCTGTCTGTCACGTCACGTCACGTCACGTCACACTTTTGCCCTGCTCATATCTCCGCAACCGTTGCCCCGATCCATGCCAAATTTTGCACACACACTCCTTGCCTGCCAAACCAAAACCTCCACCCAATTCTCACATGCCCCTCTTCTAGCGCCACCATGAGGCCGGTTCTTGCAAAACACATTTTTGGACACTGCTCGTACAATTTTTGCCCTAAAATCATGCAAATCGGTACACATTATGTCTACACTCATCTCATCAACATGGATCTGTCCCATTTAGCGCCACCTTCAGGCCGATTTTTTAAAACACATTTTTGGACACTACTCTTACAGATTTGGCCCTAAAATCACGCAAATCGCTACACAATATGTCTACACTCATGTCATCAACATGGATATGTCCCATATAGCGCCACCATCGGGCCGATTTTTTCAAACACATTTTTGGACACTGCTCCTACACATTTTGCCCTAAAATCACGCAAAACGGTACACACTTGCTCTACACTCATGTCATCACCATGGATCTGTCCCATTTTAGCGCCACCTTCAGGCCGATTTTTTAAAACACATTTTTGGACACTCTTACAGATTTTGCCCTAAAATCACGCAAATCGCTACACAGTATGTCTGCACTCATGTCATCAACAGGGATCTGTCCAATATAGCGCCACCATCAGGCCGATTTTTTCAAACACATTTTTGGACACTGCTCCTACAGATTTTGCCCTAAAATCACGCAAATCGGTACACAGTATGTCTACATTCATCTCATCAACATGGATCTGTCCCATATAGCGCCACCGTCAGGCCGTTTTTTTTCAAACACATTTTTCGACACTGCTCCTACACATTTTGGCCTAAAATCACGTTGCGACCTTACGGTCGCTTCTCTCCCGATTAGGGAGTCTTACTGGTTTAAACCCTGATTTATACTTCGCTATACGACGGCGTCACTTGCCGAAAAATAGCCGATGGCCGTCGTACGGCGGAGCATAAACCAAGCATAACCGCGCAGTGGTCGGAAGCAGGACCAAGAGCAGGAAGTAGTTAAGGCTCAACTTGGAGGTTAATCTGATGGTGCTCTCTCACACTGACCTCTCCTCAGGGCAGCCTGCCATTCATAGTGGGGACAACCTCACTGGCCACAAGGAGCCCTTTGACACAGCCGGTCTGCGGCAGTCCTCACATCTGCACCAGATCTCCCAGCGAGAGTGTTTAAAAGCAATGAGGCCTCACATCTGTGCCGGGACCGGGCCTGGTCAGGGGGGTAGGGGGTGATTAATTGACGGTCACATCTCGCTGACTGCTGCCCACACCGCTTTGATGAAGAGGGATTGGGTTGTGCACCACAGGCTTAGCTGATAATAGGAGACTGGAGAGGAAATGCTCATGTCATGCTCCGTGGCAAGGATTTCAATCAAAGAACCGCTTCATACAGAGACTTTCTAAAACAACTGAGATCCACAGTTTCCTGCAAAGAGCAGTTTGTGTGCGTGCGTGTGCGTGTGTGTGTGTGTGTGTGTGTGTGTGTGTGTGTGTGTGTGTGTGTGTGTGTGTGTGTGTGTGTGTGTGTGTGTGTGCGTGCGTGTGTGTGTGTGTGTGTGTTAAAACAGGCAGCATGTACTCTTTATTATGTACAGTGTGACCTGAAATAAACATGGTCTTGACGTGCTGCATGTAGTGTAAACTGTAGGTGTCCACTTACTCATATGTGTCAACGATGTAAAATTCTGGTTAAAAATATCTCCAGGACACAGTGCTTGTTTTGTCCCAGCCAGGCATGCATGCTATACAGTACCTCTCCCCTGAAGCCCAAGTTACTTCATTCACACTAAAAACTATTTCCCCATGATTTTCTTTTTTACATCCTGAAGCACTATTGGGCAGATATTATGAGGAATACAATTTCAGATGCAATGGAATGACACAAATGCAAATGGTAGTTAGCTATAAGGCTTGAGGACATTAATGAATAAGGGCTCTACTGACAGAAGTAGCACAACATGCCTATTGGAATGTTCATATTTTCACTTTACTGTAAAATTAATGTCACACTATAAAATGAGAATTGAACCTCAATGATTTCAGCATGTAGAATGTACAGTAGGTTGTCTCAGTTTAAATGGTCTCAGTTTAAATAGTTATAAAAAAGGAAAATACTGTAAGCCGAAAGTACAATAAGTGTCATCATTTAATTCAGGGTTCTATTTGTAAAGAAAACGAAGGGAGGGACATTTTGGTAGCAACTTTAGCCCATTCAATTCCTTGTATGACAAATAGCAAAAGAGCTGATCTACAAGCTCATAATGTGTCACATCACGACCCGATATGAGCTTGTAGATTTGCTATTTTCACTTTCACGAGACATTCTGAAAGAGTTTGACAAGTTTGAAAAAACTCCAGGGTTAATGTGATTAACGTTTTTTGTATTAACTTATCAAGTTATGGTATTATCAAACATAAATATCAAACAGTCTACATTTCCCAAAGGGAAATGCATATACATTGTTTAATTCAGTCTAACCAAAAGTTGGGATAAAACGTATCCCTACGGACCCTACCAGCGATTAAAAATGAATGACCAACACAGGGGGGTATCAAAAACAGAGGCATTAATCCCTTCAGCAAATCGACCCTGATTTATTGTACGACACAGTATTGTTATAAGACGACTACACGATGTGTGATGTTGTTCATACTATACACACCGTCTGATCTTTTCCAAGAGGAGAAAAGTCATATTGTCTCTAGCGAAAAGCAACGTTAGCCCAAAAACATTGTTACTACATGATGAACACGTACTTCACAGAGGATAGGGGGAAACTCATTGTGGTGCAGGTTGTATGGTTTAGGTGCGGTTCCATCCATCTGAGCCTTTATTTAGCCCCCTTGTCCTGTCTTGCTTCTCTCTGAACTGAGATCAGTCTGCACTTTTCCCTAGGGATAACAGTAATGTCACATACTGGTTTGGCACGCCAATATTTCACACCCAAACCAAAACCTATTAAGAGTGACTACTTACCATAGAGAAGATGTCCTTCACGGCAGCAACCTTCACATTCAGTGTTTTCTTCCATCTACAGGCACACACACCCACACACACACCCACATGCTGTTGTGCATACTTTTTGTGTGTTATATTTCAACTGCCAACACATATGATGTTATTGTCCTCGCAAACAAAACCCCTGATCATAACCTTGAAATGTTTGGAATGACATCCCAGCACCTGTGTGTGTATAGTATACAGTATGTTTTGTGGGGTTGTGTTTTATATTGTTACAGAACATTCCTCTATTTACAAAAAAGTTCTGGCCACCGCCTTTATATTAGAATGACTTGAATGGAGAAAACACTGAAAATGTTGCTATACTGTTACCTGTTCTCTGTAATGGAATTTTATCAAATATCTATTTACAAAAAGATGTTTGAGACATGATTGTTCAAATGGCGCATAGTTGTTACTCTCTGCTATAGGATATACTCTCTGCTTGAACTAGACCACCCATTTTCTAGTTTTTTATTATTATTATGATTTTTTTTTAAGATTTGTTTTTGGGCTTTTATGCCTTTATCGGATAGGACAGTAGACTGACAGGAAATGGGGGAGAGACGGGGAGTGACATGCGGCAAAGGTCGTCCGGATCGGGAATCGATCCGGCGACGCAGTCAGGCATCAACGCCTATGTGGCAATGCCCATGAGGTATGCGCCTGGACCAGTAGGCCAGCGGGCACCCTTCTATAGCCTAATTTAACTTGACAATTTTATATTTTAGTCTCTGCCAGGCTGAAATGTTGTGCCCCCTGTCTGTCTGTCTGTCTGTCCGTCCGTCCGTCCGTCCGTCCGTCCGTCCGTCCGTCCGTCCGTCCGTCCGTCCGTGCATGCGTGTGCCTGTCCGTCCACCCGTTTGATACCAGCTAATCTCCGGCGCTGTTGGCCCAGTCGCAGCCAAACTGTGCACACACACTCCAATTCAGAACCTCTGCCCCAATGTTTTCACAGGGCCCTGTTCTAGCGCCACAATGAGGCTGATTTTTGCAACAAATTTTTTTTGACAGTACTCCTACAAATCACGCAAATCGGTTGACAGTATCTCTACAGTCATGTGCTCAACATGGATCTGTCCTATTTTCCATATTCCATCCTGATTGGCTAAGATTGGCTTCCAAAGTTTGCAGGATTGGTCAGTTTTTAACACCCAAGGGGCCAAACTCGTTCAGTAACGAGATAAGGCCACTAGAGGTCGCTCTGCCAAAAGGAGTTGTCTCGTTGCTCAACGAGACAACAAAGGATTAACTGTGCAGCGTGCTGCGCGCATGTTGTGTTGTCTGTGAATGACCCTGGTCCATACGTCACACCGTGGCTCGCAGAGACACAGAATGGATGGTCTAGGCTGCATTGACTTCCATTCTAGGCTGAACCATAAAAACAGCTTTATCTATGAATAAGGTGCAAAGAACACCAGGGAAGCAGAGATCTGCTTGTTTTCACGGCGACACTTTACCGCGATGGTCGGCCCCGGTTTGGATTTTAGTTTCGCGAGCGTTTGTAAACAAATGGATTATCTTCCTCAATCGTCAGTGGACACTCACGTGCACACGCACAAAGCTTCCGAGGCTCTTCAAAATTAAAGCGTAAGTGAACGACGGCAGCAGCAACAGCTAGAAATGTTAGAAACCTTGGCTTCCCATGTGTTAACAAAATGTCTCAAATAATGAACGCAGCTTACGATTTCCGTGAACTTTTGCATGCATATTCCCACTAGGTCAAGGAACAAATCCCACCCTTTTCACATTGGCCTGTTGGCGCCACCAGCAGGTCGACTTTTGTAAAACAAATCATGCATGCAGTGTCCGATGATTTCTGTGAAAGGCTGAAGAAGACATGGCACCCTTTTCACATTGTCCTATTACAGTATAGCGCCACCAGGAGGCCGCAATAACCTACCTGACCTGACGGAGACCTATGCTCGTAAGAGCACTGCTTCTAGTTTTGTTGTCTTTTTGTCCTCCAAAAATGATACTGATAGACTTCCCAAAGTACAAATGCAATGGCCTCGTTGACATATTCATGCAAAATACCAACAATAACTGATCCAGGTTTGTGCGCGTCAAGCTGATTTTCTCCTGTCATAGTGCTTGCCCCTTGACATTCATCTAATCTTCTTGAGAATATAGATGCTAAAGTTAAACTTTAAATGAAGCGTCTCTATATTCTGAATAATTCATTGATGTGCCACCTGGCCACACTGAACTACAGTGTGTCTTTGCTAATCCTTAGCAGTCTCTGCTCTTTCACCCTGGAGTCAAGCATCCTTTACTGAAACAGACCTGTATCAAGGCATTGCATCTCAAATGTTGTTGCGACCGTGAGGTCGCAGTTACTATCAAAACCTCGACCAGCTGTCTGTCTGTCTGTCAGTCTGTCTGTCACACGTCACACTTTTGCCCTGCTCATATCTACGCAACCGTTGCCCCGATCCATGCCAAATTTTGCACACAACCTCCGCCCATCAATTCACACATGACCCTCTTCTAGTGCCACCATGATACTTGCAAAACACATTTTTGGACGCAGCTCCTACAATTTTTGCCCTAAAATCATGCAAATCGGTACACAGTATGTCTACACTCATGTCATCAACGTGGATTTGTCCCATTTAGCGCCACCTTCAGGACGATCTTTTTAAAACACATTTTTGGACACTGCTCCTACACATTTTGACCTAAAATCACGCAAACCGGTACACAGTGTCTACACTCATGTCATCAACATGGATCTATCCTATTTAGCGCCACCTTCAGGCTGATTTTTTAAAACACATTTTTGGACACTGCTCCTACAGATTTTGCCCTAAAATCACGCAAATCACTACACAGTATGTCTACACTCATGTCATCAACATGGATCTGTCCCATATAGCGCCACCATCTGGCCGATTTTTCCAAACACATTGTTGGACACTGCTCCTACACATTTTGCCCTAAAATCACGCTGCGACCTGACGGTCGCTTATCTCCCGATTAGGGAGTCTTACTGGTACATATCATAGGCCAACGTGCTGCCGACAATTCTTTGTCTATCATTAATATTCAAGAAATATCGACTAAAACAGTCTTGTGTTAATGGTATGACACATTAGCAACATCATTAACCCATTAACCCCGTCTTTTTATACTATAGATCTACTATTTTAGAAAAATCGTGAAAATGTGTGCAAATCTTTCATGCACATTTTTTTAAAGAAACATTATTAACTCAAATCTGTGCCTCTGGGGGTCCCTGGAACAAAATATTTTGAGATGGGGGTCCACAGGCAAATACATGTCATTTTGGGGGTCCTTGAAGTTTGAGAAGCAGTGATATTGCAACATAGGTTTTTCAGAAAACTGTCAGAATTTAGTAGAAATTTGTAGAATCGGCCTCAGGTCTTATGGGTTCATGTATTGAAGTCTTTTAAGTGGGGTTAAGGGTCAAAATGTAACCCAAGGGATGAACAGCCCTTTATGTTATGCTTATATTATGGCAACATGCAATTAATAATCTCTGTTTTCCTTCAGAATAGATTAATACCATTCAGTGTGCATTGTAAATTTAGAGCTGTGACTTCACCAGGTTTACAGTACCCAATTAGCTTGAAAAGGTGTGTAGAAACACATATTAATAATTCACATTATTATATTTATTAATTTATTTTATTTATTTGGTCTTGACAGAGATCGAGTACTGAGCATGAGTACTGTTATGATGTGACAGAGATTACAGACTACATCCATATCTATTTCCTGTGGCAAAGAACAGTAGAGTTTGATTTATGTTCTCTCCTATTCTATTGAACTATACAAAGGAACTCTCCACCTTGACCGCTCTATTAAAGTGAGAAGCCAAAGTTATCAATCGAGTTGTGGTGAAAGGAGAGGAAAGCTCCTCAGCAAGCAATGCCTTCTCAGCCTAATGGATCACTCTATGCTGCGGAGAGCAAGAGAGCGACAGAGAGAGAGAGAGAGAGAGAGAGAGAGAGCGATAGAGAGAGTTAGTAAGAGAGAGAGAGAGATGTTGCTTCTACTGTATGCTTTTGACTGATTATGCATTTTTTTCTTAAGCTATTCATAGAAGATAGATTCATCATTCCAATTTGTCAAGCCTGCAAAGATTTCAATTAATTATGTGCAGCGGACGACTCAGGGAGTATTAGGCCTCTCTGTCAGCGCTAGTCTGAGTCCCCATTTACTGGACTCAAAATAAAGAGGTATCAGAGAGGTGCTTGGATGCACCAGTAATTAATTTGATGAATGCCTTAGCGGCACAAATAGTGGCAGCCGTGCATCTTTGCATCAGGCGGCTGCAGCAGTCTCTGTGCTCGGTGCTAATTTGAAGGGGGGCAGCTCATCTGTATAGTGGATGTGTGTGCAGCCGCGTCTATTCTTCAAACCGCTGTAACAGTGGCCTCCTGCTGTCCAGACAGTGTGTGGGGGCCTTATGTTTTCTGTCAACTTTGTCCTTGTGCCAAGCAACTTGCTCCACTTAGTGCCCAGTTTTTTGACTTTGTGTCTTGAACTTGATAATGGGAGGCCTGCAGGATTAATGGAAGGTGGTGTCACATTGCTTCCCCAGCTGCTGCTCCTGTTGTTTTTCACGCGTACTGTACCGCGTCAGCCATCGCCATCGCATATGTTACCCTACTGTATTTGGCAAGGTAAGAAATGGACAAACCGCTCCCACGGAAACTATCTGCGGAACTACATATAATCCATTTGGGGGAGAAATGCCTGATTACAATCTTTAGAGATGTTGCGTCTATACATTGATAGATATAGTGGATACATGGTGGGAGGTGTGATTGGGCCAATCTAAAATGATGGATCATATTATTGTTATTAGGTGAAAGCCTAGATGGCAGCTATTTGCGATGCACACCGTCAATGTCGACAGGAGCCTGAGCCGCACAAAGAAATAATTGGACCAGTGCCATACACTGTAATACAGGTTCATATTTTCACAAGTGGGGGAACCTCATTATAAATCAGGTCAGCCACTGATAGAAGACCATAAATCAAAGAAAGACATAGCTCAAACAATTAGATAATTACTAGACCACCGTGTCACTGCTGTTTTGCTGTACCACTTAGAGGGAGTGGAGAAAGGTAGGAAACAGCTCTGAGAATACAGCCCGCATCATTATTTTGGTATCAAATGAGACGGGGAGGAGGGGGGGAGCACAAAAATAGGAAGCACAGAAATTCCATCTCAAATTATGGTTTGGCTTTTGTTAGTGTAATAATCCACTTCATGTGGCAAGTGCCTTGACGATAATTCTAATTATGGTGTTGACAATAAAACAAATCAAAATATAATATGATAACACAGCCGTGACATTTTTATTAAAATAAAATGCCCTTTCGCCAGTTGTCAACTTCGTCAAATTCCACACATTCTCCCATCTTCATATCTCTGAGGTGAGAGAGAGCGTCAGTAGCAGAAGAGGTGTGCATGTTTAAAAATGCTCGCCTCACTGCATGATTGCATGGATTGCCACTGACCCCTAGTGTTGCCAAAATGCTGGGTTGCTTTGCCTGAGTTACTGTATGGGATGGGATGCCCGTTACTCATCCAACACACCAATTATATCCACAACCCTTGATTACCCCAAGGCTGAGATACCGCCTGAAATCCAGACACAGGGGTCCAATTGACCCCAATTGAAAGTGTCATTTCTTGCCAAAGTTGTGTTGATGCTTTCGCTGCCCCACGATGGAGGGATGTTAATTTAGTATAACTCTTCGGCTTTATTTGCATGATATAGGGGCAGCCCCACCCCCCTCCACACACACCCTTGCCTGGCTGGGCGGGTGGGAAGCCGCCTGCTCTTGTGTCAAACCAGAGTGCAAAGACGCTCCTACAACAGTCAAAAATTGAGGTCACAGTACAAGAGTGAACCAAGTGGAACAGATTGTTGTGGAACCTCCAGGCTTTTGCAGACACGTGTTGATCCCAGCACAGCATGTCCTAGCTTTTACCTTCCCAACCCCCCTCCTTTTCAACTCCCCTGACAGCAGCTTATGGATATGGAACTGAATCTAGGCCTTTCAACTTTATTGCAGCCTTTCAAATATCTGCTGCATATGCTAAAACTTTGCCATCGCCATGTGATAGTTACCTACTCCTCCCGCGAGGGAAATTCGGGTATCGCAGCCCAACCCAGCTGCTTTTTTTCAGCTTAACCCAGCTGAACCCAGTGCAGCCCACAAGGAGCGCGAGGGGGGGAGCAATTAGGGGTTAAGAGTCTTGCTCAGGGACACACATCGACATTGCTATCCTGGCCGGGAATCGAACCTGGGACAACCAGGGGAACTGGTTCCCCAGGCAGGCTCCCTAACCATTCAGCTATGGCCGCCCCTGTCATGTCAGCTACTGTATGACGGCTCTTCCAGTATTTACCAGTCGACCAACCCCTTTTAATGCGAGAGAAAAAAATGAACAGTGGTTAGTCAATAGTCCACGACTGTTTTATCCTTAATTGTACTTTCTGGAGTGTGCGCAGCCACTAAGCTCAAAGAAGTTTGTGCATACATCATGGCATCATAACATGACCCGCAGACCCATCATAATTGCTTTGGTCTTCTCTGTCTCAACCCCATGGAGCAAAAATGTAAATGTCTCATTAGATCATTGTCTCTCAAGCGCTTTAAATAGATATGAAAGCTGCTCTGCATAAGCCCCATCTGTTCTACTACATATCCCCATGGTAGAGAGGCAGAGTTTTAAGGCACACTTGATCTTTTAATAATGTCATGACCGAGTATGACCCATAGCAGGGGGGTGTGTTTGTCCTAACAGGGGGAGGGCTTTTCGGGCCACCACAACACATCTCGTTGAGAGAAGCGTGTGTTGAAGTCACGTGATGGGCGTTGGGTTGGGGGCGAGAGAGAAACTGATACAATATCCAGGTTTCAGAAAACCGGGATTCAAAACCATCGTCTTGCGTCAAGTGATCACAATCAGTAGCATTTCTGACATTCTGTCATTATTGTCATTTTGCATGAGAGCTACGACAGTTAAACAGGGGACGCTGACAGCAGATTGACCCCAGCTGCTGTTCACTTGATTGATATCTGCACAGACAATGATCTTTTTTCCTGAGCTGCAGTGGTGGCTGCATAGGGAGGCGTTAGGAGGGGGCAAATACAGGAGAAATGTCACACCAGGGAAGTCAGCGAGGCGTAAAGCCCTGCCTGACAAGCGCAGGGTCACTGGCTCCTCTCTGCCCCCTTTGAGCCCCGGGTAAAATGATCTAAGTGATTCTGGACCTCTGCCACCGATCCGCTGGAGAGCAGGAGTCAACAGCATCGGGCGCAGCAGAGAGAAAGATCATGATGTTATGTAGTGTGTGCTACCGCCTAGAGGACAGGAAACATTCTTTTTCAGTGTTTTTTACCAAAGTGTCTTGGAAACTTGGATATAGACAATGTTTAGTATGTTGGGCAAGCAATGTACAGCGAATATGGGGAAACACGGACCGTTATGTCAAGCATTCTAATCTTAACGCAAAAAGCTGTGATTTTTATTTTTTCATTTTGCAAGAAATTGGGCTTTTCCCCTTAATGTTTCTTTATTTGGAGCTAGATAGTTTAGCCTCCTCAGATGATGAATAAAGGGGAATGGTTACGATAACATTGTTATGGTAAATTACTCCCACAGAATGGCTGGAAGGCAGAATCCTTGTCATTAGATACATCTTAAAAGATTGCAGCGCAACATATGACTAGCTTATGGTATAGCTCTTGGTTGTAAGCTGTCTGCAGCTGATGATTGTGATCATCCTTAATTAAACGTGCTAATATTGTCTTCACCCTGGATATGTGTCTTATTTAATTTTGGGAGATGAGTACAGGATGGTGCATCTCCCCAAACACCACCTCTTAATCTCTCTTTTTCTCACACAAATTAACCACTTAAAGTCTTAAACCCTCTAGTCTTAGTGAAACGGAATGGAGTTGCAACTGTTCTGTCTAAACCAAATCTCTTTTCCAATGATAGCTCTACAAGTTCACAACATTGTTGCTTGTAGATCTGCTATTTGTGATGAATTTTCCTCCCAGAATCTTACTTAAACAGTAACGAATATTAATTTCTGAGCAGAGAGCAAAATAGAGAAAATAGCAGTTCTATAAGATCTCAATGCGTCGTATTGCATTCGTAGTTCGGCTATTTTCAGTGCTAAAATAGGGCTCAAGTGTTTAATGAAAATGTCTCTCTGACATTGATAATAACAGTGATTCATTTGAAGATATAGTTATTCAACAAATACATATCCACAATCTTTACACGAATGGAAATGTTTTCATTTCGTAGATGAGACACGTATGAAACACAACATCTGCTAATGGATATGTGCTTGTGTGTTGAAGAGAAGGAAAGGCTCGCTTGTATCAAGGATACATGCAGCAAGTTATGTGGCAGGCTCGTCACTGTGCAGGGTAATAAGGTCAATGCAAAAAATAGCTCAGGGGCACATTTCGCAGCAAACGTGCAGGAACACACACACACACACACACACACACACACACACACTCACACTCACTCTCTTGTGCGCGCGGCCGCGCACACACAAACGTGTACACCAATGTCCCGGCCTTATGTTGCAGAATCCAAACCAATCGAGTCAATTGCCAGAAAACATGGCATGACCTTTCAGATTCACTGAGCATCAACCCTGAGCAGGACTGGCGTGCTTTCCGATTCAGCGCACCCTCTGCCCCTCCCGCCCACTCCGTCACCCCCAGGGCCCTAAACTCTCCACAATTAATTACTCTCAGTGGAGTCTGCACTCTACAAGACATAGCCAAAAAAAATAAAAAAAACAACACACACACACACACACACACACACACACACACACACACACACACACACACACACACACACAAAAACTTGACTCTGATCTTGACCTATACTTAAGGTGCTATCACCATTAAATCATTCCACACAGGGGTTGCACTATTTGTACAGTTCATTTCCCCTAAATTGGAAATGAGGCAGGCCGAAGAATATCCACTATGTTATGCTCATATTTAAATATAATCTTGAATTGAAATCAATGGGTCATAGCGTATACCTATACAGTATTCCCAAGGAACATGCAACTTGGATATTGCATGCACTTTCAAAAGTTAAAAGGTTAGCTATTATTTGTATTATATCATTTTTAGCCCTGGTAGTGGCAGGCAATGCCGGTTGGTCAGTTTGTCGGTCCATCCAACAGTTTGGTCCCAAATAATATTTTTGAAAACTTAATGACTGTATTGCCAGGTTACGTCAATGTCGGAGTGGCGACATGTCGGAATGGAGAGCGCCCTCCGTATTGCCATGCCATGTAATTCAAAAACTACAGACTGTATTTTTTAACCCTCCTGATTTTGGTGACCCCATGATCTGTCCTCTGCATACTGTATATGCACCATAGACTGTAAAAAATATGGACAGTGGGAACCATCACGTGACCCATTGGTGAAGCTTTTTTGCCCTCATATGGGTGTCCGCCATGCGCAATTTGGAATCGCACATGAGTTGGGGATTGGAGCCGCCCGTTTTCACCACCGTGGGCAGGTTAGCTACTCATGACAATGTTTATTAAGGTAAGAAAATCTAATTTCGGGTAAAATTAATGGAATCCTATGAAGAACAGATTGCTTTGGGTACCAGAACAGCGCAACTAGCGGCCAATCATAGCAACAACTGGGCCCCTGATATGCACACGCACCATTTCCATATCGACTTTATACAAAGCGAATTGATCCCAGTCTAATCGCATGTAACAGCTGCCACTACCAGTCAAAAAACATTGAAGACAACTAATGGTTGAATATGATATATAAAACAAAAGGATTGAACTGAGGCAATCATCAAAAATGTGTGTTTCTAGGACACACTTCCAATCAGGTAAGGTTAAATCAAGTATTGTCCCTTCTAGGCAGTGTGCTTTTCAGGGCGGACGGTCATTTATTGACGTCACGTGCACGCGCGCGCACGCGCCTCTAGAGGCTATTTAGAAAGAACGGATATCAGCAGATCTGATGGTGGAAAAACAATAACGATGTTTTGTAGTCTTAACTCATACAGTGCCGCCGGCCACAAGGGGCGCTAGAGTGCCAGAAATTTCTCTATAGACCTTCGCTCTAGCTTCCGTCGACACTGTCCCAAGTGCCTTGGGATTTCACTCCAGCCAATGCTATGGGTGACTAGAGGAGGAAGCTAGCTGACACGTAGCCAAAATGCTAACCCATTTAGAAGCCCGATCTAAAGCTATTTCAGTCGCAAAAAACTTTCTCTTTGGGTCTGGGAACACAATCCGGAGAAAATCCTGTCTAAAGATGTGATTTATTATTGGAGTGGGCGGCGCGATGCGGTCGTTAGCGCGACTACGGCCCGTGTATGGCCGAGTGTTGGCCCGGACCATGGATGGACGTTTAGTCCGGGGCTTCGTTGAGGCCTCCGATTAAATAATTCATTTTATTAAATATCCCGGACTAGTTCGGGATAGGCACCCTGGAATACGTCGCGCCGCCGACAGTATAGATTGAGTTTTTTTTGGGGGACTCTAAACTTTATTTTAAACCATTTTCAATGGAATAAATCGTCGGACCATCTAGCGTCTCTCGTTGGCTAGCGCTGGACGAGCAAGGACCACCCACGTTGCTCCAAGCAGCTCGGGGTAAGTAAAATAGCAAATAAAATATTGGATTGGATTGAAATAAAGCCGAACTTGTTCGGGATAGGCACTAATAGGGTTAATAACATTTGCAATGTTACTTAAGATTTTATTTTCTAGTTTAAATTAATTCAATTAGAAAATAAAGCGCTGCTAGTAGAGAAACATAGTTTGCTTTGAACGAATCTCAAACTGTAGCCTACATACCACATGGTACACGCAGTCACTACTGGAAACCTACAGTCGGTGTTAAAGTATCCATATGAATAGGGTACCTATGGGGATGCGTTCTAGCATGCACAGCACTGTTCCGTACCGTCCGTGCGCTTGCATGTGGGAAATATTGGCCACACGGCGTCCGGTCACGTCCGGCCTCGAAAGCACTACTGCTCTAGATATGGATTATGTCAAATGTTTTGTCAAGCCAATTTATCAGAAATTGATTGAGGAACTACAGTAGGAAGAATAGGTACCGCAATTTCTCTCATAACTTAGTGTGTTCAAGAAGACTTCGCCCCTCATTTTCTTAAAGTCCTACTGAAATGGCTTTTTCGGTAATTGTATTTTGAAGTATCAGTCTGAAACGGAAGCCAGTATGTTTCTGAGCAAATCAGAAGGTCCCGGCCCTTCAGGCGATGGCACTGATTTGTGTTAATTTTGGGTAAAATCTGAAGGAGTAATATCTAAAAATGTGTCTTACATAAATCGGCCTCCTGGTGGCGCTATAAAAGGCTGATGTGAAAAATGCAAGGAAAGGGTTTTTCCTTGGCCTATAGGGAGTGCGCTTACAAAGTTTGAAACTGATTGGTGGAGTTATAGGTAAAACCACGAATCGGCCTATTATAGCGCCACCATGAGGCTGATTTCCAAAATTTGAAGTGGCATTTTTTCCTCGGCCTAGTGGCAACGTGTGTGCGCGATTTCATGTTAATTGCACTCTGCGTTTGTGATTTGAGGCATTGTGTCCAAAATGGACCAATCGTACAAACTTTGAAAGCCAATATCAGCCAATCAGGATGGAATATGGACAATCAGACAGATCCGTGTCGATCACATGACTGTAGAGATACTGTCTACCGATTGGCGTGAATTTTGGACAAAATCTGTGGGAGTAGTGTACAGAAATGTCTTTTGCAAACATCGGCCTCATGGTGGCGCTATAACAGGGCCATTTGAAAAATGTGGGGCAGAGGTTCTGAATTGGCATCCAGGGAGTGTGTTTGCTGTTTGCTCATTTTGGCAGCGACCGGGCCAACGGCGCCGGAGATTAGCAGGTAACAAATTCGGAGGACGAACGCACGCACGGACGGACGGACGCACGGACGCACGGGACGAAAACATACTCTCCCCCTGCCTTCGGCTGGTGGAGACAATGAGTAATACACCGTCTACTCTGGACGCCAGAGTAGAATTACAGAGCTGGAGTAGCTCTGTAATTAAAATTAGATGTGTTTGGAGGAAGCAATGGGAATCAAATAGGTGAATGTAATCAAGGTTTATTTTTATTCGCAAAATCCTATCTATTGATACGTTTTCGTAACGTTTTCATTCACAGGAAGTAATTAATATAATAATATATATAAGTATATATAAGTAATTTATATAAAATACACAAAAATGGTTTATTTTTTTATTTTTTGGGGCATCTAGGGTTCTATTTTTGTCCCTGCTAAAGCCTAACCTAAAAGTTCTTTGCCTTTTTACTAGTTTGATAAACATTTAAAAATACTTCAAATAGCCGATCTACATCGACACATTGTGAGCTTGTAGATCAGCTATTTGAACATTTTTTTTAAAATCTCAAAATAGTAAAAAAGGCAAAGAAGTTTAGGGGTTTAGGGTTTAGCTTGGCAAAATATGCCCCATAGTGTTAGGTATGCCCATATGATGACCACGGATATGCTCTATAAGTGTGAAAAATCACACCAGTGTGAACCGAGGAAGGCTGTGTGTGTGTGTGTGTGTGTGTGTGTGTGTGTGTGTGTGTGTGTGTGTGTGTGTGTGTGTGTGTGTGTGTGTGTGTGTGTGCATGTACATTTACATTTCAAGGCTCCTCAACAGCACCTCTCTGGTCACTCAACGGTATTGCAGGCTACATACAGACACACACGGACGTATATGCGGACGGATACACACACGGCCACGCTATGGAGACTATGTGACCACAGCTCACATTATTATTTTATTTTATTTTTATCATTTCACTTGGTCCTTAAGGCTGTTAGGGTGGCAAAAACAAGCAAACCAAACTGATAGGTTGCGCTGGCATGGATGTATTGGGTGGTTACCGTGTTGAGGTAATATTTTGCATCCACCTATCCATGCATGCCCACTGAAAAACTATACATTTTGGTTACCCTATGGCCTTAGACCAATATGTAAGTTTGCACACAAGATGTCTCAAATCTAATAGCCGTATTGCCATTAAACTTGCTCCCTGGTGGATGAACTCCAACCATTTGTATGACCCCAACCCCATAACCTTTCTTCAGGGCCACCCTAAGGGGCTGTGTCTGTCCACCAAGGCATTTTTCCCCTGAGCACAACGTATGTTTTCTTTTAATTGGAGTGCTGTGTATTTACGCTACAGTACGTTAGAAACGACAGCAGCGCAAAGCACTGAGCGTCTATTCTGTGCTGAGCCAACCAGGTTGCAGAGAGTTGAACCTTTTTCAACATTGAGTCCTCAGCCGCTCCCAATTGATAGATAGATAGATAGATAGATAAATAGATAGATAGATAGATAGATAGATAGATAGATAGATAGATAGATAGATAGATTCAGTCACCCTGAGGCGGCACAGCAGTCAAGGTTACAAGAAAGAAAAAGAAAAAGGACTGATGTTGTGTACAGCCAAGCGACGTGTCAAGAACAGTTGAAAAGGACACAACACAACAAAAATAGTAGTACTTAAAGTTTCTATAATGGATTGCAATTTTAAAGCACTTTTCTAAGCATATTGCAAACTCAGAGCACTTACAATGGTCCATGCATTCAATCATTAGGAACTACTTATCAACCCAGTGCCAAAAAATATACACATATATAAATGTCTGCAACAAGACAGTAAAACTTAGCCTAAATACTTAAAAAGTGCAGAGACAAAAAAAGCCAATGTCAGTGCAAAAAAGAAGTGACTGGTGCCGAGTCCCAGCAAAGAAAAAACGCACAGGAATGCCCCTCTCCGCAATCCCAAGAAGGGGGGGGGGGGTCATTTGGATGGCACGGGATGGAATAGTATTGTAGTATTGTATGCGCGTTGCAATCGTCCGTTCCAAGCCTCGGTACAGCACCTCCTCCGCCGTCTTGACCCACACTACGAACCTCCACTACGAACCTCCACAGCGGCAGCGCCTGCGGTCCACGTTACGGGCTTCCACGGCGAGGGTTTCCTATGTTCCTTTGTTCCAAGCAAGGCACAGAAGGCCTCCCCAACGTTTCCGCCAGCCGGCCGATCAGAAAAACAACATGATAAAAAACAGGCTAAATTACTATATACACGAATAAAAAAAGAATCCTCAAAACATGCCCAGCCTGGCCAATGAAATGAGTCACAACATGAGAAAAAGAAGACAGGAAAAAAGCAAGAAAAAGAGAAAAAAAATCACACCCGTGTGAAGTGGAGCTGTGTGTGTGTGTGTGTGTGTGTGTGTGTGTGTGTGTGTGTGTGTGTGTGTATTGCAGTTGATGCTCAGGGCAGGCTAGACTCAACGGCACCTCTCTGGTCACCCAGGATCATGTGTACCGATTTTTGTGACATTTGACGAAAATATGTAGGAAAAGGAGCAAAAAGTGTGTTTTGGAGAAAATTCAAGATGGCGGAAAATCTATCCTGACGCAAATGGGCGTGGCCTATATGGGGAGATGCGTCTTGACCCAAGGAATCCAGGGAAAAAATAATTTTAATTTTTCGACCTACGGTTCAAGAGTTACGAGACAAGTAGGCCGTTATAGCGCCACCATGAGGCAGAGTGGAAATGCTTTTGGGGATTCGTTGAGTATGCCACCCCCGACCTGTGGTTGAAATTCAGTGTTGACTGGACCTTTTGTTTGTGATTTATGGCTATTGTTTGCAAAACGGGCCCCTCCCGCTAACTTTGGAAGCCCGTTACGAACGAACGGAATGGACTATCGCAATATCCCTTGAGTATGTTCATTGCATAGGTTCATAGATCATGTGTACCGGTTTTTAAGACATTTGAAGAAAATATGTAGGAAAAGGAGCAAAAAGTGTGTTTTGGAGAAAATTCAAGATGGCGGAAAATCTATCATGGCGCAAATGGGCGTGGCCTATATGGGGAGATGCGTCATGACCCAAGGAATCCAGGGAAAAAATAATTTTAATTGTCCGACCTACGGTTCAAGAGTTATAAGCCAAAACGTAAAGTGAGCTGTTATAGCGCCACCATGAGGCCGAATGATGTAATTATTTTTCAGTTAATCCTTGCCTGCATTATGAACCTCCTCTCCAAGTCTTGAAACTCTAGCCCCTATGGTTTGCGAGAGACAAATAATTGAATGTGAGTTTTTGCGATTCCCATTATAAGTCAATGGGGAAAATTAATTCACTAATAAATTAATATCAATTAAACTATTGAACCTTTCTCTTAGCAAGTTACTAGCCCACCATTCCCGAGTAAGCCGGTCGATTTGACATATGGCGCGAGTGTGTGGTGGCAAAACTGTGGGACTAGTAGCGTGCCGAAGTTTAGGAAGTTCAGGCTACATACAGACACACAGACACACAGACACACAGACAGACCCACACGGCCACGTATAGGGAGCCTGTGCTTCACACAGCTCCAATAACTGCGGAGCAGCGTCCAGATAGGTCTTCCCACGACGTAGCGACCACACCAAGATGAGCGTTTTAGCTAGCTTTTCAGCTAAGAAATAAACACTGGTGGACACTGCCTATAATGGGCATGGCTGAGACTATGATTTCACCCCTGTCCGTCCACGTGTCCGTGTGCGTGCGTGTCCTTCCAAGTGTTTGTGGACAGCTAATCTCCGGCACCGTTGGCACGATGGCAGCGAAACTGTGCAGGCACACTCCCTGGGTGCCAGAGCAGAGCCTCTGTCCCCAATTTTTTGCATGGGCCTGTTATAGCGCCACCAGGAGGCGGATTTGTGCAAAACACATTTTTGGACAGTACTCCTACAGCTTTTATCCAAAAATCAGTCTTTCAGATTTTTCATATTCCATCCTGATCGGCTAATATTGGCTTCCAAAGTTTGCAAGAGTGCTGCCTTTTGAACAAAATGCCTCAAATCAGTTTTCTCTGATTCTTTGAGACTCTACTACATGTTTTAAAGCTTGACAGTATAACCAACACTCATTGAAACACAAACAAACGTGATTCTACATATTCAGTACAATGGGATATAGCGATCTGGCAGATATATATTTCTCTTAATTATTCTTAATCCCAGTGGACGAAGCAATGCAAAGACACATTACATTACATTTATCACATACCCATAACCTTATTTTTTATTCACAAAGATAACAATAAAATAGCATTTGATCAAGACTTCAATTAAATAAATAGGTTAACATTGCTGTCAATGAGAAACTTCCCCATTGAGTGCAATAATCCTGTTTCGTAGAAGGTTTTCATCCATGTTTGACATGTCGAGTTCCTAATAGCAAAGGGGCTCACAGTTACAGTTCACCACACAGTACCACTTTCACTTGCACTGGTTTGTCAACTACTGCCCTGATAACTAACTGTAAACAGTTACTGACAACAGTTAGCACACCTGGGGCTGATATGTCTTAATTCTGTCTTAGTCTTTTATCACTCCCCTAAATAAATAACCTACTGATGAATGACAATATTTCACATCACACATTGTTTCTATTCTTTGAATAATATTGTTGTTGTTGTCGTGGCCTCATTCACAATGACCAGGGACGTGCTGGCCATTGGGAAAAGCGGGACAACTCACGAACGGCCGGTTCATTCCCGGCCGGTCCATGCCGGCCATTAGGGAAAAAGAAAAAACATGTCGGCCTTCGTTCCATTTGGCTGTGTGGCCAACAAAGTAAATCGTCACTGTCGGGCAGAAACCTTGTATCTCCAAGTTTCAAATGTATAATCTTTTGGAGCTGTGTGAAACACAGGCTCCCTATACGTGGCTGTGTGGGTCTGTCTGTCTGTCTGTCTGTGTGTATGTAGCCTGAACTTCCTAAACTTCGGCACGCTACTAGTCCCACAGTTTTGCCACCACACACTCGCGCCATATGTCAAATCGACCGGCTTACTCGGGAATCGTGGGCTAGTAACTTGCTAAGAGAAAGGTTCAATAGTTTAATTGATATTAATTTATTAGTGAATTATTTTTCCCCATTGACTTATAATGGGAATCGCAAAAACTCACATTCAATTATTTGTCTCTCGCAAACCATAGGGGCTAGAGTTTCAAGACTTGGAGAGGAGGTTCATAATGATTTCAAGGATTAAATAAAAAATAATTGTGTCATTTGGCCGCATGGTGGCGCCATAACACCCCACTTTACGTTTTGGCCTGTAACTCTTGAACCGTAGGTCGGAAAATTAAAAATATTTTTCCCTGGATTCCTTGGGTCATGACGCATCTCCCCATATAGGCCACGCCCATTTGCGCCATGATAGATTTTCCGCCATCTTGAATTTTCTCCAAAACACACTTTTTGCTCCTTTTCCTACATATTTTCTTCAAATGTCACAAAAATCGGTACACATGATCCACACACACACACACACACACACACACACACACACACACACACACACACACACACACACACACACACACACACACACACACAGCTCCACTTCACACGGGTGTGATTTATTTCGCAAAGCAAAGCTCTGCTTCATCATACAAGGCCGTTGCACAAAAGTAGTGAAAACAGCAGATCTACAAGCACACTTGTAGATCGGCTGTTTTCACTAGTTTAAATAATTTTTAAAATGATAAATACAAAACAAACGGTTTTGGACATATAAGGTTTCCACCGACAACAAAAAAAAAAAAAAAAAAAAAATGAGGGCCTCTCCAACTCTTTTTCCCAGGCTGAATCAGGGGCCCAGCACGTCCCTGACAATGACAAACTAAGCCCTTTTGACTGATCCCATAATGTATATTATGTAGATTTCAACAGTTACTTGGGCCAGTGCAATGTCATGGTGCCAGGGGGAGAATAATTCCAGATGAGGGCCATCGTTCTGCATGGCAGCACCTGCTAAGTTCATGGATCACTGAGGATACTAAAGGACGACACTCAACACTGAACTTCAACAATGTCAGCAGTAGCACTAACATTAATGCTTGCCATTGAGAATAACATCACTTCTGTTATCCAGTATCATCATGAGTATCGCTGACCACATCTTGCATATGAAACTCCTCGTCGGCTGTACAACTGCTCATCTCTTCATAATTAACATAGATCTATCGATAAAGTTTACTCTCAACAATTGTTTGCTATTTGTGTGCAAAACATTGTTTGCAAAACATGATGAAAAATATAGCTAAATGGATTAACACAACAACATTTAACGTTTGACCAAAAAGGAATACAGTTTTGGTACAGCTATGGTAGCTTAATATCTTACTGACAGAAAATTCCCATCACTGTTTCCACGCTTGACCTTTGACTGTGGCCGTTTTGTCTCTTTGTCTCTTTTTTCCTTTTTCTTGTATGTACTGCATAATAAAAAGAAAACTATTTGGCTAGCACTACAAAACAAGGTCAAGTGTGTTCAACCCCCAAATCCAGATTATTTCATTGTCTTTCCAACATCCTCAAATCATTGTCAAGCCATAACGCAATGTTTCCTTTTAGGGAGTAAACCTTTGCCCTGCACAGCAGGGGGGATTCAATGTCCCCCTTTCATTTAGCCAAAAATGAAGAGGGCACGATAATACAGGGCCAAAAGTCTTACTAAAACAATCTTATTTCATGGAGGTTATTGCCCTTTTCCTCCTGGCTTCTGCCTGGGAAGTTGATTTGAAGTCATGGTTAAGTCCTTTCTATTTGAGGCTGGGTCAGACCAATTTGCCACCTGGTGAGGTGGGGGAGACAGGGAGGTACATTTTTAATTGGCAGGTCACTTGGTGCAGGGACACAGGATCCTTTGGGCACATTGTCTGTCTATGTGTGGCGTGCCAGCCATAGGAAATCCCCTGCCTCATTATGAGAGAGGAAAGATTAATTGACCAGTTCACTAACTGGCAGCCCCAAGACTGGATCAACTTAGTGGGGGAACTCTCCAATTAAATTGTAGCTCAGTAGCTTTCCTTAGACGCAAAGCGTAATCCTTTTTTATTGTCATTAGACTTCACAGCCTTGTAATGGAGATCTGGTTTGTTGGCCATCATTCAAAAGACACTAAATGACCAGGGCATGATGGTGAAATCTGCCTTCAGCCTTCTACTCTTGAATACGAAGATTGCTCAGGCAGAATAAACAAATGTCTGCATGATCCAGTCAATTTAACGACTCAAAGAAGCTGGAGTAGAATTGATGTGGACCCCCAACCAGTTGACGATGTCAATATGGTAAGTTAAATTATTAATGTATTTATTCTTAATCTAATTGACCTAAATCAATGGCCCATCATCACTAGTTTAAACAAACCGGGGGCACGGCTGAAGAACAGCGTCCTACAAGAGTTATTATTTAACCTCCGGAGGCCAAACATATGAATTTGATGAAATCTTTTGGGGCTGACAGTTCTGGATCAGACTGGTCCAGGTCACAGACAATGTAAGCCCATTACAAATTTAACAACTGTGTGTGTGTGTGTGTGTGTGTGTGTGTGTGTGTGTGTGTGTGTGTGTGTGTGTGTGTGTGTGTGTGTGTGTGTGTGTGTGTGTGTTTTAAGGCCCCATGTGGAAATCCCTGTCATCTCTCAACAAAAGGCCAGGCCAATTTCCTCTGTAAACTGCTGGATTGATGTGACATTTTTGGCTCCAATTAACCTTAAAATGGAGCATCCCTTCCTTTCATTCCCTCTCACTCTTTAACTTTAAATGTTCCTTCTCCATCTTTTTCTTGAGAACCTTATTTCAGCAAAGAGCAGTGGAACAATCATGTACGCCCCCCCCCCCCCCCCATTCCCCCCGTCCAAAAAATTAAAGGTTCTGTTGGATAAACTCCAGTAGCTTTCCTATGCTTGTAAAAAAAAAAAAGAAAAGATCTCCATGTCAAAACCTTTCAAGACACACAATGAGGTAACTTTATTGCCAATATGGTGTCTCTCATAGTTAACAGGCACGGCCCAATGCACCCACTATGCCTTTATGTTCTCCAGCAGAGATGTCGATGTGAAATCACCAAGTGTTGTGGTGCTGCTAACTGGAGGAGATGGATATGTCACGACTATGGAGGTGTCAGAGATCTGGTGCCAACACCTGTCGCTTCTCAGGGAGCTTGCATTTCCAATAACAACACTGGCGTTGACACACAGCATATCAAGCACAGCCAAACGTTGCATTTGCGCTCGCACACAGATACGCACGCACGCGCACATACGCACGCACGCACACACACACACTGTCTCCTATACTAAATGCTTTGAGGGGGAATGTGGTGCTGAAAATATGTCACCGTGACTCTCTCATAAAGAGGCCATTATGGATAGGTAATGTACTGAGATATTCCCTGCATCTTTTTCAGCCATATTCCATATCCCTCCTGGGTGATTGGTAAAATTGGTTGACATTTGTCTGGCTGCAATTAACCTTTGATTTAACTCCCAGTATAGCCTGTCCTCCTCTATTGTCTACATGGTCAGAGGAGAAGGCATTGTTGACCATTTGCTTCTGTGGCCTAATTGTTCTCTTTCCCAGAGGACAAATGGCAAACAGAGAGAAAATGTACTTTATCATGAGGTCATCACACTGCCTAATAACGTTGTTTAATGTGTTTTAGACAATATCTATCCGAATGGACAAAACCTTGCTTTATTGTGTTCCTGATCATGCTAATTCATACCACTTAATTGTTCAGACACGTATGTGCAAATGTACAGTGACAAATACCCCCAGAACAAGTAAAATGGGACAAAATTATGAGGTTTAATTATCATGAATTCGTTTTTTTGTTGGGCCTTATGAATGGAATATACACACGCATGCACATGCGTGCGCGCGCACGCACGCACGCACGCACGCACGCACGCACGCATGCACGCACGCACGCACGCACGCACGCACGCACGCACGCACGCACGCACACACACATACATACACACAAACACACATACATACACACAAACACATTCGTCATACCTATATGTTCAGAAGTCCCTCATCAGATCCAGAATGGGAGGTTTACTGCTTCAGCAAGCTGTCATTCCCTGTTGCCATGGACCGCTGACTGAACACAATATTGTCCATACATTAGTATTGTAAAATCAATATTTCAATGCATCCGATTCTCCCCGACTTCAGTGATAATTTAGTGACAGGACGGCTGAGGTCATGTAATGGTTACACTAAGGCATAAAAAGACCCTGAACACAGCTAAGTATGCATTATTAAAACCCCCAGGTCACAAGGAAGCTCACATCCTATCAGAACTGAGGCGAAGCTAGTGATGCCTGTGACTTTAGTTTGAACTCGCATTAAGAATGCAACCACAACCCGTTCAATAGGCCTGGCTTGCTTGTCTCCGACTGGGAGTGTTTTATTTTTCCACATTAAACACAATCAAACCTTCATGAGACTACTATCTCTGTTCAAAATATAATCATAGAATTAAGCTTGGCAAGTTGGCATGCATGATTCTCTGTAGTGCATAATTAACTGTCCTTACAAAAGTTGAAACTGAGCGTATTGCTCTTGCACTTAGCTATATGAGCATTTCTTATTCATGTATGTTTAAAACTCATGATTAAAACTTAATTACACACTGCAATGTACAGTGCTGATGTAGTTCCAAGAATTACAGAAGTGCTATACGAGCTGCTCCTGGGTGAATCCATTTGATATCATATTTAGTATGTTTATACTGTGTATACGATTGAGTGAATCGAATAGCATGACCAAATTAATTGAATAACAAAACAATAACAAAATCAGTAGCCTGCCACTGCTACGTTGATTGATACATGTCCTAGAATAGGCTACTTGTAGTTTTTGCCTTTCCTCAGATTGCTTTTGGGCATGAAATTAGACCACATCAACCTATGAAAGCCTCCACAGGCCAATCAGAGAGAGGTGTAATTAAAAAGCAATTCATTGCAGTGTTGCGGTAATTCAGAGCAGCACTGCACACAATTACTGTATGGAAACCTACTGATCATCATATTTGTGTGCCGTGTACAGCACTGCATCCTTCAGTGAGAGGAAGTGATGACCTCAGCTCTCAGCTTTTGGTTGTGTTGATTTAGCTGTCCCCGGATACCTAAGGCGCACCACAGACATTTGCGTGAAACATCTTCTCCGTATCGTCTGAGAATGGCCACTGGGGGCGCCGTACTAATGCATTGTCAATGGAAGGTTGTTTGGTGTTTTGTCGTTGCCGTGTCTCTTGGCCAAAAGACAGGCTGTGGTTGAGCAAGAGACACGGCAACGACAAAACACCAAACAACCTTCCATTGACAATGCATTAGTACAGCGCTCCCAGTGGCCATTCTCAGACGATACGGAGAAGATGTTTCACGCATATGTGTGAGTCCAGCCTCAGAAGTCACAGTGAACCATGCAATATTGTGTGATTTGTGCACCATTCCAACACACTAAAAACATGGCATCAACTATCTATATCCTGACATTCTAAATTTCTAATAAGACATATTATTAATCTGCTTGAACCAAATCAACTCTCTTTGTTTGGATGACCACACTGTTCCATTAAAGGAGCTATAGTCAACTTTTTCATTGTAGAGCCGACACTTTGTTTACATCCTAGTCTATAGACTAGAATGTAAACAAAGTGTCTGACAATGGCCAAAATGATTATTTTATCATTATTTTATGCTTTTTGTGGTCATTTTTGAATAGAAACACATTTACGAAGCTTATTTTTTTATCAAATATTTTCGAAACATTATTTTTATATCCGTTTTTCAAGAAAAAGTTGACTAGCTCCTTTAACACAGAGCATTTCCCTCTCATACAGTCAACACTGCCCTGTCATTATGCATTATGGCTGAATTTAAATTATGCCGGAGTTCCAGAGTGGATCCAGGTGGATCAGATCAATATGTGCATGCATTATGTTTGCATTATGCCACAGATAGTCTGCAAAGCCTATTTAGATGTTCAGAAGTCCCTGGAGAGGGATGCAATGTGGGCATTACAGGAAACATAAAGATATAGAATAGAAAGCATTAGAATAAAATAAACACATGTACTGTTTCAGCAAATCCTCAACATTTCTAAATGAATAAAAGATAAACATATAAGACAAAGATTCATCTCAGAAGTCGCTGATAGTTTGAGTTTTTTGCTCATGTCACTATGACTCAGCAAAAACAAATGAAGTTCCCAATGCAGCTAAGCCCAAATATGGAGTCAGTCTAACCTCAATGTGTCATTATGGCATAAGGTGAAAATAAATCCCCAATATATACTACCAGTATATCCCCAATATATACTACCAGAGAAGTGACCTCGCCCTAAAGGGCGAGGTCGCGCATATCATAAATGTTTGATGTCATAGACCACATGAGACTGACACAATATGTCCATATATGGGCATTGTCACATGGCCCGGGAACCATTAATCATTCATTGTATGATAGTGGACTGTGGACTTTACAGCATTATGATAAAATTGTCACTCAGAAAATCTTTGAATCCTCTAGTGTTACTAACCCTGCATTTTTAATTGATTAAATACTCAATCTGGAATCAAGATGTACCACCGACATTAACCCCATCCTAGACTGTTTGCATTAAATTACAGAAAGTGAAGTAATGTATTTTTAAGTTGTTGGATTGTTTTACATTAATGGATGAATATAACAATATAACACGCAGAGTTATTTTCTTTCCATAAATCTTGCTCAAGTAATCTGTCAATAATGTACAAAATAATATCGCTGAGTGGAGCATGATAATATTGAGGATTGAAAACTAACAACTACAGCTTAGCTTTATACAATCCAATAAAGGCATTTGTCCTTGTTCATGAGAGGACACAAGCTCGGTACAAACAAAGATGGCATCGTGATCCAGTACCATGCCCTGAATGTCCTAGCCCTGGCACACAGCTAGGGCGAGGTTATACAGAGCCGCAAAACTCGTAGGGTCGGAGTGCTGTTTCCACGTCAATCATGCTAATATCAGCTGACATGCTGGCGAGGGTGGTGACAGGGCAAGGTTATGTGTCACTGAACGCTCATGGCCAACATGGAGACCCGGGACTGCCAGGATTTTAAAATGGCAAACTAATTCCCATGGGAACTGGGGCTCACCCTTAGGGTTCACGATCCAAACTGTATACAGTATACAGTACCAGGGGTCTTCAACGTTTTCAGGCCAAGGACCCCTTAGTTGAGGGAGAGATGAAGCAGGGACCCCCACAGCCTTATCATACATTCCATTTAGTTTCATTGTTTGACAGCACGATCATCAGTGTATTTTGGATTCATGTCACTTTGCATTTTCTGATATTTAACCACTTGAACCGTCAATTTATAAAACTTGACCTTTCACTCTGTACTTAGTCTGCTCTTTTTCCCAGCTAAAACAAAGCTCTTTGCCAAAAATTGTCGATCTACAAGCTCACAACGCCTCGCAGCGTGAGGCGTTGTGAGCTTGTAGATCTGCTATTTTTGGCTAAAGTTCTCAAAATATAGAAGCTAGGGTTCAAGTGGTTAATATAAAAAAGGAGGAAAAAAAAGGTTTCTATCACACAAAGATTTGGAGGACCCCCTGTAGTGACTCGTGAGATCCCCCTAGGGGTCCCGGACCCCCTGTTGAAGACCCCTGTCCTATAGGGTTTCATTTGGCTAAAGCTCTGTTTCTCAACGTCAGGTCCTGGGACCCTCAAGGGTCCAAACACTGAGGATTTTACAGTGGGTCCAAAATAATAAACTTTATTTGTATATCACCTTTTGTACATAGAATGCAGCCCAAAGTGCATTCATACAAAAGATAAAATAACATAAAAACAGAGTTTACAAACAAAAACAGTATTGTTAAACAAAAGGAACAAGTCATTGAGGGCAACAATAAAAGATAATAGAAGATCATAAGAAGTGAACACAAGATTGATTTAAATAAAAGCCATATTAAAACAATAAGTCTTCAGCTTAGTTTTAAAAACACAGAGAGCTGGCCTTTTTAAGCTCCACTGGTAGTGTGTTCCACAATTTAGGGCCATAAACCCAGAAAGCAGCCTCACCTATCCACCTGTTTCCGCGGGAGTTTACTGGAGATTATTTGGACCTGTTTGCACCACACTTCCGGTTTAACAGCAGACATACAAGCTCACGTCGCGTCGCAGATGCAGCCTGTTGTGAGCTTGTAAATCACACTCGGCTGCGGCGCCAGAAGCTCGGTACAGCGTCTGCGCAATGCACTATGGGGCGTTGGAAACTCGTGGATAGATTTATGAGGACCTTTGGGAACCTCTAAGCAGTGGAGGACCTGAGTGATCTGGGTGGAACATAAGTTATTCAGTGCTTTAAAAACAAATAAAATAACTTTAAAATCAATTCTAAAAGATACAGGCAGCCAGTGCAATGTTGAAAATGAAGATAGAAATCATATTCCATGACCCCCAGTTTGATATGTATTAGGCCACAGATGTATTAGGTCTGTGGCCTAATACACATCAAACTTGGTGTACTTGAAATTAAACTTCTGGCCAAACATGGTGCCCTCAACAGCCTTGAACACTCACAGACACACTGCTCATCTCATTGATGCATGGTCATCATAAGGGAGGGAACAGGGCAGCTTCTCAACACAACATTGTTTTTGGAGCTGTGTGGAACACAAGCTCCCTATATACCCAGGGGGCAAAGGAAGGTGTGCTGCATTTGCCCCGACATACAAAGTTGTCCACCAGAAATATTATCTATGACCCAGTAGGATCACAACCTATATGGACAACCCGGTCAATTTGTACAACAAAGTCCAATATGGCCGCCTTTAGTTTTAATGGGGCGTGAATAGGGCAAAATTTTAAACTGAGGGATATTTCCACGAAACTTCACAGGTTGATCAATGGTATACATATGAACATTTTTTGTATTGCAAGTTTCCATGAAATCCAATATGGCCGCCACAATATGGCCGCCATAATGTAAGGACCCAGAAAATAGGTTTTGCTTCTGAACCAGATGAGCTAGAAACGCAAACTTGGTGTCTATTTCATGGTGTCTGACCATGGGAGACCCAATGGAATAGCTAATTTTATTATTGGGTGTGTCTGGACCTTTATTGTGCATATTTGCAAGATGGTGGACTCCCAAAATAGAGCTTTAACATAATTTCTACCATGATTGTTGACTGCTTTTGCAAATACAAGCAATATGAATCCATTTGCTAAGATTTATGGCACAGAAGGGACTTATACCTGTATTATTCTTGAGTTTGCATGTTGTCAAAATGGCTGTAAACGAGATATTATATTTCCTGTCCGATTCTACTGTATGTAGTTGTAGCAATGACTTCAGATAAAATCAGAGACCAAAACAATGTATCTTAGAAATTATTTTTTAATTAAAAAAAAAAGAAAAAAAGAGAGGGATTATCTCAATGAAATGAATGCAACTGCATTTTTGGGTCTTTCACACATAGACATGCACATGCTTTCCAACAACTTCAGCTTCAGGGAAATTATAATGAACACATGATTAAAACAGGCTGCATTATAATGCAAATACTTGCTAGTCACTATCACTGTCATGTGTACCTATCCTGCTGCATCTTGTCTCCAGTCCTTGGCAACGACACCCCAAGTAGCATGCAATTCCCTTCTTCGCACATGAACAGTTTTTCTGGCAGCCTTTGATACAGCTACATGATATTGCCTTGTCCATTGATATAGGCCAGGCTGACTCTGTAGATGGACAGGGGACTGCCTTCCCATCACTGAGAGACCATCCATATTCAGTGAAGCAAGGGATGTCTGGCTTCGCGATGTGTGCAGTTTTATGTATTATGGCTGCTAGAGCAGCTCTTTTCAGGTGCAGGCCAAAGGCATTTTCTGTAGGTGGCAGCAGCTTCAACAGGGTTGATCGGTTATTTAGGAACTTGTACACTCTCAGCTTTGCCAGGTCAAAGTCCTCCGAATGGTCAGCTTTTGATGCATATACAGCTATTGTGAGGTCTCTAGCCTGATTCTTGAACATCCTCTGAGAGGGAATAAGAGGAATTTTCACCAAACTCCTGAAGTGCAGGGAGATCTAGACCCATGCTGGTCTTGAACCATGCCTTCTTTCCAGTGAAAAAGGGATAGCTGGTGGTATCTCTGCCACTCAGTGTACAAGTTCCTAAATGACCGTTCAACCCTGTTGAAGCTGCTGTCACCTACAGAAAATGCCTTTAGCCTGCACCTGAAAAGAGCTGCTCTAGCAGCCATAATACATAAAACTGCACACATTGCGAAGCCAGACATCCCTTGCTTCACTGAATATGGATGGTCTCTCAGTGATGGGAAGGCAGTCCCCTGTCCATCTACAGAGCCAGCCTGGCCTATATCAATGGACAAGGCAATATCATGTAGCTGTATCAAAGGCCGCCAGAAAAACTGTTCATGTGCGAAGAAGGGAATTGCAAGCTACTTGGGGTGTCATTGCCAAGGACTGGAGACAAGATGCAGCAGGATAGGTACACATGACAGTGATAGTGACTAGCAAGTATTTGCATTATAATGCAGCCTGTTTTAATCATGTGTTCATTATAATTTCCCTGAAGCTGAAGTTGTTGGAAAGCATGTGCATGTCTATGTGTGAAAGACCCAAAAAGGCAGTTGCATTCATTTCATTGAGATAATCTATCTCTTTTTTTCTTTTTTTTTTATTAAAAAATAATTTCTAAGATACATTGTTTTGGTCTCTGATTTTATCTGAAGTCATTGCTACAACTACATATAGTAGAATCGGACAGGAAATATAATATCTCGTTTACAGCCATTTTGACAACATGCAAACTCAAGAATAATACAGGTATAAGTCCCTTCTGTGCCATAAATCTTAGCAAATTGATTCATATTGCTTGTATTTGCAAAAGCAGTCAACAATCATGGTAGAAATTATGTTAAAGCTCTATTTTGGGAGTCCACCATCTTGCAAATATGCACAATAAAGGTCGAGACACACCCAATAATAAAATTAGCTATTCCATTGAGTCTCCCATGGTCAGACACCATGAAATAGACACCAAGTTTGCGTTTCTAGCTCATCTGGTTCAGAAGTTAGAGGCAAAACCTATTTTCTGGGTCCTTACATTATGGCGGCCATATTATGGCGGCCATATTGGATTTCATGGAAACTTGCAATACAAAAAATGTTCATATGTATACCATTGATCAACCTGTGAAGTTTCGTGGAAATATCCCTCAGTTTAAAATTTTGCCCTATTCACCCCCCCATTAAAACTAAAGGCGGCCATATTGGACTTTGTTGTACAAATTGACCGGGTTGTCCATATAGGTTGTGATCCTACTGGGTCATAGATAATATTTCTGGTGGACAACTTTGTATGTCGGGGCAAATGCAGGTTTCCTAAAAAAAGGCTGGTTTGCCCCCTGGGTAATACGTGGCCGTGTGTGTGGGTCTGTCTGTCTGTCTGTCTGTCTCCGTGTCTGTATGTAGCCTACAGGACCTTTTGTGACCACACGAGGGCGCTGTTGTTCAGGCCAGGCCAGACACCCACACACACACACACACACACACACACACACACACACACACACACACACACACACACACACACAGCTCCACTTCGAACAGAGGTTCGATTTTATTGCCAGCACAGCACATCATTGTTTTATTGCCAGCACTCTGTTTTTCTCATCACAGAAACACAGTTAACATTATTGACATAATATTGTCATGCTACAAACACTCACATGTAGTGCTAAATACTGTACTCTCTTGTACAAACGGGACCCATTTGTGGATCGCGAACACATTTTTATAGGTCCCTTCATTTTTGTTTTTCTACATTTTGTTCTTAATAATTATTATTTCAAAACATTTTCAATAAACACTCCCAAAAAAGCAAAAACTATTCATGAATGAAACAACAATTTTTTTTTCTCAGTAATTTCATGAAGAAACAAAAGAAAAATCAAAGAAATTACATAACTTAGACAACAAATGTTTAAGAAGTAGTGGAAATAGCCAATCTACAAGCTCACAGCGTGGCGCGAAGCTTGTAGATCGGCTGTTTTCACTCGTTTTGGGTCCCGGGCAAACGTCTAATTTCTCTATGAGCGAAAAGGTTTGGGAACCACTGCTCTATGAAATACATGAGACAAAGCTTACAACCAGTGAGATTATAATGACCATGGTTTATTTATTTATTTATAATTTTTTATGCACTAAAGTACACTAAATAAAAGTAGTATAAGTGTACAACTCCCCGGTGACGCTATGCCATCATAACAAATGTCACTAATCGTACCCAAGCCTGTAAACATGCATTGATGTTGTGTTGGTTTGAATGTTCCTCAACACTGCAAACACTGAGTGTTCATTAAACTCAGAAAGAGTACAAATGGCCCTCTAAGGGTGCATTTCTACACTCCCTGAGTTAAATAAACACTGTACATTTTGCTGTGCAGTGGTGATGGATTGCTGACTGAAGCCTCCTCTGAGTTGTGAATCACATTCACCTGGGCAGTCGACATTTAATCAATAAACTTCTGAACTGTTGCCATGACCCTGAGCCGTGAAGATTAATTTTGTTTCCCCACACCAATTCATTGGGACCCCTGTGGATCTCCCCAGACCTACCCCGAGCATCCTCCAATCGCTTGTGGTTTGTGTCCACATTCATCCAGCAAAGCCTCAATCTTCTGCTCTATTTTCTACAAGACAAATAATGATTTTAAAAAAATGTCAAAAGCCTCTCGCAGGTTCATGGACAATGGTTCAGTCATTCATTTTTGGAAATATTAATTTGAAATGGCAAAAAGTTAATAAATGTCCCACAAATTATTTAGCATTACATATGTAAGATGCAAAAGCTCTTTCCAGCCGTCAGTTCAAAACATCTTGGTAATGGTATATGATACTATGTGGCCATGCTCTTTAGCTCATAGCTGCGCCTATACATCAATCTTTCAACTCAATTAATATTTTATCTTTGTTCTGAATCATTCAGCGTAAGCCCCTCTTTTGTTGTTCTGTGGGTAAAATGTGCATGCATTGTACATGGTTCTACTAGCTCCCTCCCCTTTTACTGTCTGTCTCTCTCTCTCTCTCTCTCTCTCTCTCCCGCTCTCTCTCTCTCTCTCTCTCTCTCTCTCTCTCTCTCTCTCTCTCTCTGTCTCTCTCTCGATCCCTCTCTCTCTCTTTAGCTCTCTCTCTCTCTCTGTCAGTTGGACAAGCTGCTCAGTGGCCCTGAAACATGGCACATTATACCGCTCTGTTGCCCATCGCTCAGTGTCGCGCCCTGCATTTGAATGTAATGTAAATGATATGATGAATCCCTCTAAGGCAACATTTACTTTCCTTTCCTTCAGCTTTTTCAAGTGGTAAAGGTTGACTACATGAGCCTATGAAGTACACAGTAAGGGTGACTACACGACCCTATGAAGTACACAGTTAGCTTGATTACATGAGCCTAAGTAAACAGTAAGGTTGACTGCATGAACCTATGAAGTAGACAGTACGGTCTGGATGCACTGCCAGTTGAACCATACAGTACATTAGGGACTGACCTTTTGTGCAAAAACGCATACAAAAGGAGGCAATATTATAAACATGAAAGCCAAAATCAAAGAGCTTTGCAATTAAGTTCATGCCCGCTTCTGTTTGCTTTGCTGTCAAGTTACAGGGGTCAACTGGAGGTCACTACTGGCTTCCAGCTGAGTGGATGTGCATTTTATATGTGGAAAGAAACACTAGAATATGCATGACTGCTATTAACCTAGCATTTAGCATTTCTTGCTTTTAGCCTAGCCTTGCTTCAAATGTGACTGGGGAATTAACATGATATGATATTTACCAAAGAGCCAAGACCACAACAATTGAGTTGAGATAATGCAGTATCTTTTGAGGTGTGAAAGGTTCGTCAAACATGACAGCTTGTTCACTCGTGGAATTATGTGGTCAATTTACTCTGTTGCAAATGCATATTATGTCTCATTTCCGAAGGGAAGGGGGTGTGTTTAACGAACAATTAGATTGCGTCATAAACAACTTGTTACATTATATTAAATGACAGGTTCAGTCTGCATTGATATGCTTCAGATAGACAGGCTGGTGCAAGGCTTGTGCAAGGGAATATTTTGAAACTGCCATTGTTGCATTTTATGTTTAGATAAAGGCAAGCCCACCCCACAATCAAAGTGCTGCAAATGTACCTTGTGCAGAGAAAGAAAGAAAGAACGAACATTCACTTGTGCTACAAGTAGGCCTATATTTGTAGTCAATACAACATTTTGAAGGGAGTTTTCTAAGATCTTCATATTCAATGAGCCATAATTTCTTCTCTAGATACATTATTTGTTTAGAGGTGAACCTGCTATAGCATAATCAGTCCTTGTAAGCATTCTATGGGTGCATCGTTCTTTTTCTTCTAAGCTGAAGTGATTTCCCCCCCACTTTTCCTAACATTGGATGAGGACATGATCACTCACGTGATGTCCTTCAGGTACTTTCGTGAACATTCTGGAGCCATGCACCTGGCAAATTAGTTTTATTGTTCTTTTTGTTTACTGAAGTTGTGCTCCCATTCTGTCTGGTTTGACATATTCACGTCCCACATAATTCCTTCAGATGCCATGTTCTTCAGTTCTGGAGCTAGATGATATAGGTACTTAAAACACATTAACTTAACATGTTAACTTCTAACTGCTTAATTAAGTTCTAACCATCAACCTATAGCAAAACCTTTCATTTTATTTTTATTTATTTTTTTCAGTTTATTTTTCCCTTAAAAAAAACTGACACACATTGTCAAACTTGTTGTGGTCCAACAATAGCCTACCATTTAGCTAAGCTGTTTTGAGTGAAACTCAAAAGCGTTACAGTAAAAGTGTAAATGGTAGAGAGGAATTATCATTCTTAATTCTTTATGATTTTTTCCCTCCCCCCATCTAATTTCCTCCTCTGATTCTTTGCAGTGATGATGAATAGCGTGTTTGAAAGATCCATAGCCCCATCTAGAGGTCTAACTACGCTACAACAGGTCACCCCCTTTGACCCAGACATGTTTGTGTGTAGCCTATGAGAAGATCTTAAAGAAGACACATTATTCAACATTTCAATTAATCAATGCTTCCTTGTCTCATGTTTGAAAGTAACACAAATATTAATGCAAAGAAAAAAAGCAAGGGGAGAGAGAGAGAGAGAGAGAGAGAGAGAGAGAGAGAGAGAGAGAGAGAGAGAGAGAGAGAGAGAGAGAGAGAGAGAGAGAGAGAGAGAGAGAGAGAGAGAGAGAGAGATCCCTCGCATCTCAAATTAGATGACTTTGCTGGAGAAAGAGACAAGTCAATACAAAATGTCCTTAGTTTAATCACATGAATCTTGGCATCCCTATTGGTGAACATAAAAAAGATCAAGCATTCAAGCATCAGAATGTTTTTGTTTTCTATTTTTGCTCTACTATATCAGCAAGTAGCTACGTCGGAATAGCACCCTGTATTCCTGTATTCCTGTATTCTTGTAGCCTACACAATCTATGCATATGTATGTAGAAGCAGATAGTTATAATACTTAATCTCAATAGCATTTTTTTTCTTCAATCAAATCATCTACTCAATCAAATCGAGATATCTGTACCATTGGTGAAGTGTTGACAAGAAACGTTTACTGTAGCTACGCTTTTGTGTGCAGTGTTGCATGTGAAATTACAACAAAAACAATAATATGATATATTAGCCAGTTCTATTATAATTAGTAGCTGTTGTAGAAGGAGTAGGACTCCTACGGAGTCAAAAACATATGGAATGGTATTCTTATTATGATATAGGCCTACACATACATTGTTTCTAATATAGCCTACACATTATTATGAATGTATTTATGATACATAATGTATTTTATTTATTTATTTATTTATTTTCCTATCTCAATGGCTCTATTTAATCTATTGTCTTCTGTTTCTATGCCATCAATATGGATTATGAGCTGTCTGGTGTTCCACAGAAAGGGCAATGAGTAGAGTTTACACTCCAAATCGATAGGTGGCAGTAATAACGCCCAGTTTTTCCAACCACCACACAGAGACAGAGACAGGGTTAAAGAACAAGACGTGTTTTGACGGTGACGCTGTGGTAGCATTGGAAGGTAAGACAGTTGATGTTGTTATTGCCGGGTAAATACAGTATTTTAAATACTTTATACTTTGTAATACATACTTTACTTGGGAACGGTAACATTTCGACAAGTTACAAAGTGTTCGTTGGGCTCGTTGTAGTTGTGTGAGTGTCTCATAAAACAATGAGGTAACTTTAAAACATGCCATGTAAGCAGTCAGCTGGACGGTGACACATGCTGGATGATGTCGACGTAGACAAATTGACGCGTGCGAATGTCAGACGCTCCAAGTCAACATGCTGCCAATGTCAGTGGTTCTCCAACTTTGTCATTTCAAGGACCCCCATAAGGGGCCTCACAGATGAGAGGCCGATGTTGGGTCAGATCAGATCTCGTGCCCGGGGTTTATCGGTGTTCATTTCAAACGACAGCGATCCTCTGTCTTGCGACCGGGCCCGGTATATCCCGCTGTGCCATGTGAAATATCTCAGACCATTACAAATGAGACCGACGTCTCGCGATTCTAGCCACCCACGATCTCGGGGGGGTGGTGCCATGAGAGACGTGACTAGATGAAGATTCCGCCCCCTCAAGAGGGATAAAATCAAGAGTGTTTTTCTCTCTCTCTCTTCACGTCAGTTTAATTGCCATTTGTTTAATGTTTTGACAATGAGGGTGTTCCAGGTGATCCCCAGCTTAATGATGGAGACCAAATGGTAACCAAAAGGACTATTATTTATACTAAAGGGAATCTTTCTCCAAAATAATCAATTAGGCCTACCGCATGCCAGCAAAGTCAACGAGCCAACGACCCAATTAGCGCAGAAGTCCTGCAGCTGCGGTGTTCTGACTCGCTATGCTCCAAAATCCATTTTATTACCTAATTAAATATTAAAACAGCGAAATTAAACAAATATATTCGCTATAGTCTATAACAAAGAGTCTCTCTCTCTCTCTCTCTCTGTCTGTGCCATATTTGTAGCTAATAATGCAGTATTGATACTTTTACTTAAGTAAAGAATGGGAGTATACTTTTTCCATCACTGCGCAAATTAGACTACAGAGGCGCACATGGGTATGGTATAACGTACCTTGATTACAGGAGAAAATAATAAAATGTACTTCTTAAAATGAATTCATCATGCTTGTGCTTGTTGCTAAAAAGTAGGTATTGGCAACATGACTAGTGTATCGCATGCATGCCTTCACACGTGCTGTGCAAGACAACAGCCATGTTACCATACCTTAGCATTTGCAGAACTGACGCTGCTGGCAGCCGGAGGAGGAGGACATTATGAGCGAGTGTGCAGGCCTATTCGTGGACTCTTTTTATTCTGACTTTGGTTGGTGTTATTACTGTTATGTTGATATGATTGATCTGAACCAAGCTGGACCCAGTGGATTATGTAGTCTACAAGGAAGCACGTTGGCTGTCTCACCCTGTCTGTCTGTCACAGCAATGGATTAATTGGTAGAAGTTGGTGTTACATTCTTCTTTCGTGTAGGCCTATCATCGTCCTTTGCACACAAGTGATAACTGCGCCATCATGACAAAACATTATAAAAACAAAGGTAGGTTGGTAGTCTTCTAGGTAGGCTACTGTGCGCACACTGGCCGCTGCTCACTTTATAGATATTATAATTATATATTCAGTTATGTTTTTGGCAAGCGAGACGCGAGATGTGATGCGCATCCAGCAAGACACGGCTGAGAGTGTCGCATCTCCAATATCATTGATTGACCAGTGTCCACTCCTAAAAAGCATCAACCAGCATTTTAACGGCAACCAGCCAGACATTAAACAGACATGAGCTTAATCAGCTAATAGCAATTATGAATGTCCAAACCTCGCCGTTGTGGGCGTGCAGTCGCAGAAAAAAAAAAGTTTAACCTCTCGCTTTTTTTTTTTTTACTGTCCCACCAACATCCAAGCATATAGAATAGGGACAGGCCTAGGTTCCTCAATATCATTTAGCTGGGGACCCCCTGGAACTCCCCAAGGACTGGCGGTCCTCTTTGAGGACCAATGAACAAACTGACAGAACGAGAGGCTGATGTGCCTGCAGCCCGCGCGTAAAAGTAAAAAAAAAAAGGAATGCAATGGAATGTCTCTGACTTTGAGTATTACATTATATGAATAAGATATTATATATAGGGTGTCTGTCTGTCAAGTTGCACAAGGTCAATTTAGAGCCCTTATAATACACGGATAGAACAGCACTGCCCTAGCCAAATCTGCGCAGCAAAAAAAAAGACACTGCCTTGTTGCCAAATGACTGCGCAGAAGAAGAAAAAAGAAGAAAGAACGCTATAGGCTATAACGTTTTTGAACAAGTGATTACAACAAGGGAGAGAGTAGGCTAAAGTAAAAAGTAAGTAGGCTAATAATAATAATAAAAGTGTAGGCTGTGACAGAATAGCCTACACTCTGCGCAGCCTAAAAAAGGGAGGAGCTGGCTTCATATAATCTGATGCAATCCCGTGAGCTCATTCAGACGACAATAATTGTAAAGGATTCCTACCCGATGACCCGAAAATATCAAGCTTTTTTGATATTATCGTGAGTGCTCCCGACGAGTCCCGAGGTCATAAAAAAGCTAATTAACATAATCCGATCGTGTCGGGGTACTGTTCAAGCCCAAGACCGATTCCGGGGCCGACCAAACGATTTTCCCGGGGGGTCCTCCCGAAATCTGGTCGGGGATCCTCGGCCCCGGGATCGGCTCAATGTGAACGGGCCTTAACTGAGAGCGTGCAGTCAGCCAGTGGACCTTTTACTGGTCCATTTGATTTGGTTCAACCAAGATGTGTTCGATGTACACTGTCAGAGATTAATATAGGCTACATGTAGGGGTCCACTTTGGAACAGGCTGTAATCCTGAGGGTGTTAGTGTGTTAGGTAATGTTTAGTTATATGATTCACCACAACGTGCTATTTTGTTCTGACTAATATCCACAACACCTATGTTATTATATGTTATTTATCTACTATCCTTTTTCAATCTTTTTATTCTCCCTTATTCAGCATTCTTATATTTGTGATGTCAGGTGAAATCTTTCAAAACATAAGAGAACAAGTTTCCAAAAGGCTCACATTGTAAGCCATTTTTGTGCATATATATATACTAGAAAAAAAGCCCCTTGCGGGGGCTTCTCCCATGCTTCTCCCCACCGGGGGAAATGGATGTGCTGTGGCAGCGCGCCGCATCCAGTTGGGGTTACCGCGCGGCACTTCACGTGCGTCGATACCGCGATGGGACGCTGCGCAGCTGCCCGCGTTCAGTGTGTGCTCCACTTTATGTCCCTAGTGCCCAGTTGTCTAGGTGGCCGCCTCTCCAAGTGCCCACATATCCCTATTGGCCAGTTAAAGGGAATGGCCTCAGCAAGGCATTTTTGTATTATGTTTTTTACACAATTGAACAACGGACAGTCGGACGCAGAGTTAGCAGAAATGCGGACAGACTGGCTGGTACGTATTCTGATTAAGGTAGTGAGATAATATCCAAGATTTATCATGAACAAAAAGGCACACATGGACACTAATGGTAAAATACGCCAACACAACCTCCTCCAGTCCCTTAAGCGGCCGTGGCCCCATTAGGCTTATTTCCTGTGGAAATAATAAGCCTCGGCTTTCTAGGATCTCCTTTTAGTTGACCTTGTAGCAGTGATTTGTACTGTCATGAAACTGTACTTTTTTCTATTGCAAACTTCTAATAGATTTTTCAACCACCTCCCCACCCGGTCTGGGCTGTCTGAAAGTGAGTTAGTCTTTTTTAGCACCAATATAATAGGAGTCAGGAGAAATCAAATGGCGAAAGTAGGCACGTTCTGAGACATGTCGACCCGTTGATTGTTGTTAATATTTGGGGTTTTTGATGTTGGAAATTACATAAATGCCTCGCTGGTATGTTTTTTGTGTATTCCACTATTCCTCATCCTACCCCTGCTCTCCATTGCAGAAAGCAACATAACGATTGAAGCTTGCACGTTAGAGTAGCGGGGAAGCGCTCACTATCCCGACTATCCGCTGTTCCGACATGGTCGGCAGGTTAGTTACTTAGCGTCGGCAGGTTAGTTACTTAGCGTAAGGCAGGTTAGTTACTTAGCGTAAGGCAGGTTAGTTACTTAGCGTCGGCAGGTTAGTTACTGAGGTAAGGTTTACTGAGGTTAGGTTTAGGGTTGGGGGTAGAGTTAGGGTTATAGTTTTAGTGTCGGAATACCGGACCGTCGGAACTCTGATGCGGACCCAGAGTAGCGTCCCTCCGTCAACACAATGTTACATGCGTAGGCTATTTAGTTACACCATAGCATTTGCACGTTCGCGAATGTGTCACTGTGTGCGTTCGGCGTGCGTGCTCTATTAACGCATTATTATGATACACGATCCAGTGGTTATGAAGTGAGGCAATGTTTTTTGTGAACATGGATCGGAGAGACAGAGAAACAGACAGGTTTTCACTGCAGCGCACGCACGCACACACACACACACACACACACACACACACACACACACACACACACACAGGACGGAGGACGGTGTATCTTTCTCTGTCTGTATCCGATCCGAGGCATTTTAACGGTCCGGTCGCGCCCCCCGCCGCCGCCGAAAACCGAAAGAGAAAAAGTGTTTCTAAAAGCTGTTTATGTGTTTGCAGCGTGTGTGCAGCTTGTGCATTAACAATACTATCCGTGTCCGTGTTGTGTCCAAAAATGCCATACGATTGTCTGCCTGCTGCTGCTGCTGCTACTGTGTGAGATATGGGACGTTCGCGAACGAATCAAGTCTTGTGAACGGCTCTTTGAAATGAACGATGGGATCCGGTTCGTAGTAGGGAGCCGTTCCTTTTGTAAATGAAGAGTGGTGGGAAAAGTACTCAAATTCTTTACTTAAGTCAAAAAAATATCAATACTGCAATCCATGTGGAAATACTCTGCCACAAGTAGAAACCTGGAATGTTAAGTAAAAGTACAAAAGTATTGGTATCAAAATGTACTGTAAGAATGTCCTGTTTCACAGGTTTTACAATGAATAAAATGTAAAAAAAGAAAAGAAATAAAAAAATAATTTGTGAGCTTGTAGATGGGCTATTTTCAAATAGCAGGTATGTAGGCTACATATGTATGTCAGAAATACATTTATATAGGGTTGAAGTTATTTGTAATCATAATCAAAATCTACATAGTAACTCAAATGAGTCAGTCTTTTGAACGGCTCTTTGAAAGGAACGGATCCCAGAGATCCGGCTCACTTCAGAGAGCCATAAATCCCATCTCTACTTGTGTGCACTGCAGTCGCACATGCGCAGTAGGGTGGGAGGGGGGTCCTAGCGAGAGGTGGCTAAAATATATGCCTGTATAAAAAATAACGTTTTATATTAATTGTTTGACATTTAAGTACAATCATGGCGGCAAACATAGCTTAGGCCCTTTCCAGAGTATTGAGCAGTGTACATGCCGAGCGGGGAACCGTGACGTTCACTGGTTTGCTGGGAATAGGCCTTCATGGCGTACATGACCTAGCTCTCCAATTATAATATTATTAAGATATATATATATATATATATATATATATATATATATATATATATATATATATATATATATATATATATATATGTATATATATTCCTCCATACAGACATTTCTGTCTTGTCACTGCTGATGTAATGTATCCTATCCTACTGACTCACCTGCCAGTGAGGAGCCCCCACCTATCAATTACACACCCCATGAAGCCTTGAATTCATGGAGACCGTTTAGTTGTCGCATTCCTGACTGAGCCAGTCATTTGATGACACTAGCTCCATTTCCACTGTAGGGCAGAGTCGGCCAACCCAGAACTAGAACCAAGAACTTTCAAGAACCCGCAAACTTCCGGGACCAAGTTCTACTTACGTTTCCATATAACCAGACCTAACCGGGAAGGTCCCAAAAAAGAGCAGCAGCGCTGGCCCTGCTCAAGTTTAGTTCTACATCAGGAGCAAGACCAAAAAAAGGTTCCAGGAACCTCGTCTGAAGCCGGGCCGTGTGCAATGGAAACAAAACCAGAAACAAAGAAATAGGTTCAGGTTCCTGAAAGTTCTGGTTCCACCTTGCAGTGGAAAGGGGGCTTTAAGTCATCGATCAATAGGAGACTCAGCTACTGGACTTAGGAATGTGACATAAACAAAATAATCTCCATAAATTCCAAGGCTTCGTGGGGTCTGTAATTGATATAAAATAAGTAATTATATGGGGTCAATTATTCTTTTAAAGATGCAATAGTCTAACCCAGGGGTCTTCAAAAGGGGGTCTGAGACCTCAGAGATACTGCAGGGGGCCTTCAAATCTTTAGGGACTTAATTTATTTTACTTTTACATCATTCACTTGGAACCATTCCTATTCTGGGAGGAACATTGGCTGAAAATAGCAGATCTACAAGTTTGGCTATTTTCTGTGAAAAGGTTTGGTGTACAGGGGGAAAAAAGACCTAAGCACTGAGCCAAAGTTCAAGTTTACAAAGTATTTTTGAGACGTTAAATGTCTGAAAACACATTTAACATGAATCTAATATGTAGTGGGGGTCCGTGCTTTATTTCTCTCTCAGCTAAGGGGTCATTGGCCTGAAAATAAATAAATAACCCATAACCTCCAAAATATTCATTCCACCTGTATTATTTTAACTCAAACTGTATTTACTGTATATTGGATATTTTTGAGAGGCTAATAAAGTCATTTTTCTTTTAGTGGCATAACCTGTGCTGGAATAGTTTAGGCTACTCGATTGATGAGACATTTCTGTTTGTTCCCAACATTCCTTATATAGATCTTACTGATGCGGCGTGGGGAGCATGTTCCCAGGGCTTTCCAGGCCCCAGTGGATGTCCATGCCAGTGCAGACGGCCAGGTGTACATGTTCAGGAGGAGGCAGAATGAATCTGTCGACTCCTCTGAGGAAGAAGACTCCAATGTCATTGAGCTGATGCCGCGGGTTCGCCGGGAACAGGACAGAGATGGGAACGTCCAGCTGATGGAACGAGAACTTTTGGACGGTGACAACCTCAACAAGCTGGCGTTGCAATATGGTTGCAAGGTAGGGGATTCTTTTAGTCTATTGCGGGGTCAATTGCCAGGAGTGTCGCACCAAATTCTGGGCCCTGTTTACAAGGATTCATTGTGGGCCCCCCATGAATGTTCTTCATAGTGGGAGGGGGTTTAACCCATTTAGACTGGGGACGCATTATTATGTGTAATTTTGTGCTTTAGTTATTGAAAAATAGCAGATATACAAGCTCACAGCGCTGCGAGCTTGTAGATCTGCTTTTTTTTTCTAAATCGTGAAAATTTGTGCTAGTCTTTGAATATTTCAAATCCTTCTAAGGTTTTTTGAAAAGCCTATGTTTCCATGTCAGTGGTGCTCAAAATGATATGTATTTGGCCACGGACCCCCATCTCAAAATATTTTGTTCCAGGACCCCCCAGGAGCAAAATTTGAGTTACAAATGTTTGCTTAAAAATTACATATATTGAAAGATTTGCACACATTTTCACGACTTTTCAAAAAATAGCAGATCTATTTTTCAATAGCTAAAGTTTAAAATAATTAAGGCCCCTCCACCTTGGGCACTGGTAACTTTCCCCCCCTTGTGCCCCTGTCAATTGCCATTGGTTGTGGAGTGTGCGCCCGATGTGAACTTTTGATGCACACTAATTGTTTTCGTTGACAGGTGGCAGACATAAAGAGAGTGAACAACCTTATTCAGGAACAAGATTTGTTTGCGCTGAAATCAATCAAAATTCCTGTGCCGAAACACAGCTTTTTAACAGAGACTCATGCTGACCTAAGAGACTGGCAGCAACAAACGCCAAATTCATCAGTGCCAGCAGCCACACCTCATGACGGGGCCGGAGCCAGCTTCAAGCCAAACGTGCAGGAGTACACAGACTTTCTCAAGGTGGTAGACCATGACATAGAGAAACTAATACAAACCACAGATGTACAAGATGAGGTTTTCGTGGGTAACTGTGACATGCCGCGACGGTTTGGCCTCAGAGGCCAGCGCCTGACCGGCTACGGCTCTGACTGGGGCATCCAGTGGTGGAACGCTGTGATCGCCATGCTACTTATAGGCATCATCCTACCCATATTCTATATAGTTTATTTCAAAACAAAAGATAACGGAGTTGTCTCTACAGTAGAAGAGAGCGGTGGGATAGATTCTTCTCAAATGTCTTCAAACAGCTCAGGGACACACCTCAGTACAGTAGGAACCGATCATTTGCAGGAACCAGGATAATGTGAGTTTGGTTACTGTTGGTTAATGTGGATTACGTGCTTCACTTTTATGAAGCCAAGCCACACTAATGCAATGCACGTTTAACTTATTTCTGCTCAGTACATTATTTTTACCTGAAGTAGTCTTGTCTGTTTTCCCAGGGCAGATTCAGAAATGGTTGCTGTGACAAAATCATTGCATGTATTAAATAGTCGCAGCAACAACAACACAAATGATCAGGATTAACTCAGTGCCTTTTTTGATGTATAACTTATTTGTGGGTACATGTGTAGGCTGCGTGTTCATTATTTCGCATTTTAGTCACAGCCATCCAACGAACCATGCTTGATCTGAACACTGTGCCAAGACTACAAGCTATTTAATTTTGTACAACAAACTGAGTGCAATATGCTGTATTTTATTTGTACGAGGGATTGTAATGGCCTTTCGACAGACTACAAGTACAAAGCTCTGTGTTGTAACAATGACGTCATTGAAGAGTATCAAACTAATTCTCAGAAAAAAACTGAAATTTCTTGTTTATTTCCAAGAATTCAAAAAGTGCCTTAAACCTTTTTCCCCTCACTTTCAAATTATGTTGTACACACTCCCATCAGATGTTTCTGATCAATGCTTGAGCCCACCATTGTGGTGAATCTGTGCTGATTAAAACACACTTTTTACTGTTTAAACAAAACTGTTTTAACAAAACTTGTTTACAGTGCCAGATGTGCCATGTTTTTTACCCTTTCAAGGTCAATTTGAAAATGTTTTTAGTGCATGTTTCTCCCATTGAGTGACTTAAGTAAGTCCTTTAGCTGCCTTTGTTTTTTGAGTGTTATTTTACATTCATTATATGCCCCTTTAAGTATAAATATAAAAAAATTACACCACTGTGTATTAGAGTCTGTTATTGAAATAGAGAGTGCTTCATCGACCAGTCATTTTATTTATTTCAAAAGGGTAGATCCATCTGGATTCTGGAAGTTGCATCCGCCAAGGGTTTGCACCACAGATTTTCAATTGGATTGCATTGGGTTTTGGATATAGAAAATAAGGTCTGTTGCAAACACACGCATATTCCCCTGTTTTATTCAACAAGATAATCGTTTTTTTACGACATTTGAAACACGCAAGTGTAAAAAAAAAAAAAGGGAAAAATGTTTAAAATGTGTGTACACTACTTTGTCATAAATGCGTGTACACTACTTTGTCAAATTGTCATAAAACAAAATTTCTCAACAAAACACTATTTTCAGTATTAATCAAAAGCATTGGAAATCTGAATGGTGAACCCACTGTGAGGTGGTTTTAGGGCTACAAACTGTAACATTGTTATTTCATTTAGTTTTTCCTTCAAATGTGAACCGATTAAAATACTGATGTAGGGTGACACAGCATCAAGTTAATGGTAAACCAATGCAAAAAAATATAACAGAACTCCCCTCTTTTGATTAGTAGTACCTAGACTTGCCAGTAGATGGCAGAATGTAAGCATTAATTGCAGTGTGTAGAACCATTAGAGCCATGTCTCATCGGTTCTATGCCAGATTTCTGTGTCTGATGTGACTATGGTTTCAGAGATTACCACCGACTAATGTTTGACTGATATTTTGTCAAAGTCCTACATTTTCTAATCAACTTGAAATTTGGAATTGATGAATATTCCTATTTGAGAGCATTTAATTTACATGCAAAACGGCAAATTATTTCTTATTTTCAACTAGGCCTACTTAAACTCCATTCTAATTGTAGCATCACACGATTACAGATGTATAATACTGTGAATGAAAGTATAGAAGGAAGGAACAAAGAACAAGTCAAAGGTGCAGTCAAGTCAAATATAGGATGTCCAATAATACATAACGTGCATGACATAATTAAAGAAAAATTGCATTATATAGGGTGGAAATGCTTGTTATGCATGTGTGTTAAATAAGAAATAGACACAATGTGTACATATTGAAATGAATCAACTGATGGCAAACTATTATTACTATGAGAAACGTCACAGCTTGTCCGCGTGTAGACGTGTACACATTTTTACAGTCTATGGGTTTGCCACTCTGACATCATGCTCTGATGTCACTGTGATGTCCGACAGATCTTGTCCACGTATCCGTCTATGTGTGTGTAAGAAAGATTTCAAATTTGAGTTCATTGTGTGATTGGCTGGAGTCCTGGGGCCATTTTAGGATGCTAAGGCCTTCAGATGTTGTCCACACATTTAATTACATGAAGGCAATGGTCTCTGGCGCTGACACTGTACTGAGTTTATAATTGGTCTAATGTTGATAGATGTACTGTATTACGTAACCCAACACATGCCTCTGATTTAAACCAGTTATCACTGTGGTAACTTTTCTGACACCTCCCGCTTAAAACCCAAAAAGCCAGAAGGATCATGAGGCAGCACTTTCACGGTCTGTGCTCATACTGAAAGTCTAGATCATGTCTAGACCATGAAGGTCACGCCTGACACTGTGGTTCCCTTGACACATCACTGTGACATCACGGGTGACATCATGGGTGATATCATAGGTGACATCACCTATGTAAAAGTCCATATATGGGTATTCTCCAGAATCCCTTTTATGCCCATATATGAAGATCCCTGATGTCATCGATATATATCACTGGCCAGATGGCCAAGGACATTGCCCATATCTGTGTGGCTGGTTCAGATAGGGATCCATGTATGGGCATAAAATATATTGTATGTTGTGATGTCATGGGAACCACTCTAACAGAATCCCTTTCATGCCCATATCTGGAGATCCCTGATGTCATCAATATTAAGCCCATATCTAACAGGACTTCATATGGGGATGCCCATATATGGAGGAAGACAGCCCATATCTGTGTGGCTGGTTCAGACAGGGATCTCCATGTATGGGCATAAAAGGGATGTACTATACAGTATACATGGATCTCCATATTATGGGTAACAGGTCCGATATACATCACTGGCCAGATGGCCAAGAATTGGCGCGACCTCGCCCTAAGGGCGAGGTGGCATGTTGCCCTGAGGGGTCTTACTAGTAGTATAATCACCATGAAAGGGAACTCACTGCCAACTTCACTAGTGTCAGTTTAACTCACAGTGTGGACCCTTAGAAGGGACTCAGAGGTGTTAAACTTACACTCAGGATTTTGCGGTACAAGTTTAAAGCTTTGAAGCAGAATCTCCATGCTTCACGGTAGCGTTACATGAGTCCTCCATCTCATATTAGTGCAGCTCACCCACCATTCCCTGCTCTGTTCTACCTCCAGGCCACAGCGCTGTGGCTTACTGCCAGTTCCCAGGGTGAGTCTCCCACATTGGCTACGTTGGCCTCTCTGCATGTCTCTCACTTCTTTTTTTTTTGTTAACCTTTACAGCATGGCTAGCCGACTATGACGCGTTTGTGTGTGTCTGTGTTTCTGTATGTACTGTATGTCCAGAGCTAATCTTATCTCCTCCTAGTTGGACAGATCAGCACCAAACGTTATATGCTAGCTGCCAGTAGGCCATCTAAGTACCCTCCCCCTGCCTTTTATACTTTTTGAAATAATGTTCCCCCCCCCCCCCCATCGCACTTTTTATCGCACGATTTTGTAACCCATTTTTCACCCAGTACCAATTGCCTAAGCTGTAATCCTGGGCGCTACTATCCCTCTGCCAACCTGAAATATGTATTTAAATCAATGGGGTTGCGTTTGCTCTGAAGCATTGCCTAAATTTGTGCTAAACCTTTTGAGCGGTGCATGCATCGCTCCTAGGAGTGGGTAGCTATCTATAATGTCTGTAGCATACTCACATGCTGCAATAGCGCTGTGTGATGAAGTGGCGCTGTTGAACATACACACACTCACACCTTTAAGGCTTTTGGTAGGGCATTCCACAGTGGTATAGCAGGAGAACAAAGGTAATCTTTTTTTAGAGCCAAATCTGGATTGAACGTCATCTGTGGAGTTGCCTCTGGTGTTGTAATTGCGGACATCCTTGATGTTAATTTTAGGAAGTATTTTGTCAGGTACATGGGTATCTTAGTGGTATAGTGTATCTTGTATACCAGGCCCATTGCAAGATGCTGTATTCTGTCAGCTACCGTGTGAGCCACCCCACACTTAAATAGTGATAAGCGGTAAGGTGAGCCCGAGAAGGAAGGCCAAGCAGGACCCTAATCAGTGTGTTTTGGGCTGTTTGGAGGGGCAGAATGAGTGCACCTCCTAGAGTCTTCGTGTGTTGTTATTGACCAGCGGGGCGATCCTCTGTAATGAAGTCAGAGATGCATGTTATGGGCAGGGGTGTTGCACCAAATTCTGGGCCCTGGGTATAAGGATTTACTGCGGGACCCCCATGAATGTTCTTCATAGGGGGAACTAGGAACGCATTATTACGCATTATTTTGTGCTTTAACTATTGACAAATAGCAGATATACAAGCTCACAGTGCGACACCGAGTGCCACGCTGCGAGCTTGTAGATCAGATATTTTTTTTAAATCGTGAAGATTTGTGCAAGTCTTTCAATATTTCAAATCCTTCTAAGGTTTTTTGAAAAACCTATGTTTCATTATTTATGTCAGTGCAGTGGTGCTCAAACCTTTTCATGTGAAGGACCCCCAAAATTATATGTATTTGGCCGACTCAAAATTTGAGTTACAAATGTTTGCTTAAAAAAGAAATATATATATATATATATATTCAAAGATTTGCACACATTTTCACGTCTTTAAAAAAATAGCAAGCTTGCAGTGCGGCACTCGGTGCTTTAGCTTTCAATAGCTAAAGTATAAAATAATTCACCCTTTGTTAGCCTTCTAGTTGGTCCCTGACTGACCAATCAGCAGCCTCTATCTATTATGTGGATCTAGGGATCCTCATAATTTCTTAGTTTACTTGCAACCAGGACAGTTCTCTCGACTTTTGACGAGATCCAATGTGTAGAAGACACATCCATTTAAAAAAAACATCCTACAGAACAGTAGGCCTATATTGCTTCCTTTACCCAATGCTACCCACCACTCACACTTAACACAAATTGTCTGCATGTAGGAAGTGTGTGTCACTGAAAGATTTAAGGCCGAACAGGTACGGTCATTTAGAGTCTGACACAGTAACCATCTGGTGGTGGAAGGGGTTTTCCCCTTGAACAAAGCACACCCATCTATACAGTGAGGGTGGAGAGTAAATAGAGCAAGAAGATTCATTCAAGCTCTGCAGCTTTAAGAAGTTTGCACACTTTGGCTGCTGGCAGTGGGCCACTTGGCCAACATAAACACCCCTAATCCTTTTTCCAAGGAGCTTTCAACACTCATCTGCACTGGCACATTGGCCACTGACTCACTCTCTCTGACATTCCTTTCTGTTTGCACTTCTACCGACTCATCACCAGGAGGCACTGTGGTCCTTACAATGTACATGTTGGGGGGGTTATACTGTTTATCATTATTCACTGCTAAGGTATGTGCCTTCCTTTGATTTTCCCCTGAAGCAAAACAGGTCTCAGTTTTCACTCTTTCTTAGTGGGAATTGAGACTTCGCTTCAAGACCCAAAGTTGACTTGAGGCTCATAACTACTAGCTATTCAGAGAAGTGGCACTGACGAAGATAAACTGGGGAGCTTTAGATGGTTTATAACCTTCCCCACCACCACACACTTTTATTCAGATTAAGCTTTCACCAAAAGGTTGGCACACCTTTGTTTTTTCTTCCACTCTGTATGTCCACAGTGTTGAAGCTTCACCAGCTAATCCTTGTTGATTGTTAGTGACTGTTAGGACTTGAACACTTGCATTGAATAAAGAATGCCCATCTTAAAAGAGGAGAAAATTAAAAATACATGAAAGAATTGGCTTTTACCAAGCCCAAAGTGTGTGTGTGTGTGTGTGTGTGTGTGTGTGTGTGTGTGTGTGTGTGTGTGTGTGTGTGTGTGTGTGTGTGTGTGTGTGTGTGTGTGTGTGTGTGTGTGTGCGTGTGCGTGTGAGCGCATGCACATATGTGAGTCTGAGGTCTGTTTCTGTGGGGGCAGGGCGATCTAGGGTTTTGATTTCCCCAGCTCCCGGGGGGATTTGGCAGACACAGGGTAATTTGTAGTGAAATTTCCAGCACGGTTTGTTTTGCAGGTGGCTGAGAACGAATGCAGGGCGTGGTAGGGAATGAGAGAAGCAATTTGCTGTCTGCAGGCTGTGAATATGAGTATTGTTGCTCAGCAGTAGTAGTAGTGTTGTGAGCTTTGTGAATATGAGTAGGCTACTGTTGCCCAGCAATAGGTTTGTGTTGTGAATATGAGTACTGTTGCAACTTGCTCAGCAATAGATTTGTGTTGTGGATATGAGTATTGGTTGCGCAGCAATAGATTTGCGTTGTGGACATGAGTATTGATTGCTCAGTAATGGATTTGTGCTGTGAATATGGGAATTGTTGTTTAGCAGTATTATTAGTGTTGTGAGGAGTAGTGTTATTTAACAGTACTGTAGGTTGTAGGGCTGTCACGATATGACATTTTACATGACGATTAATTGTCACTCAAATAATTGCGATTAACGATTTAATTGTGTATTTGTTGTTGACAATTACATTTCTTTTTGGCTTTTAGGCTTTGAAGTTGCACATGGCAGATACATAACTTAAATATACAAAGAAATTACTGACATATTTATCAACTTTCTACTTAAAAAATAACATTGATAGTGGAAATAGCCGCTATACAAGCTCACAACGCGTCGCGATGCGACGCGTTGTGAGCTTGTAGATCTGCTATGTTTGTCAATGTATGAACATTTTTCAACATTCACGATTATGACGATTATGACAAAATATTTGCGATTATGTCAAATAATTACGATTAGACGATTATGTAATAATTGTGACAGCCCTAGTAGGTTGGTGTTGTGAGCGATTATGAGCATGAAGCCTAGCCCACAATCTACAGGGTAGCCTAAATGCTCATGTAAGTAGAGAATAGGACTATCATTACTCAGCAGTAAGTTAGTGCTGTAAATTTGAGTGCCATTGCTCAGCAGTAGGTTCGGGTTGTGAATAGGAGTGTTGTAGTGATGTAAAGTAACTAACTACATTTACTCAAGTACTGTTCAAGTTCAAGTATTCAATTTTGAGGTATTTTTTACTGTAATGGAGTATTTCCAATTGTCAGTACTTCTATTCCACTACATCATCTCAGAGGCAGATATTGTACTTTTACTTCATTACAATTATTTGGAAACTTAAGTTACTAGATGCACTTTGTAGATTTAGATTATTATCACAGAACATGCATTACCCACTTCAGCCCTATATACAGTACAGTACATTTTGGCCATTTGAAATGAGCAGATCCACAAGGCAAGCTCACAGTGCAACACATTGTGAGCTTGTAGATCTGCTATTTTCAAAAGATTTGACCTACATTTGAAAACAGTATTCAAATGTATAAAATGTATGTACTTTGTACATTTTGCATAATGAGTTCTTTCTACTTTAGGTACTTTAAGTACATTTTGATACCAATACTTGTACATTTTCCACCACTGGAGTGTTGTAGCTCGGCAGTTGATAAGTGTTGTGAATATTAGTATTCTTGCACCGCAGTATAAGTGTTGTGAATATTAGTATTCTTGCACCGCAGTATAAGTGTTGTGAATATGAGCATTGTTTCTCAGTGGTTAGTGTTATGCTGTTATGCTCAGGGCTGTACTACCGGAAAGAATTCAGTCACGTTAACAATAGTCCCAAAAGCATGATGAACACTTTGAAGTGGGTTGTCTCTTGATTTACAGTACTATAATAATACAATATTAAAGGTGCCTGCACTGCCTGGATCTGTAAAGTCTGCAAAATGAATGTCAGTGTTTGCCGTTCTTGTATCAACCTGAATAGAAAATGTCATGCTGATACAGTGGGGGGGAAAAAGTTCAATACTATTTCACTGCTGCAAAAAAGTGCAGTATTTTGATCTCAGAGGGCTGAGGTCACATGGTAAAGCAACATGAGTATGCATCGGAGGTTCTTGCCAGAAGACATTTCAATCTCACAGGCTTTGGTGTGGATTCAATTAGAAACTCTGCTCTTTGAATCTCCTGCCAGAATTTGAATGTATAAATCTATGCCAGACATACAGTGCCACAAAGACACACATGGAGTGTCAAAGGAAAAATATGATAGTTCAGTTCCTTTTTTATCAGCAAATCTCCAGGCTTATTTGAAAACAAACATCTGTGCTATTGGAACTTGTGCAAAAACAATACCAAATAATGTATCAAAGCTGAATTTAGACATGGCAGTGATGTTTCAAAAATGCAGTGGACTTTGCTGTTGAACCCATATGCAGTATACACCATATTGCTTGATCTGATTATACTGTTTTCAGTTGAAAATATGTCCTTTCCGTCGAGTGACAATAGCCTAAAATGACTGTGTAAGCAAGGGATCAGCCAGAGACGCAGCTGGCTGGAGAATGTGATACGCTGTCAGTCATGTTCCTGTGAGGGCGGGTGTTTTTCTTCCACCCACCCCCACTGCAGGGGAACCAATTGTCCAGCACCTGTTTTGCATTCCTCCGTGGGGGGATCTTATTAGATTCTATACACCAGCCAAGGGCTGCTTCTGGCCTAACTGTTCACCCAAGTAATATTAATCACATTCTGTGTTATTCCTGTATTTTGTTTTAAAGCTAAGTCAATGATACCATTCAAACATCAATAGCCATCATGGCTTTTATTTTTATTTCCTAGATTTGTGCCAGCTAACTTGATGATTCATGTGCAGTTAGTTCCTTGTGTGTGTGTGTGCACTAAACACATTCAATGCACTGAATAAGCACAATATTTTTTCCCATGTTAGGAAATATCAATATTCACATGATTTGGGAGATTTGTCAGCAACATTTATGCTTCAAAAAGAAAGGATTTTCTTTCCTGTTTTTGGAGAGCATTATACTTGTTGAACCCTGAATGACACGATGACTTTAAAGTCTCCTTTACACCTCTACGCATGCATTAGACCATATTTAACATTCAGGTAACGTGTGAGAGGTCACAGTGAATACACATACTAAGTATAGTATGTGGTTAAAAATAAGAGCTCCTTACCTCCAAGGTCAGAGCTCCTTGGAAATGTCCCTGGTGGAAATTTAACAGCTGTTCAAGTAAACTCAATTAAATGTAATAAGTTTACCACTGAATTACCATTCCTATTTGATATTGAGAAGAAATTATTGTATGTTTGAGGGCTTGCTTTTTTCTGGTTATTGAGCAATTACAGAGATATGTGTGAATCACCATCCTGGATTACATTTATTAACTCTCTATCGTTAAATCAACGTAGGACATTTCAGTTAATTATGGGGTCATTTTCAAATTAAACCAGCTATTACTAAGGTCTTTGACTCATCCCTTAAGATATCCTTTTTAATTTCTATTCAAAACTAAAACACCTTACGGTAGCTTTTATAATTGCTTCACCAGAGATTATCTTGTGGTGTAGAAAAGGTTTATTTAGATTATCCACTCCTCTCACCATACATAAATTATAATATAACCTTGGAGAAAGCAATTTAGATGCACCTTGTTTGAGCTGGACTTGAAAAGGGCATGTTTGAGCATTTTCTTTTTCTATTTTCTGCCTGTACGAGTTTTTTTTAAGGCTTTTGCACAAAAACCATGCCTGAACTACACTGCAGTTTGTACAGACAGCTGTGTCTGACCAGGTGCAGTCTGCTTATTTCTCCATTCTCAGGCACAATTTATACCATGATTCCTGGCGTAATCATTTTTTTGCTCCCCACTGCTGACCAAAAACAGATGAGTGCCATTAAAACTGGGTGGCTTCTTAAACTGGAAGTGGAATGCCCCCTCACGGTGGAGGGGGATTCTTGATGCTTAACGCCCATTTCTCTTTCTGTGGTTATTCACATGGGGATTTTGGGCAGGTTTATCAGAAGAATGGATAATGCAGACTCATGTAAATTTTTCCTGAGTGTTAATGACACTAGAATCCTATTCCGGTCACTTTGCATGTCTGCATTAACTGGAACTATGCATATTAAAATCATCAGTGTTGATTGATCTATTTATAACTCTTGAGAGTGTGCAGATGTAACCAAATGTAACTAAATGGACTCTTGCGGGTTCATTTGGTCACACTTGTATGTCATTAATTTGTGATGGAAATGGAAAAGAAAATGTGAATTTGATGTTCTGAAAGTAATTATGCCATGGGAAAAAAATCACCCCGGCACCCCAGCTGTGGCCCCAATACAGCAATTTGTTTGGAAGATGACATGGGTAATGAGAACCACTTGCTGCTGGACTCCATAAATTCTACAGGGTTTGGAGGGTGAGGGGTTGAATACTCCGCTCATCCTCTGAAGTACTTGAAAAACATTTGCGGCACGTCACGCTGAGAGACGGTGAATTTCCTGCCATCCCCAGATGTTCCCGTGCAGATGTTCTCAGAGGAGTGTTTCAAAGGAAAGGTTGTTTGCCTGCGAAATCTGTGCTAATGTTTGCCACTGCTAACATGTCCATGCTAAAAGTTGTGATGTGCAAATAATTCCCCATATGAACCACGTCTGAGCAGTCCAAAGTTGAAACAAACCCTCGACGTACTGTTGAACAACTGGAATGACCAATATGACCTACACTTGCAATGCAGTGTTGGCTTTTCCCATTTCAGTTGATGAAGGGCAACCACGACATTACTAAAATTGCTGTTATAAGATTTAATTTTGGATTACGTGAGGTGTTGTTAGTTACAATAAGTTACGGTAGTTTATAAAAATGCTTGGCACCACTTATGTTGGATTTATTGCGACCGTCAGGGAGCAGTTTACTATGAAAACCTCCACCGGCCGTCCGTCCGTCACACCTTTGTGACCATCAACAAACGTCACACCTTTGTTGATGTTTAAATCGAAGAGTCTTGGTCAAATACTTCTGTTGGTTTCTGCACTGATCATTTATACAATTCAGCTGTGTTTGCTCGTGTCATCATGATGAGGTCATAAATCAGCCATGCCCAAATATAGATTTTACGGGTTTACATGCTTACTCAGTTATTCGTTATGTGAAAGTCCTATGACGTCTATGATATCTGACATCATCATACATACATTCCCTTTTATGCCCATAAATGGAGATCCCCTCTGTAGAACCAGCCACTGACATCACTGTAATGTCAGGGGAACCAAATCCCTTTTATGCCCATATATGGAGATCCCTGTGATGCCAGGGGAACCAAATCCCTTTTATGCCCATATATGGAGATATGGAGATCCCCGTGTTGCCAGGGTAACCAAATCCATTTTATGCCCATATATGGAGATCCCTGTGATGCCAGGGGAACCAAATCCCTTTTACGCCCATATATGGAGATCCCTTATGTCATCAATATTAAGCCCATATCTGTGAATATCTTTGGGTACCAGATGTCTCCATATATGGTTAAATGGTCCGATATACATCACTGGCCAGAAGACCAAGAAATGGGGCAACCTCGCCCTTTGCTTTTCTCCCTATAGGCATCTTACTGGTAGGTAGTTTAATGAGGAATGCAGTATGGTGGTAGGTAGGTAGTTATGGCCTTTGATGTAAGATTTTCACTTTCTAGGATAACTATATTTGCTATTCCCAGATGATGCCCTTTTAGGGTACCCCTCATGCCCATATATGGAGATCCCCAGGCTTTACTAATTAACATAAGTTTTATGCCCATATATGGAGATCAGTGTCCCAATGTCATCAGATATATGGGCATAAATGGACACAGGCAAACTAGATGGGCTGTATGGATATCCAGATGTGTGATGTAAGTGTTTTATTCCAAATGTGGCACCCCACAGACATATTTCCAGAAACAAAATCCCTTTCATGCCCATATATGGAGATTTCTGATGTCATCAATCCCAGGCCCTGTAAAAAACATGGTTGCTATGGTATGAGCAACTTATGTCTCCATATATGGAGATTCAACTTCAATGAGTAACCATGGCAAACTGTCAACTGCCCGTATGTCTTGATAATTGGTAAAACAAACTTTTGGCTTATCTCCCGATTAGGGAGTCTTACTGGTGAGTATATACTATGCAAGGTGACTGGCCATCTTGGAATCCAGTTGTATAATGATTGTGCAATGCTTTGCTTGGTAAAAAAGAAAAATCTCTAGGAAATGGAAGATTGATTGGTTAACAATGAAAATGGACTGAAGGGACCTGCATCAAAAGCCTCACAAAGGTGACATGGAGAGTTATTGTCAGACCATCGGATACCCTTTTGAAAGGGTAGCCTATGGCTGCTGATCCAAGGTCAGATAAAGACAGTGACACATCCTTTATGTGAGGTTGTAAGCATTGATGTCTGCCTGTCATTGGAGAGATTAACTGAATACTGATAAATACTGGCCATGGGACGCCTAAGGATGGTGTGAAACAGTTCTTAGAAACAGTTTCAATCCTAGAAAACCGAATATAATTTAATTCTTAGAAACGTAATAAATCTAAGGACTTGTATAAATGTTGCCTAAATTGTAAATTAAGCAGTATTATTATCCCTACATGGTTTACTTTACCATTAGTCTCACTTAACAGCCCCTCTTTACGGTATTGTACTATTGTGTATCATTCAACTTATTCTAGCCAATGTTTAAGCTGGGCTCATTAATGGGTGTGGCCCTGGGAATTTCTTCATTAGCTTGCTGTTGCACCCATATTGGAAACAGGACTAAGTGTATGGTGGACAATAATGAAGTAAAGGGAGCAACAAGGAACATGTTAATGATATGGCCCTATAGCTCCATTAGGAAAGGAAAATACATTATGGCAATGTAATATTTTGTACAAACTTGATGGTAGCTTCTCTTGCAGGCACTTGCATGTATTGTAGGCCTATGCCATCAAAAGCTTGGTGTTCAAAAACGACTCAAAACCATATCACTACTGTGAAATGAACTACTGAGTTTGAATCACAACAATTCAAAACTGGTTTGACATTTTTGTTGTTGAGTCATAACTCAAAACATGACTAAATTCCACTCGTGTCCTTCTGCCCGGAGAGATCATGTGTAGCCTTTCTGCTCTCACTTGGAACCTGCCCTGTGACAAGCAGCCCCTCACTCCTCACTGTACAAAGAGACTGCTAAGCTGTTTGAAAACTTGCTGGCCTATTTTATTTTACGATAAAAGTCTTCTAGCTGCTAGAATGTATGTGCAAGTGCATGACATTCTACAAAGGTAATGTAAATAAGCTCACAAGAGTGATGGCTAATAGCCCTAGTTAGCCACATCCAAGCCTTAAATATGTTGTTACAAATGTTTTATGTTTATTTTTAGTATAAGCAAACACTCAAATCAAGACAGTCCTATAAAGAGAATGAACAAAAATGAATAAAGTAGCCTGCTTGGATCAAAACAATACATTCATTGAATGGTGAATGAATAATTAAAATGTGGCAAACTAATGAATGCTTTTGTCCAGTCTAAACTATACAGGGGAGGAATCGACTATAGTAAATTAATAAAGCTATCAAGGGATTTTGATTGTCCATTTAGTGTTGCAGTGCTATTTACTGTGCCACCTCCCCTTTTGAAATAATGTCTGCCTTTTATTGATATTACAGTGGAGATTAGACAGGGAACGAAGTGAGAGAGGAGGGGAATGACATGCAACAAATGGTCACTATCTGACCCAGGAATCGAACCAGGGACTAACTATCATCAGAGCCCTTGTGGTATGCATTAACCACTCGGTTATCAGCGCCACAAATTAGCATGAAAGGTTATTCTTCCTTGGCCCATGACCATCCTTTCCACCTGTTTTTTTTTTGTAAATTTGTTCTTAACTGTTTGAGATATCCCACTAAAAGACACAGATGAACAGGGTACAAACATTATTTTCTTGGTAGAAGTAACTAATGCCACACAAACGGCACTGAGTGATAAGCAGTGTGGACTTATGGATCAAGAATATACGTTAGAATTTACTTTGACAGTTATTGCAAACTCACTTTACCTTTGTACACAAAATGTCATGTATGAGGTTGAAGACATTGGCATATGTCCTCATCCAAAAACAAGGGCAACCGACCTTGCAGTTAGGATCACTCATCATGATTGTGTGTGAGGATATAATGGACCATCGATGGATGGATGGAATAAAGTCAGACAAGTAGGCCTACTATAGTCTGGTTGCCCTGCAGGTGCAAACACACCAACTAGAAAAAGTGCTCCTCGGAGTACAGGTCTCCGCCAGGCGAGGGAGGTTATTGTGGGCCAGCAATGTTCGGAATGCGCCAATCAGGATGGAGTATGAAAAATCCGATCACATGACTATACAGATAATGTGTACCATTTTTTGTGATGTTTGGACAAATTTTGTATGTGTAATAAAAATCCTACCCAGTGGGAGTGAGCGGTGCCTAAGACTGCTCAACAGCGCCACTTGAAGGTTGGTCACCCAGCGGTATTGCAGCTGTTGAGGCCGTACTTATAGGGACTAGCCTGATTTCAGACTCAACACTGGAGCTTGAGTCTGATATTGTCCCCATGTAAGCGATTTCAAAGGGGAGGGGATTGGTAGGAGGGGCTGTGTTTGACTGACGGGCCCTCGCACGCCTGTTTCTGGCTGCGTGCGAGTCCGCACAGCAGAGTTCAGAGGGATTGTGTACATATAGCCTACTGTACTGTTGTTCTTAAGATTAAATACAAAAACAAACTATCGGTACACGGTACACAGACCTGCCTGTGCATGCTTGTTTGAGCTGCACACCCGCACATAACGTGTGTACATGCGAAAATGAGTGAGTATCGATCAAACACCATTCACATCGGCCATTTCAGACAGGGGACTATTATCATATCAAAGATTATAATAATGACTGAGTGTTAACAACGCGAATTAACATAGGAATCAGACTGGATGCTGTCTCTCCTCTCCTCCGAGCCTGCAGTGCACTGGCTGGCTGTAAGCAGTTAAGTCTGTAAACCGCTACACTTCCTCAAACTGGTTCAAGGCTTGAACAGGTCCCTGATTTGCTTGTCTCGTTAGACCCACCTCCGAGGCTCCAACTCTCCTTGGCCTGGTACCTGCTGGTACCGAAGAACTCTAGGTTCATATTACAACACCAGACCAAGAGAAGCAGTCCACTCAGAGAGTGGGCGGGTCTGTGGGCTGGAGCCAGGCAACATAGGGACAGACACAGACAGACATACACACTCAGTCAAATGTTGGAGCGGTAGGCACCACTCAATTTTTTTGTTGCTAAAATCGGCCTCCTGGTGGTGCTATAACAGGCCCAGGAAAATGTGGGATTTGCTTTGGCATCCAGGAAGTGTTTGTGCACAGTTTTGCTGTGATCAATCCAACAGTGCTGGAGATTAGAGGTTCACAGACGGAACTGACGGAAGGAAGGACAGGGTGCAAAACCATGCGTTCGGCCTGGAAGAGACAATAAAGTACCCATAATGTATTAAGTCAACAGTAAATACCTGCTTATTTCAGGGGGCAAATCATTAAGGTTGAATGGACTTTATTGACAAGAATGGAAGGATACAATATAGCAGGCAGCAGAGACATATGAGCAATATATATATAGCAATACGGTAGCATCCTATAGCCTAAGCAGCAGCATCCTATAGCCTAAGCAGCAGCATGAATATGTAGCGTAACCAGACTACATGCGGATGGATTGGCGATGGATTCGGCTAACGGATCATGTGCCGCGTCCACGATAAATGATTAAGCTATAATCATCTATACGTGACTGAAGCTCTCCGCGTCACATGATCCGAGACCCCCAGCAAGGGGATAGCCTAATCCTGAGGTGGAGTTGGGGAAGGAGGTGGGGCGCTGAGTTTAGCAACTGAAGCACTGTAGGGTTAGTACCCTAGATATACTCTGAGTGGGGGGCGGAATATAATACTCCGCCCACCTGGGGGCGTGCCGCCAACCTCTTAGATCTCCCCCCTGAACTGGCTACGTCATTCTTCCTGCGCCTAATTTCAGGGGGCAAATCATTAAGGTTGAATGGACTTTATTGACAAGAATGGAAGCATACAATATAGCAGGCAGCAGAGACATATGAGCAATATATATATAGCAATACGGTAGCATCCTATAGCCTAAGCAGCAGCATCCTATAGCCTAAGCAGCAGCATGAATATGTAGCGTAACCAGACTACATGCGGATGGATTGGCGATGGATTCGGCTAACGGATCATGTGCCGCGTCCACGATAAATGATTAAGCTATAATCATCTATACGTGACTGAAGCTCTCCGCGTCACATGATCCGAGACCCCCAAAGAAGGAAGGACGGCGTCCTGCCAGGACGGCGTCCTAACCCCCCAAAACACGCAATGCTTCCGAATCCATGATCAATCCTAAACAATTACAGCAGCATAGGACATGAGCCGCAGGCAGCATAATAAAATGAGCAGCACGCATGGATAAATGCAGCATAATCTATACTACAAGCGGAACCTAAGAGTGGCTTATGGATTCTAAAAGGAAGGACCCACGCGGGTCCCCCCCCAACACACGCAACGCTTAGAATCCATAGACTCCTAATCACCGGTGAGGATGATTTGTTTCCGCGGACCTAACAGCTTGGACACTGCTGTGACCAGAAGCGCGAAATAACTAAACTGACACTATAGCGTACATTTACTATGTCCCCATACTCAGAATACAGCACCTTTAATTACCTGAATTATGCAGCAACCTATACATTTTATTAAACTCTCCCCCTTCCCAACACACCTTGCTTTTGCAGAAGAGAACACCATTATACGAAGGGCTCCGTCCCTCCGCGTGACGTTCTTTCTTTTAGCGGTTACTGCTGAGCTGAAGCAATTAAAATATCTACTGCTAACTCCAGAACTCTAGAGCGCTATTGAATACTAGAATGAGCAGGCAAGGAATACTCGTTAGTACCAAAGTATTAGATATTAGCAGCTTGCCTAAAGCCAACCAATGATAAGAAAGGTAGCTCTAGTGTACTTTTGGCAATGCTGTAGTGGGCATGAGCAACTAGATATAACACTAATTAAAGACCTGTGAAGTGCAGCAGAGGCAGCACGTAAAAACCCACAAATATAAGGTATACGCTGCACATAACAGTAACTATACTGTTATAACCTTAAAGACACCCTGCCTTGTATATAAATACATGTGAGGGGCAGCAATAAACACACAGCCGAAACAGAACCTCATAATGCGGCCTTCTGAACCTGAGCGTCCTCCACGGGACGCGTGACTGATTGCGTGCCTCGGCCCCATCAGTCCATTAACCACGGGCTGCTTCACATCGTTCCCACGCCGCTTGACTGCTCCTCCGCCGCTGCATACGGAGGAACCCAGCCTGCTGCATCCGATGCAGCGGACGCCTGCTGCTGACGACCAGCTGAGGCCCGAGGGCGCCCGGAGCGCCGCCGCTGCTCCATGCCAGGAACGCCGTCGCCGAAGCTGCTCCGCGCCGGGGGCGCCGCTGCTGAAGGTGCTCCTCGCCAGAGAGCCGCCGCCGAAGCTGCTCCGCGCCAGGAGTGCTGCCGCCGAGTTGCTCCGCGCCAGGAGTGCTGCCGCCGAGCTGCTCCGCGCCAGGGGCGCCACTGCCGAAACTACTCCGCGCCGCAGGGAATGTGGCGTGTAGAGGGATGGCGCGACGCCTTCACTCTGGCCCTGCTCCCTCAGTCTCGCGGCGAACCAGCGTGCGTCATGGAACAGAGGGTCGTTGGGGCAGACATCGGGCGGGCAGCCAGGTGTTTCGGCATGGAGACACAGAATGGAAAAGTGCGTTAGTTCTGCTGCAGAGTCTGCTGACGCACATATAAGAAACTCTACAACCCAGCTCTTGACTTTTGAAGTCAAGCAATGCCAAAACATGGCCCAACCGATATGCGTAAAGTCCCCAGCTTAGAGCGACTGCGCCCTGACGGAACCGAACAAGCAAATGCGCTGCTATTTACCTGCTAGAGTCTGGCTCCGCTGTGCTTCCGGGGCAGCCGTCGCTGGCGAGAGAACTGGCTCCCGCCGCTGGCGCTAGAACTGGCGTTCCTTTGCTCCTTCGCGGCATGACGGCGGTGTCGGTGTGCCGCTCCCCCGGAAGCTGAGCCTGAGCCCTACATGCCTCCGTCGTGGGCTCGCGGGTCGCCGGGAAGTCAGGAAGGCTGGAGGGCCGGCTGGCCCAAGGCAGCAGCGGAAGCAGCTGCGCCGTCGCAACAATAGCCTCCGCGGTGCCGACGGACTCCCAGCCGCACACAGCAGTCGACTAAGCTAGGAACATAACCTTCATGACATGATTAGTGGGACCCGCAGCCAAAGCTGCCATGATAACCTGCTGTCATAGCCGTGGGCCTGCAGCCGCTCCGGCCTGAAACTGAAATAAACAGGATGAATAGCAACCAGTATGTATTAGCTTAGCATGAGCTGAAGGAAAACAGAACTGTAGCCAGTGCAGCGGCCACGGAAACACTGCTAGGACATACGGTGTGCTGTGTGACCCGGTACTATAGCCTTAGTTTGAAACAAATATTTGAGTTAAATCCCTTTAACTTCTGAAGCACTGGTAGCAGCTTAACAAGCAGTTGAAACACCCCGCAGCTGCCGTGCGACGCTGCAATGACGACCTGCTGTAGCTGTCGCTATGCGTCGGCTTTAGCCCGAAGCTGAAAGATAAACCTCATGTTTAGGAAACCTGAAAAATAAACATAATGTTAGGGTTAGGAACCTGAAAAATACAACGTAGACCTGGTGTTAGCCGCGCCCTTATAGCCGCCGCAGCGAGACGCTGTTAAGAAAAGTGATTTAGCTGAGCCTGTGCCACTTTAGCCTGGAGCTGCCATACTGGAGCAGTAATGACAACATGTTAGCAGAAACACTCAACACCCTGGTAACAGCTTGACATGCAGTAGAAACAATAACTTGCTGAAATAATAGACAGAATGTTAGCAACCAACAAGTATTAGCTTTAGCATGAGCTGAAAGAAAACATGATACAGCATTTTTACAAGCATCAGCCTTAGCTGTAATTATTAGCAGTTATGCTAGCACGCCGCCGCAGGTTGAGTGGAGCTACCAAGCATTTAGAGAAGACTACGATTCCCTGCATGCATTAGCGAGTCAACTGGTGACGTCAAGACAGACAGCACGCCTAGCGTTAGCGGACGCAAAACATTGTTTGCACGTAAACTGTGGCACCCATGAGCTTGCGGGTTTTCCTCCTTCCAGGAGCCCGCGCAAACATACAAGCGACAGGAACCATTTAGAAGCTGCTAAGGTATAGCAACCGGAGCCCTAGAATAGAGAGTTGCGTCACTCCCGTTCACTTCATGGGCCAGGTCTTCTACGCACACATCTATTGGCGTATAGTGACAAACGGCGAACCGGAAGTTTACAAAATGCATTGAAGTCTATGAGGTGTAAAGTGACAATGAACCACGTGACCAGCGCTGTTTCTGACCCCGCGGTGACACCACTCTCTGATTATACTGCTCTGATAGCAACTAGCACCTCATAAGCAGCAGCTGTTTATAGAGCAACGTTTTCAGACGGGGCCATACTTGCGCCTAGAACATGGCTAGCAAGCTGTTTTACCAACTAGCAGCTATCCTTACATTAGTTAAAGCTAGCCGGCTAACAAGCAAAGCTAGCCCCTGGCTGACTGCAAGGAAGGAACGCTGCTCAACAGTAGCATATACGGCTGACAAAATACACCAATACGCCACTGATCCCGACAAATACACCACTGTTCCCGATAAGCACAAGCAACTGAGTTAACCTAGCGAACGGTCGCAAGCAAGCCAAGCACAAAGAAGTTATTTTAGCGTTAGCCAGGAGCCGCAACTGCTCCCGTCTCGATCTGTAGTATGCAAACTTAGCTGGAAAGAGCACCATTACCTTGATGAAGCAGTAGTTAGAAGTAGACCTCGGCCGTGTTTACCACAACAGCTAACCCAACCTTTATGCCATAATCCTTGCCTTGAACCCAGCCTGGACAGCCGCTAATCTTTAGCAACGTTAGCGAAACCCATAAGCACCTTAAATTAGCATTAGCAACAAACGACTGCCACATTAGACTGTAGCACGGAATCCGGCTGGGCTTGACATGCTAGTGAACTACATATCCCATCCCCAGCGTTTAGTATGCGCTGACGACGTCATGCCGTAAACCACCGCTTGACATGAACTCGGCTAGCTCGGATGCTAGGTGAATGCTGCCGATACCTACAACAGCCTACAAACTGAATCCTCCTGGCGTGTTTCATACTTGCTACGGGGCCACGTTATCGCGAGGGGCCGCCGCTCTATGCATTGACATGGCTAGCACGTTGTTTTACCAGCTAACAGCATCTTTACCGGAGTAGCCGGCTAGCAATAGCCACCGGCTAGCTCCTGGCTGACTATACATTGAACCTGTTGCTCCATGCTAGCCGATACGGCCCGCGCAGTCGCAAAACCACTGTGGCTATCATCGACAAACCCAACGACTGAGATTACCTTAACTCATGGTAGCCCAGTAAAGGCCCACCGGGGCACAATAAGTTAGCATTTAGCCCGTAGCCACAGCCCACTTTCTATGATCCTCCTTAGTATACATTTAGCCATGTTAGCAAGCCCGTAGCACCTTTAGATTAGCTTTAGCAACATGACTGAAGTACAGAATTCAGCTGGGGCACCAGCAACTTTAGCAAGACAATATGGACCTTGAAACTTTAGAATCAGCGATTACCCGAATAACAATCTCAAAACTACCCATGCGACTTGGCCAAGAACACAACTTCTAGCATTCAGTGATTACCAGAATAACAACCTCAACCTTCCCATACAACCTGGCCAGAACACAGCTTCTTAACTAGGTTAGTTTGGCAGCTAAGAACATGAAATAAGCAATAGTAGATAGCAGAAACAGCCAGAAATACTCAGCCAAGTTAGGCACCCTCTCGGAGCGGTGCATGGGCAGCAGTACGCTTCCAGCAGCAACAGGTGTGGCACCTGTGTGTGTCCTGCAGCGCTGAGTTTAGCAACTGAAGCACTGTAGGGTTAGTACCCTAGATATACTCTGAGTGGGGGGCGGAATATAATACTCCGCCCACCTGGGGGCGCGCCGCCAACCTCTTAGATCTCCCCCCTGAACTGGCTACGTCATTCTTCCTGCGCCTAATATACCTGCTTGGTATATTACCTAACAGAGAAAATGGTTGTAGATATTATGACAGGAATAATAAGTGAGTCTGCAACAAAAGGTTTGGGATTTAATGTTGTAAGAGGACTGTTTAATTACACTCTTCCAGTTCGTACTCCTTCCTCTGGGGGGGGGGGGGGGGGGGGGGCTCGCGCTCTCTCCAAATACAGAAAGTTTCACTCGTTACACTCCCGAAGGTCAATGCCATTGGCTGTTCGGTGCTGACGAGATTGTGTGACTCCCCGAACCGAAATAAATTAGTCTCTAAAAGTGCAGTATGCATCGGCCCTAACACTATCTCTAACTCTAAGTCTAACCCTAACCATAACCGCATGCCGGACCAATGAGACGTCAAACTTTTGCAATGCTCTGGAGCTAGTTGACATTAGCCTCTTCTGCTAACAGCTACCAGTGTAGAGCCAGTGTGATGTATGCACAGGTTAGGATTATAACAGTTTTACATTTTCTGATATATGTTATATTATTGTTTAAATATTAATTGTTGATAATAAGCACTCATTACTGTAATATATTTATAATTTTAAAGGTGAATGAAGAAACAATGCATCCAGTCACCAACAGGACAGATAGAAATGGAGCAACCAGGCCAGGTGAGTTCTGGCTTATGCATGTAGCTACAATGCACTTGATGTACTAAAGTACAAAAGCCCAATAAGATGACAAAGCAAAATCTTTCTTGCCGGCTTTTATAAATGTAGATTGTCACAGAAATGTGTTCATTTACAATACTTTTTAACTCATTTGCTGCCATTTAACAATACCTTCGTACTCTCATATGCCAAACTGTCTCCATAGACTTCCATGTAATTCATAGTGCACGGATCATGCACACCCATGCCTAGATAATGCACCACGTGTGTCCACATTGCTCACAGCTTTCAAACAAAAAAATCCGAATGGAAATCCGTTCATGTTTTCCTAAAATGTAAATAAAGATGGCTGCCATGTTTGAAAGATGGGGTTGCTATGGGGGTTAAACATGCAATTTCGCGATTGCTAACATGCCTACTACATTTTTTGGGGTCAAAAAATGTTTTTTTCAAAAAAAAAAAATTTTCAAAAATTCTCGGGTTCCTCGGGTAGTAGTCTAGTAGCCAGAATGTGAACCCGGACATTTTGAGTCCCCTAAAGTTTTATGTTAGAAATGTTGAGTATGGGTCCCCAGCATGTAAAAACCACCGGATGCTAACTTGTATATGTTGAGCAATTTTCATAATCAGCCGCTAGAGTTGGTGTCCCATTAACTTTACATTACAGGAAAAATAAGCAAAAAATTAATCTGCTTTAAGTAGCATATGAGGGGTCTAACTTGGGGTATTTCATGATTCTGAATCCATTGCAAGCATCCGTTTTGCATGAAAAACATTCCTTGGGCTAAAACGGACCCCAGAAACATGTGAAAAGTGATGACTCTGCACTTTTCATCACTAAACCAAGGCCGATTTTTCGCCAAGGAATGTTTTTCGTGCAAAACGGATGCTTGCAATGGATTCAGAATCATAAAATACCCCTAGTTAGACCCCTCATATGCTACTTAAAGCAGATACATTTTTTGCTTATTTTTCCTGTAATGTAAAGTTAATGGGACACCAACTCTAGCGGCTGATTATGAAAATTGCTCAGCATATACGTTAAGTTAGCATCCGGTGGTTTTTACATGCTGGGGACCCATACTCAACATTTCTAACATAAAACTTTAGGGGACTCAAAATGTCCGGGTCTACAATGGGGCTCTATGGGCTGGCTACTAGACTATAGGGTACGTACAACAGGATTCCTCGGGTAGGGTCCGTACAACAGGATTTTTTCGGGCTCCTCGGCCATGGCAGCAAAGACAGCTTCCCTGTCCATCTAAAAGTAATTTGGCTATTTTTTGTGATTTCTTTGCATTTTAAAGATGAAGAAAATTTCTCTTTAGCTGCAAACATTTGCCTTTAAAACCAAAATGTCTCAACAAATTGAAAATACCCCAATAAATGCTAAAGTCTTGTTTTTCCTGTAAACTGGCTTGTACAATCCAACCCGATGACTTGCTGCCTTAAAGTGCCAAGCAGTCTATGGTACCAAGTAAAAAGAGTGCTTTATTTTGTGTCCCGTTGTGTTCTATACATGGGAAGATCTTCAATTTAAAGACACACGGTAAATATTTGGTAGCTTAAACACAGGACCAGCTATCCCAGAGAATTAACAATACACCTCCCACATGGGATGAAACTCAGGCTTTCCCCTGTCTCACAATATGACAAAATGCCTTGCTTGGCACTCGGCATCAAGGGTTGGAAGTAACATAGCGTCATGTCCAGGGGGTGTACTTGCACATTATGGCTGGGATTGTACTTTTACACCAAACCGCCTCACGCCACAGAAACAGGAGGCTCCTATAGAGTAGGGCTTACTATACTTCACAGACCTACAGGTAATAGTAAACATTGAATAATCGGTAGCTCCTAACTGCCTGTCATTTATGAGAATTCCCTGTTGTCCAACTGTCATTCTTAGTTGTTTAACAGCTACCTCTGTTAAATAATCTCCAGTATTATACAACAAAAACAAACCTTTTAGAACAGACTTAAAGGCAGTTCAGAGCAGTAGCTTATCAGTATTGACACAAAGTACCATATTATTTGTATTATTATTTTAATTACTACTGGGCTTTGACATACTTGACAGACTGCATTGAGACATCATGCGGTACTTGACAACGGCAATGAATAAACCAGGACGGGACCTGATGAAATTTGACTTGAATTAAGCCAACATTGGATTGAATATTAGGTTCCCATATATGTTGCTGTGAAAAGTGTTTTGTTGGCTTGTCTCTCAAAAATGCTTAAACTCGTAATTCTTCCTGCAGATTATGCAGTTGTCAAGTGACACTTAAAACACACTAAAACACTAAATGCCCATTCATTTTCAACACATCACTCTTGGGCAATATTCGGCGATTGCTTAGAAACGTGTCTAACTCGTCTCTGAAATGAAGTACTCCTCAATTGGTAAAGAACAGAGGTCACAGGATTAAGTGCTTTTATTATGATAAAAAAAAAGATTCTGCTACACTTCATCTTATCTAAGCTTGACGGATAAACAAAGCGTTCTGTCCACATCTCTGTAGGAGTGTTGCTTGGGTATTAGACAGACAGCGCTGAGCTGCCCCTGCTCTTAGGGCCTCTCCATTGTCACCATCTGGTTCTGCTTGACACCCGAGAGGTTTCAGAGGCGTTCTGTAAGCCTCATTGGGTCAGCCCATTGAAGCCCCTCTCAGCACAGCAATGAGTGAGTGAGAACAGGCTCCTACAGATAAGGCTGTAGGCAGAGAAAGACCTCTGGAAAGCAGAGGCTGGTGTGTGTGTGTGTGTGTGTGTGTGTGTGTGTGTGTGTGTGTGTGTGTGTGTGTGTGTGTGTGTGTGTGTGTGTGTGTGTGTGTGTGTGTGTGTGTGTGTGTGTGTGTGTGTGTGTGTGTGTGTGTGTGTGTGTGCGTTCGCGCTCGCCCATGCATGTGTGCAACTGTGCAGTGCATGCATACGTGTGTGTCTGTGCGTCCTTCTGTCTTTCTGTGGAGGTGCTGAGTGAGAAACAGTGCCGAGAGGCATCACGTCACCTCAGAGATAGCCTCTATTGCTAAGCAACCTCACCCGGCCTTCAGGCACATAGGCGGAAGTGAAAAGTGAAAGTTGATCCGCTTTTTAAAAAATCCTAATAATGTCTCTTTTCAACTTGGCAGACAAAAAGCGCCGCCATATTGATACCGATTCTGTTTAGTTTGTTTGCTTGGTGGTTTGTTTTTGTCTGCCTTGCCTTTTGTTTAATTGAATAATCGGAGTAATGTTTTGTCTTTTAATTCCAGTCATTTATAGTGTTTTTTTTGTTTTTTTTATCATTCATTTCTGTTAAGAACTTCAATTCACTCATTAATTTTAACATAAGTGTACACAGATATCCAAACCAACTACAAATAACACATTTACAGTACTAATTCTAAATGACTGCCAAATATGATATATTTTCTTTAAGCCAAGCCTGTTGACCAGCTTTCACTACCTTGAAAGTGTGGCTGCCTGCCCCCAACCGAGGGCGTCCAGACCGTGAGCTCATTTCAGCCGTGTAACTAGACAAATTATTGTCTTCCTGCTAGACACTTCTGAGGAGTAGACATGTCAATACTGCAGGTGCAGCTGGGCCTGAAATTGCTTTGTTTAAACTTGTCAGGTTGGAATGGAGATTTTAAAAGCGATCCATCCCCAGGCACAAGTAAAGTGGTCTTAGCACAGCCACGGATACAGTATGCTCAAATCATATGAACGGTTCTGATTTGGGGAAACTAATCAATTCTTTGGTCTGTTTTGTGGACAACAGTGCAAGCTTAGAATAAAAAGTGATCGTTGTAGACTAGTATTCTTTTACTACAGCTGTCAGGAATTAAAACCATTCTCCTTCCTTTTAATGGGCCTTTCAATGCGATCTAAAATGTGTTGATGTTTACTCATCTGTTTTCTCTCCCTGGTGATGGAAAGAGGCTGTGAAGGAAGATGCACATTGGACAGTAGTAAATCACATTGATG
>NC_137820.1:20534363-20689445 GCF_963921795.1 Nannobrachium achirus
TAGTAATAATACTGTGTATAATAGTTGATCAGATGTAACCGATAAGAATTTAGCACTGTTGCAGCATGGAAATAACATAAATTATGCACTGGTGACACTGGCTTTATTAATGAACAGCTTGCTGTCCCTTCCCCAGAGAGATTATAGACTGGGGGATCAGCGAAGGGCAGAACCGTATCCCCAAGCTTACTGGTTGAGACACATTCATTAGCAGGGGAAGCATAGGGACGTCAGCAGTCTCTTCATACGGCATGATCTTTGCCCCAACAATGCTGTCGTCGGCAGCACATTAAAGGGGAAATAAATAATTAAAGGGGAGAGAATAAGCGCTGTCACCCATGGGAGCAGTTTCCATTTTCAGATATCTTATGTCGCACCTGCTGCTCTTCCTCCTCCTATATATAACCTTTTCTTCACAAGGCACTGTGAGATTTGTATTTTTATAGGCAGGCTGAAGTAGCTGTGGGTCTATTTATGGATCATATTCATAACAAAAAATAATCTCTTATTTTCCTGTAACTGAAACCACAATTGTGAGCAATATTTTCTCAGAATAATTATGATAAAGCCAAACTTTTGATCCTTTGACACTTTCTAAGTGTTTTTCTAAATCCTTCAGTTGCTGCCCACAAGTTCGCAACACAGGTGGTGATGACCTACAAGGCAATCAAGGGCATAACACCCCCTCATCTTCAGGGCATGATCCATCCCCACACCTCTTAACACACAATTAGAGGAACAGGAAGTCTGTCACTTCCTTACAACATCATGCCCAATGAATGCTCCAAGCATCCTTACAACATCATGCCCAATGCTCCAAGCATCCTACTTCTCCCTCCTGGCTCTCCAGCTGTGGAATAAACTCCCCTACTTTAGTCAGGACTGCAGCCTCACTCCCCATTTTCCGCCGCAGTCTGAAAACGCACTTCCTCAGATTCCACCTCCCTCCTAGCACTACTCTTTCCTTGTATCCTTCAAGTTCACACCTATTTTTTGATGCTATGCAGATATGTATTGGTTACTTGTTCACGTGGAGTTATATTGCACGTTGTTGTTTAGTAGGTTTGATGTTTACCTGGTATGCTAGTTTGAAGCACTTTTTCTTTGCACTCAACTTGCATGACCAATGACCATTTAACCAATTGTTTACTATTGTTTATGCCATTTACTCTGATCTTGCACTTGTAAGTCACTCTGGATGAGAGCGTCTGCTAAATGCCTAAATTGTAAATTGTAAACACCAGGGAATTAGAGTGTTGCACAGTGATCAGTATTTTGCTTGTTCATAATCTACCAATTAAGCTTGGGGCCTTGGTAGTACAAAGTCAGTCGAGATTAACATAATGTGACAGTTCTGTAACTGAATTCAACTCAACACCATTATCATATGAAACGAATGAGTTGCTGGTGTTACAGTGGAAGAAACGACGAGTGTACAGAACAAATCAATGAGTCCCCTGTTTGCCCTCCCCTCTTGACAGCCCAACACTGTTTACATCTTCCTTGTCAATACGTTGATTCATTCGAAACACTATAGTGTACCCTCCATTATTGTGCTGCTGTTCGTGGTGGTTCCTTTGAGTCAGGTCGCTCTTTAAAAAGTGAGTCTGACATTCTCATGGCATTTGGTGTCTCAGCGATTGTATCAAGCGAATGAGTGGGCTGTGACAGGAACGAACTGGCATGCTCCCCCACCGCAGCTTTGCACCAGATTGGCTTGATGCATCCCTCTCAACACGGCAGATTTGGGAAATGCCTCCAGTGCTGTTTAAAAACCTGTCATCCCTCACATACGTTGAGAGAATGATTTTCCTCTTCCACTTGTCATGACTCATGTTTCCTGTGAAATGAATTTTCAAACACTTTACTTCTTTTGGATTTTGGGAAAGTGCTACTTCTCACATGTTTGAAGTCTGAAAATGACTTCCTTTCTCCTCAGTAAGTGTTTACGGCTCGTCTTGCATCTCGCACATGCAAACCAACACCTGCCCTTCTGGCGAGCAGTAATTGAGTTCAGCATTATTCAAGAGCATTATACAAGCAATCAGGGGCGTTACACCAAATTCTGGGCCCTGGGTACAAGGATTCACTGCGGGCCCCCCATGAATGTTAACTATTGAAAAATAGCAGATATACAAGCTCGCAGCGCGGCTCTGCTATTTTTGAAAAATCATGAAAATGTGTGCAAGAAACCTATGTCAAGGACCCCCAAGATGATATGTATTTGGCCACGGACCCCAAACTCAAAATATTTAGTTCCAGGGACCCCCAGAAGCAAAATTTGGGTTAGACATGTTCGCTTAAAAAATACATAATATATTCAAAGATTTTCACACATTTTCACAACTTTTCAAAAATAGCAGATCTACAAGCGCGCTGCGAGCTTGTATATCTGCTATTTTTCAATAGATAAAGTTACTAGGGCCCCTCCACCTTGGGCCCCGGTAACTCAGTCCCACTTTCCTACCCCTTGTGACGCCCCTGCAAGCAAGCATTTTGCTGGGTGATTATGGTGTGTGGCAGCTGTATCCTAGGAGATTGGTGAATATCTAATAAGGAGTTTGTTACTCATTTTCCAGAGTGGGTGCTTTGATCTCCTCTGTGTTGAATTCTCAGCTTCACTTCAACATCCCTCTAATGAAGCAGAGTGATTGAAGTTTCACGTTGCTTATCACATTTGAACTCAAGTTATTGGGAGAGACGTAATCACAAGCTAATATTGTATCAAGGCACCTTCTTTCAATGCTACAGTATGCATTTTGTAGCAGACTGTGTTTAGCTTTTGCTCTCAGAGTCCTCAGATTATCTGTGGTTATTTTATGCCAAAGCGTGCATTAGATGGAATGGAAGACTTAAAAAAAACTTTTGAAAAACTTAAGTCTGACAACCTCTCACATCTACCAAACACTAGACTTTGCAAAGATTAAAGTATGGCACGCTCACATCTAAATATGTGTTATAAGTCATAGTTTTTAGACACAAAAATAAATGTCTGTCTGTCTGTCTGTCTGTCTGTCTGTCTGTCTGTCTGTCTGTCTGTCTGTCTATCCATCAATAATCCAGTTATTCTGAAAAAACTGAATTCGATTGATCGATCAATCAGGGTCTTTCTGCTGTCTCGATCAGTCCAGTGAGAAAGTGTTAAAGTGACATCAGCGTACCACTATTCTTGGTGACAGGATGACAGAGCAGTTGCAGACAGCCGCTGGTGTCAAAGAAAGCTCTCAAAGTTCAAAAACTACTCATCGTAAAAACGTCGTATGTAGTATGGAAATGCTCAAAAGATATCAGATATTTTTGACAAAAGATACAACCTAATTTAGGTCAAATATCTTATTCTGTCAAAGTATCTGGATTCACCGGTCTGGTCTACAGTATGTGCCAAGGCTAAAGATTTCCGTTAATATTAAGTATGTTTCATTTCATTGGAATGTCAAGACGAGAAAAAGGCTGACTCAAGATAGCTCGGACTGAGTTTTCAGACTACCTTACACCAAACTATTGAGATGACGGAGCATGCCACAGCTCTAGCACAACGCTCATGATTATTATTATTATTCTGACAATGGAAATTTGTCTGCAACAGTGAAATTATAACGATGTCCACTTCACCGAGGTCTTTTACCGTAAGGCCGGCTTTTACTTCTAACAGTAGTAACTAGAAATGCACTCTGTCGAGGTGCCAGCTTGCGTCTAGCGCACAAGTAGGCCATGCAAGGCGCAGAGCGCGCCATGAGGTGCGCTCACCACTGGCATCACCGCTTCCAAAAATAAACTGATATATTATGATATATGCCAATGCCAATGACATCACCACTGGCATCACCAGGAATACTGGTCCCTCATTGCCTGTTAATGATGACGTTGCCAGAGATGCTGGTCCCTGATTGGACTACACGCTACAGTCTTAAACAAGAGAGGACACCGACATACATACGTACATACATACATACCCAGCTGATCGCAGTACTTGCACGCTCTGCTTGCGCAAGTAATTAGTGGTTAAATTGACGTTTTGGTCAGACATGTCACATACCTGTTCACACCCCTCAATGAAAAGCCTTTCGATGTACGGTAAGTCTACCCCATTGGAACGAAAAGGATTCTTTGGATGAATAACGCTTTACCTGGCAGTCCTAAACTTAACCTCAGTAAACTATGCTTAAACGGCTAAACCTAACCTTATTCCTAAGCTTAACCTCAGTAAAACGGTGACAGAACCTAACCCACCACTATGCCTAAACCTAAACCTATTTCTAACCTTATCCCCAGTAAAACAAATACAAGAATACAAGAACCGCCCCACCGAGCGGTCGGCGTAAGCTTGGCAAATAAAAAAAAATAAAAGAAAAAGATGGCGAGTGTGTTTTAAGGCGACAGGGACCCCCCCCACCCTGATGAGCACTAAGAGTTGAGGCATTTCATTTTGTATAACATGGTTCTATTGTGAAAATAGCAGATCTACATGCTCACGCGTTGCGAGGCATTGTTGTGACCCACAGGTTGAGAACCACTGAACTAAGCTGTTCTGGCCTGTACATTCCTTGATCTATGTTATGCTATATGTGTCTGCCACAAACACTCAAAGTAACATTTACAAGAATACTTGTTAATAATTGTTGTTTTCCAAAATATCCGTGGCGCTATAGGATCCTGCCACATTTTGAATTGGTACTTGCTTGGTTTTGTTTCAAACTAAATTCTGGGAATCAGACCATAGAAAGATACTGTAATTACAACAGAGCTTTGCTACCAGAGGTGTCATGAAAAACACTACTAAAATTAACATTGTATGACTTTAACACTCAAACTTCCAATTCAGAAGTAGTCATCTTTTAGCATGTCTTTATGTTAATACTATACATGGTGTCCTCTCTATGTGCAATAATGTTGTACTTACTATTGGTTCTGTTCTATTCTTTATTATTATTATTACTATTATATGACTATAATTATTATTTTGCTATTGTTTATCATTGCTACTACAATGTTGAGGAAGCAAAACCAAAGAATTGTCCTTTTGTGTACTCGTATAAGATGTAAGTACAAATCTTGAACATTGAATCTAGAATGTAACGGATATAAACAAAACCCATCGATTAGAGAGAACAATCAATTTGACATGCCTGCCCCAGGCTATGATGCACTGTGACTTCATCAGAGGACTTGGGAATGCTACATCTGACAGGAACCTATAGAGTACATTATATGTCCATGGTTATGCACCTGTGTCATTGTGTATGTTCAGACAGTGAGTAAGAGTGCGTGCTCTGCCTGCGGTTCACACCCCAGAGACTGTGACGTCTGTGACACCATGAGACGCTCTGACCAAAATACACCTCCTCTGCACCGCAAAAGGTGGGAAAGAATCTTTTTCTGTGTCTGTTGCTGTCAGTGACGTCAAAACGTTCTCGTCTGTCCCTAAGGATGTCAATGCTCGTCTTGCAGAATAAGACATGACAGGACCGAGCGGAATCGTCCCATTCTCCATAAAATAAGTCCTCTGAAGGTGACAGGAGCTAACAATAACCCCCGAGCTTCGCAAACATTACTGCGAGGCAGGCTACTTGTTCCCCCCATTACTCCATGACTGAGTCATCCTTCAGGCTCTACCTCCATGATTAATTATTCAGATACTAAATCAAATTTAATATCAGCCTAAAGTAGGCTGGATGTAATATTGCTTTTATATTTCTTCTCCAGGTTTTCCAGGTACTGTAGGTGTTTAATCAGTCAGCAAACCCACTCAAACAACAAGAAGCTGGTGAATTTCTTTTCTTTTTTTAAAACCTTGAGTGTTACCGTAATTTAACTCGGGGTGCCATAATAAACAAATGGTCCCTTACAGGTTAATTTGGTTACATTTGTCCAAAGAGTTAAATTAACTATATGGATTACCAAGTGGAATAAGATGAGCAGGGCAGCATGCCACAGCTGGGGCTAATCAGCCATGTTAGGTGGGCAGTGCTGGCAGGCACCAGAGGACAATAAAAAGTCAGTAATTATTGCTCTGTGCAATAATTGTGGGTCCATACAATAAGATCTATCACATTGATTACTGTCTACACAACTCCATAGAGAAGGATGTGGCTTGCGCTCGCATTCGGTTCAGAGGGATGGGGAATGACAATAACTGACAAAGAAGGTATTACATTATTAGGTATTGTATGAGTGAAATAAAAAACCACACCCAGTGGGAAGTGAGAAGTGCTATTATGACTTAATTTCATTAAGCTTGGCCAATGTGACCCTGGCCATACGTACAAACAGACACAGGACAAACAGACAAAGCCAGATGTTGGAGCTGATAGCTAAACTCAGGATTAGTGGTATGAGATGGTCAGTCAGAGACATTCTCCCACTGAGCAAACATTGATCCATATTGACCTTTTTTAAGATGACCTCCTCTGGGAGATGTCTTCACATATTTCTTACATCCGCCTAACACACATACTGAGTAATGAGATGGAAGTCATCTTATTATTGAAACCTTGACTCTGTCTCCCTCGCAATCTGTGTTTATGCCCTGCCAACTGCCCTCTACCCAATTCAAGCAGAAAGTGCTAAGACAGATATCATGGATACCAATGGAAGGTGCCCCTCCCTGCTTGAGCTATAAGACTTCACACTGTCTGATTTTGATTACTAAAACGCCTACATCTATACACTGTTACGCCCCAGGCTAGGGGTCCCTAGGTGTAACATAATAAAATGGACTCCCTCCTTCCCAGTCCCCAAACAGCCAGGCCACACAGGTTTGAAATCCTCAAACTTAAGGATTTATTATAGATAAAAGTCATACATGTTACCTCAGGGTGGGATCATAGAATCCTAGATACAAAACTGGTTCTAATAACAAGGGGGTCACCCACCCCTACATACAGAACTCTAACAAAACACAATGCTAAAAGACAACAGGCTGGCATTTGGAGGCTGGTTAGGAGAAAGACCTCAGAGTGCTGGTGGCAGCCATCTTTATAGACACCACCTGGTTCGGGAGCCAATCACCTGCAGCATTCACCTGGTAGTCAACCACTCACATTCAGACACCATTCACACTGGCTGGCAACCACTCACTCAATCAGCACCACTCAATCACACACACCAATGAGGGAAGAAAACACTACACAGGAAAAATATACACAATAATGACCCAGGGTCATTACAACACCAACAACTATATTTTATAATTATAGCTAGAAAAGAAGCCTTATATCTATTAGGTGTGTAAGTGCATGGTAAATGTAAATTATGTGAATACAAATCCTCTTTCTGGGGTTCCTCTAAATTACATTTGCTCACAAATCCCTGGATTGACATCCCTGCAAGTGTTCCCCTGGGCCAATATCTCACATACCTGGATGAGCAGATGGAGATAACAACGGTATCTCCCTCATCCCTGAGGGAGATCATTTTGTTAAGGGAACAAGGAAGCCAGGGATTCAATCGAACCGGCCTAGTAGGCCATCATTTAATCTGGTCTTCAACTGCGTTTCACAAGCTCCTTAAAGGTTGTAAGCACACCTCAGCTACAATGGAGATACTACGCAGCATGGTATAAACTGTAGTATCAGTGATGTCAGCATGCAGATGGTCAGACAGACATTTGCTAAATTAATAGTTATATACAGTGTGTGTGTGTGTGTGTGTGTGTGTGTGTGTGTGTGTGTGTGTGTGTGTGTGTGTGTGTGTGTGTGTGTGTGTGTGTGTGTGTGTGTGCGCGCGCGCGTCTGTGAAAAGTCCTATTAGGCATTTTAGCAAATCATTAGGCCATTGTGCAGTGTGCGCGCACACTCCCTGGATGCCAGAGTAGAACCTAGAGCAGTGATCAGCAGTGATGGCTGAGTGGTTAGTGTCCATACCTAGGACTCCGGAGACCCCAGAGGTCGCAGGTACGATCCCCCGCTCCAGCTATCACTGCTCCCCCCTTGCGCTCCTTGTGGGCTGCCTCATAAGGATTCAGCTGGGTTAAGCTGAAAAAAAAAGCAGCTGGGTTGGGCTGCGATACCCGAATTTCCCCTGCGGGAGGAGTAGGTAACTATCAACCTCTGCCCCGAATTGGCCTGTTATAGCGCCACCAGGAGGCCAATATTTGACAGTATGAGTATATTAGATTTAAGGCATGCAGGATTGGCAGGCAGGCGCCAGTCGGTACATCGTCACGCCCATGTCACTATGACTCAGCCATATCCAATTCCAAACAAATGCAAACAAATCAGTCAACTCCATATTATGGGCACAAAAGAGGACAAGGACGGATAGATATAGAGATCAGGTTGTCCAGAGCCACAGATCCTACTGCTATGTCCATTTATGATTTGCATATATGGGACCCACTAATGTCAAACGCACCGTGCGCCGTGGTAAGGATTCAAGGCAGTGCCCGTCGTCGGGTAGTGCAGATATCCAGTTGTCCAAAACCGCCGATGCAACCAATTTGTCCATATGGGCACAAAAGTTACACAGACAGGTACAACAGGTACTCTAACAAAGCCCCAGACACTATGACATACTGGTCGGATCCAAGGCCCCAGAACCAAGAGAGAGAAGTGAAGCGCTAAAGTCATGGTGGCCAATTCTGGTATTCTGCTAATGCAACTTACAGTAGCTGGGGCCAGAAATGAACGAGCTAAAACGGTTTCAACTAATGGGTTCGACTCACAAGCCTGCACACGGGACACAGATGAGCCCTATGACTTCACTGTCAACAAACACAGAAGAAAGGGTAAAGCGGTAAAAATGGAGTATGTTCTGGGTGGTATTTGTGCAGTGCAATTTTGATTATGCAAGTTTTCTTGATTTTAAGGACTGATACATGTTACTTTCGTTGGACAGGACAACCCCAAAAGACCCTGTACAGCACTGTGACGCTAAAATACCCTTTGTTTTTTCCCTGGCTTCATCTGAAATGGCACCACCTTCCAAAGAAGGTGGAGACTTCCTGTATGAACATGAAAGATAATGTGGTGTAGCACCATTGTACCTCCTGTATTCTAATGAGCTATATGACTCATAACTCGTATCATTTCTGTTGTGCCCCCTTTAAATATTTGCTTTGAAGAACAGATTTATGTAGCAAATGTGTATGTGTGTGTGTGTGTGTGTGTGCGTGCGTGCGTGCGTGCGTGCGTGCGTGCTTGCGTGAGTGAGTGTGTGGATAGGTGGGTGGGTGGCTGAGAGAGACACAGACAGACACACAGAAAGGAAAAGAGAAAGGAAGCCATGTTATTATTCATAATTGTTTTTAATTCATTTCTTTTGTATACATGTTCCATGAGCTGAACTGATACACATTTTTACATAAAATGTTTTTAATTACATTTAATCTAATATTCTATAAACTATCACATTCAAGTAGGACACCATTGAGTTATGGTGTACAAATACATTATTCCTACGGTATGCCCTGGGACAGCTCAATCTATATTAGTGAATATTTCCTGTATAAGCATTAGCAAGGAATAAGAATACAGTCCCAAGTCTGTAATGTCATGGATGGCTCCATAGAGACTGAACTGGTACAGATGAAAAGGGTAATTATGATAGAATCCATTTCACTCTCTGGTTATAAGGGCACATGCTTGTATACTGTGTGTACACGTGTGTGGATATGTAATTATTAAAAACTGATGGGGAAAAAAATCAATAAATGTTTTATCGTATCCTACATTATCTGTAAAATAAATCTGTATATTGGGCATGTCAATACAACACAGATGTACAGTAATTCAACTTGCTTGTATTTGTATTTGCAGGTTATACAGTATGTAATGCCTTGTCATTTGTCTCCTTAGGGTGACCAGTGTGTTGTGCGATGTCCCTGCCCACAAACTGTAGTCCTGGTCTCAGTTCAGTCTCATTCCTGGCTGTCCTAGATTATATTACCAGTAAGACTCCCTAATCGGGAGATAAGCGACCATATTAACACTGATCAAAGAGCTTAAAATGCATACATTTGCCCAAGTGCACCTTGATGGTGGCAGATAAATGTCTGAAGAGGAGGCTGTGATATCAGGAAACAGGTATGATATGCAGTACATGCCTACAAGAAGACAACAAACTCTGTTTCTAGGGAAACAATGCTTTTTTACAGCGGTGTTGAAAAGGGCGTAGAAGGCAATGCATTTTAATCTAGCATTCCATTTACTTACTGCTTTTTATTTGGAATATCTATCACCACCATTTAATAACCAGTTCGCTTGCACACACATACCATAACATTTGGCATTGATTCTACAGTAAAGTTCAGATGCTATTGTCACCATTGTATGGGTCCTAAAGCGTATGTGACGCGTTGTTTGCTTGAAAATGTGTTATTTTCAGCAAACGTCATACCAAGAATTATAAATTAGGCTTAACTTACTATTCCTTACTGACATGGAACTGCATCTACTGTAAGTCACTAGATACAAGTGGCCACAAAACTAATATTTTCAATTTTCTACATGGAACCTATGTATGCAAAGTTGCTGTGTCATACTACAGCGTTCAAGGATGCCACCTCAACTGTCGTGGGAGGATGTGCCTGGACTTGTGCCTCTGCTGTACAGTGGCACTGTCAGTATACAGACACAGATGGAAGGGCTGTGTCCTAAATAAATAAGTATCCATGCTGAGTTCCTGGCCGCCCTGCTGCTCCTCCTGATGTGGTGGATTTAACTGCTCATTTATTGTCCAGATGCTTCATTTGAAACATCCCCTGGGTCCCTGGATAAGCTAGTGAGCAACGGCAGCAGGTTATCCTTCCTAATTATGAGGGGTCGCTCTCTGACTGTACCATTCCTATTCACAGCTACCCCTTTCTTGCAAATGGTGAATACCATTTCAGCTTTATTCAGTAACACAGAGTTGAGATTGATGGAGAAAATGAGGGAGAGACAGGAGATACTAAGCCAAAACCATATCACAATAGCTCTCCACTGATGCTAAGAATTGTATGGAAAACAGCCGTAGCCTCGACTGTTGTCGAGGCATGCAAAAGCTTGTAACTTGCTTTGCCATAGATCTACAAAAAGTAGAGTTTACTAAATGAGTTACCTCCATAGGTTGCCTCCACATTTGATGATGAATGTGATTCCCAATCTAGGACAACTAAATAGAGAGCACAATCTATGGGGAATTGTTGATATAACTGAATGGGGTCATGATCATCCAAAAAAACACCAAAAGTGCAGTTACAGTGGGACAGCAGTTTTTTTGTACACCCCGTCCTGCTTGTACTTTTTGTACTTCCTGTGTTCTGTGAGTTGTTTGCATTTTGTTGAGATACTGGCTGTTGAAGCATAGTTCACCTCTATAAACTATATGAAACAAATCTTCATACACTATATCACAATAGCAAGGATGATTTTAAGGTACTAGATTTTCAGGCCTTCAAACCTAGTTCTACGTTGCGCTGATAAGAGCATTGGTCACCGAAGTAATATGACCATTTGAAGCGTTAAACCACCCGCTCTCGCATCATTAACCCTTTAACCGCCACCACATTTAGTAATGTTTTATCGTGTTTTAATCACAAAACTAATATTTAGATTTAAATAACCAATATCCATCCATCTTCAACCTCTTATCTGGAATCGAGTCGCTGGAGTAACAATTTCAACAGAGATTTCTGGTCTTCCCTCCCCTGAGCAACATTATCCACTACCCTGGGGGTATGCCGAGGCATTCCCAGGCCATCCCTCCGTCTGGTCCTTGGTCTGCCACGGGGTCTAGGACGTGCAGCAAGGACCTCCCCAAGGAGACGCATCCGTACTAGATGCCGTAACACAAATGGGGATACTAGTGATGTGATGCATTTACCTTGCTGACGTCACCTCTGTAATTTAGCAGGCTACATGAATCCATCAGCCACTGAGCTTGTAGATCGGCTATTTTCAAATAGCCTAGGTATAAAATAAGGCTAAAGTGGATTAATGTATGTTTTATAATCATTTATATCTGCAGCAAGTAACTAGTAACTAAAGTTTTAAAATAAATCTAGTGGAGTAAAAGTACAATATTTGCATCCGAGATGTAGAGAAGTAAAAGTAAAAGTATTGGAAATTGGAAATACTCAAGTACAGTTTGTACTCAAGTAAAAATACCTCAAAACTGTACTTAAGTACAGTACTTAAGTAAATGTACTTAGTTACTTTACAACACTGCTGTAATCCAAACGTTCTCTTTGGACTGGCAGAACATCTGACAGTCACCTACAGTACTTAGCAGGTCACACAGTGGACTATTGATACGCACCAACGCTTTTGTAAGCTTTGGTAAGAGGTGTATAAGTGAATGGATGTTTTTGATCGATACACAAGGTAGACACACTCTCATGGAGTTACGGGTATAAAGTGCATGTCCATGCATGTGCTGGCACTCCGCAAGTGGTGTGTGTGCAAAGTTTGTCATCGATAGGGCCATCGGTGGCATAGATAAGACTATGGGCAAAAGTGTGACGTGACGGACAGATGGACAGACGGATGGACAGACAGCCGGTGGAGCTTTTCATAGTAACTTGCGACCTAACGGTCGCAATGAATCTGAATAGACATTTCTTTTTTATACTTAGGAAGAATTTTAAGAAGACATTTTTAAGAATATTGATGAATGAGGCCCATTGTTAGTAGTCTACAGTATATGGTGAGCAGACATCCTGGTTTATCCGGGATTGTACCGGTTTCAAGCTGGGTGTCCAGAGTCCCGACAAATATCTGTAACACCAAAATGTCCTAATTTTCAACATTCACAAGGAAATTGTGTCTGTTTTGTCCACAATTAAAATATTATACTCGTTCTTAGCACTTACATAGACTTTTATCATGTTATTTCAATTACCTCCATGGTGTTGAGAGGTAGGCCTACAGTCACTACAGGTGTGCTAAGCACTGAAATAATTGTCCCCCATCCGAATGAAGTTGCCCATGATGTGTGTACACGTGGCATACATACCGGTAGTTTATGTACTGCATGAATGTGCGGTTAATGTAAGGATCTCGGTTTGGGGGGGGAGAAATAGGGTCAGAATGTTGTGGCTAGTTGTACAGTAGGCCTAATAGCCTGGCGGCCTTGCTCAATCAATGTGATCAGCTCTGTACAACCAGGCGTGCACCGAGACTCAGTGAGCCAGGGTTTATAAATAAACCAAACAAAGGAAGGTGCCGCCAGTGACCCTTGAGATGTGGCTTTGGGGGGAGAGGGTTGCAAACGTAGACGTTTATCCTGTACAAACTAATCAAACACTGTCTGTCAGAGGTGAGTCAGCCCAGGGAAAGCATCATTAGAGAGCGGCAGTGCTCTGATCATGTCTCCAAGGGGAGATGACCACCGTGCTGCGACCGAGACCACCAGAAAGACCGCAGAATAACCGTGGCTCAGATACAACCTCTGTGTAGCAAGCAGCCCTGTCCGGGGCAAATGTGAGGTCCAAAATGGGAAAGAATTATGGTAATGCCTAATTTTTACTTCCGCATACACTTGTCGCTGGGTCGTTGTGCTATAAAGAATAAATCAGGCTTTAGTCAGTCGTCATGGTAATTCTCTCCCTATACAGAAAAGAAAAATCATACATCTCATCGGGAATCTTTTGTTAGATAATTATTGTTTTACGCTGCCAAAGCTGTCATTATATCTCTCGCACGATTCAGAGGCCTTAAACATAGCCTACGGTTATTCTAACTTTTCAAAATTGACAGTTGACAACTGATGCATCGACCAGACAATTACTATGCCACATTAATAATCACACATCATGCCTATCATCTATGATGCATTTTATTTATCCTCGACATGCCTTTGTACAAAAACAGAGCAACCCTACAGATTAGCCCTATAGGATGTCTTTACGTCAGAGATTCTCAATATTTGTTGTGCCTTGGCATTATATGCAACAAAACAAAACAAAAAATATCTACAAAATCTTTGTTTGCTTCAAAGGCTACTTTACATGACAAAAGTCATGTATGGGTGGTCATGTGAAACAGAGCAAATGAGCTGCTCAGACAGTTTAGCCTACTAGGTCTACTGTATAATTTGATCGTTAGGCCTACAAAATTAGCTTGGTGAGCCTTATCTTGATTGCTGCAACATGTGTCGGACTCCGCTCAAATCATGTTTTTTGAGTTTTTTTATGTTTTTGAAGCTATAAAGCTATAAAGATCTTGGTGGTTTTTAGCACTCTGCTTTTTTAAAGTATCTGATAGATTTTTACCCCCCAAAATGGCCTTCAGAGTTCAGAGTCCAGTCTCTGTGTAAAATATACAAGTCAGTATAGTGTTTGACTAATCAATTTTATAATTATATTGACCTAATATATAAGCTAAACATTAATGAACACATGAATAGGCAAGGCTGTTTCAGTATTTTGTTTTATTATCAATGTCCTGAAACGTGGGTGCATTTATTGAAGAGTAGCTTAGATGATTGTAAAAATACCTGTGATATGTCTTCTTTTATATTCCTGGATATATGGAGCTCGTCAATACCTCTACATCTGACCTCACATACTCCATACATGGATATAGCTGACCTGTTTTGACATCACAGTGATGACTCGACCAGCTCAGCAGAAGGGTGTTGAATCTTCACTGTGACTCGACCAGCTCAGTCACTGTGGGCCCACTGTGCACGGGCACGGGCCCACATGGGCGTGCGTGGTCACAAGGTCGCGCACATGGGCGTAACCTTGCCCTTTAGGGCGTCTTACTGGTATTGTATTCAGTGCTGAAAATCCCAGTTTTGTTTATTGGTTTATTTGAATCCCCATTAGTAGATAAGTAGCAGCTATTCTTCCTGGGGTCCCTTTAACAACTGCAGAGGGCAGAGGCATAAACATCAATAACAATACAACCATAATAACCATATGCAAATTGACCTACTTTAAAACAAAACAGAAGACACGTGAAAAAAGTCAAAACAAACGCACTGATTGCCTTTCACAATGTAGACATTTAGCAGAGTATCTCATCCACAGCGATTTACAAAGTGCAAGATCATTCTGTGGACGTTCTGGATCAGTTAGAAGGGTTTGCGTGAGCATGCCTGTATACCAGCAAGCAGGGAGTTGCAATAGTCTAGCCATGCTGATGGCTGTTGGTGAGGAAGGGAGTGATCTTCTGGATGTTTGATGGGTTTTTGATTGGTTCCCATATTTGTAATTCCTTTAGAATGTTATCCTTTCACAAGAAGACTCAGCTTCTACCCACAGAATAAAACCACAGTCAGTCAGAGTCCAAGAATATCCCATAATGATTGAAGACACAAGAAAGGAGACCACACCAGTGCAAGTCCGTTTTCTGTTAGTTGTATTGAAAGAATAGTTCAGAGGTCAACGTACTGTACAGTACAGCCATTCACCCATAGTGCCGTCTCTCTGGCTAATAGACAGTTGACATGGTTTTATATAGTTACTTTAACAGTATGATGTAATAGGTGACCGTGGTCACCTCATCGGCTGACCTGACCTTTATCAGTGGTCAGAACACAACAGAGTTGTTGACAGTTCAATCTTGTTGTTGACAGCTTCCTGCCGTCACTCCATAAGGCTAAAGATTGTTTACTTAAAGATGATTTGCCAGTTACATATCAGGCCCTTGTACAGTGTCAAGGCTGTAGGGTTAGGGTTAGGGTTAGGGTTTGTTTTGGAACACAGAGTGGCAAACAGCACAATCAAAGAATTATGATATTTGACCGTTATACACAAATTGGTACACACTACTATATTAATATTATATTAATAATATTAACCAAACAGGATCCATCAATGTTGCTGTATGATTATTAATTTACGTACATTAATGTATATCACAGAGCGTTAGAAATCAAGAAAAGAAGTTTACCTACTGTATGAAGTGTCTCACCTGGAGGACCTAGAAGAGAGACTTTCTGGTCCCTTGACTTCCATTTGGTGTCCTATATAAATGACAATGGGATGTGTTCTAGGTCTGTGTGCCTAGTGTCATCAAACATATACCGGTACTTCACTCAACACGCACGTTTAAGAGTCTTCCTCACAACTTGATATATCGCAAATGGCTTATTCCAATAGGCATTAAAAATTAGGACATTTTATCAAATAAATAAACAAACAAATAAATCAGTCTGTATGGCACAACATCTCTTATTAGCATGTGCACATCGCCAGGTGGCGTCACACCAAATTCTGGGCCCTGGGTACAAGGATTCACTGTTGGGCCCCCCATGAATGTTAACTATTGAAAAAATAGCAGATATACAAGCTCACAGCGCGGCACCGAGTGCCGCGCTGCGAGCTTGTAGATCTGCTATTTTTGAAAATTAGTGAAAATGTGTGCAAGAAACCCATGTTTCCATGTCAGTGATGCTCAAACTCTTTCTTGAAGGACCCCCAAAATGATATGAATTTGGCCACGGACCCCCATCTCAAAATATTTAGTTCCAGGGACCCCCCCCCCGGAAGCAAAATTTTAGTTACAAATGTTCGCTTAAAAAATACATAATGTTCGCTTAAAAAAATACATAAATATTTTTCACGACTTTCCAAAAATAGCAGATCTACAAGCTCGCAGCGCGGCACTCGGTGCCGCGCTGTGAGCTTGTAGATCTGCTATTTTTCAATAGCTAAAGTTATTAGAGCCCCTCCACCTTGGGCCCTATGAACTCAGTCCCACTTTCCCTACCCCTCGTGACGCCCCTGCACATTGCTGGGCTCCATGTCAACAATGAAGATTAGATGCATGAAGATGCTCCCAGACTGCTCCCATGCTGTTCCCGAGGGGCTTGACAGAATCCCTTGGCAAATATAGTGGGAATACACATACAGTGTGTCACAAAGCAGATGGATACCACTATAGACGCCACTTGCCAGATCTTAATTGGTTAGAAAACAGATCGTTGAAGAACAGAGTATGGCCCATGCAACTGACGTGGGTAGCCTATCTCTAATGCTTAGATTGAATTCATTCAACACATGTCACGTTATTCATCTCATTCAGTTTATTCCACTTAATTGCCATTAGATGCACAACTAAAGTGCCCACCCAGTCCCCATCAGCCCTTATGGTGCTGCAGATTGTAATAGTCTCAGTGCCATCATCTTGTAATCAATGTCAGATCTCCCCTGCTGACGTCAGCGCTCACGTTAATCAGTGCCATGTGACGACACCACACACACAAACAGTCGGGGGCGTGCCGAGAATGTTAGAGAGGCAGGGGCTGAAATTTCGAAAAGGGCCTTTTGGTGGAAACATCGAAAATAGCCGACCTCCAAACTCACAACGTGTCGCAGTGCGCCGCGTTGTGAGCTTGGAGGTCGGCTATTTCCGGTGCTTGATACCACACTGAACTAATCATATTCAAGTCAATACTGGAGATGTGGCGTAACGGCATGGATTTCTACACAGAGAGGGCAGTTCTTTCAACATGAGATGCTGCATTCAAGTTCGGGAGAGTTTCGACAAGGCAATTCTCTTGAATGCTGCCTTCAGGTATGGCATGGAAAGGAGGGCATTTGCATTTCTTTCACCATAGTAAAAACTGCATGCATGGTCTGGGGAGGACACTTTTTAGAGAGGGGTAAAAGGGCAGGGGCTCAAGCCTCCTTTGATGTCTATGTGTGCACGTGCCTGCAACCAGTCGCAACAGGTGTACGCTTCAACCTAAAGTCCTACACTGACTGCTGGGCTCCATGAGTCTCCCTGTGTCCCCCAGGCACGTGCACACATATACATCAAAGGGGGCCTGCCCTTTTATCTGTCTGTTGTGTAAAACGTGTCCTCTCCAGACCATGAATGCAGTTTTTACTATATGGTAAAAGAAATGCAATTGCCCTCTTTTCATGCCATACCTGAAGGCAGAATTCAAGAGAATTGCCTTGTCTAAACTTTCCTGAAAACTCACCGACAACAGCCGACCTCTCTGAGGTCTGCTATTTTCGATAATTTCACCAAAGGGCCCTTTCAGAAATTTCAGACCTTGCCTCTCTAACATTCTCTGCACGTCCCTGGTGTCCCCTGTGTAGTGGTTGGTCCTTCTATGCACAATCGGAGTACGGGCGATTTATACTCCGATGTATGATTATGTTACACGGTATAAATTAGGCTTTGAAGCAGGACGGTTTGTGTAGCACAGTGTTTGAAGGAGTGGGTACGTTGTTGCAGGGACATGCTGGGCCCCTGATTCAGCCCGGGAAAAAGAGTTGGAGAGGCCCTAATTTTTTTTTATATATATTTCGTCGTTGTCGGGTGGAAACCTTGTAAGTCCAAAACCGTTTGTTTTGTATTTATCATTTTAAAAATGATTTAAACTAGTGAAAACAGCCGATCTGCAAGCACACAACGCCTCGCACCGCGAGGCGTTGTGTGCTTGTAGATCTGCTGTTTTCACTACTTTTGTGCAACGGCCTTGTATGATGAAGCAGGGCTTTGCTTTGCGAAAAAATTTATACATTTTTAACTTGGAGATACGAGGTTTCTGCCCGACAGTGACGATTTTGTTGGCCGCACTGCCCCCAAAATGGAACGAAGGCTGACATTTATTTATTTTTTTCTAATGGCCGGCCTGCATGGACCGGCCGGGAATGAACCGGACGTTCGGGAGTTGTCCCGCTTTTCCCAATGGCCAGCACGTCCCTGCGTTGTTGAACACAGCACAGGGGAGCAGATGGTGGCGGGGTGCTCCAAGCACTGTGGGTGGCCTGTTGCTGGCAGAGAGAGGACAGGGAGGTGTTACCCTCTCGGTTTAAAGGGGCCCCACCATGCTTTTCAAAAATATATATTTTATATACATATTGGTCCATAATATGGTTTTATACAGGTTTTAGCCTAAACAACCACTCGGATATTTAAATTTCATGTTCTGTCTGTCTCTAATTCCAAGCCATTTCAGATGCAATACCAACATGCCCTTTGTTGGCAACGGGGCGCTGTCTTTGGGCTAAAATTGGAACGATACAGAGAAGATTAGCATGTTACCACGATGAGGACCATGTGGAGTCAACGGGGCGCTGTATACTTGGCTGTCTTTGGGCTAAAATTGGAACGATACAGAGAAGATTAGCATGTTACCACGATGAGGACCATGTGGAGTCAACGGGGCGCTGTATACTTGGCTGTCTTTGGGCTAAAATCGTAACGATACAGAGAAGATTAGCATGGTACCACGATGAGAACCATGTAGAGTCAATCAAATTCAAGACAATTTTAGTACCACTTTACCTCATGGTTCCAACTCATATATATAGTCTCAATAGAATATAGCCTCCCAAAAAGTACTGCCCCCTTCTCGAGGGGGCCCAATAGGAAAAGAGACCCTTTGTGACATAAAGAAGGGCTTGTGACATAAACAAGGGCTCGATTTCAAAAGAGTACCGTTCAGACCCGCCCATTCAGAAAATCACTGAAAGGTAATGCTTAGAGTTAATGAATGGTGTTTTTTTGGGGGGCTGGAAGGGACACTGGGAAGAAAAAAAAAAGTGAAATTCATGGTGGGGTCCCTTTAAGGTGTGCTCCAAGACTCATTTTGCCTGTGATACATAATACAATAAATACAATTTAAAAAATGGGTCCTTTTTTCTATACCTGAAAATTGTCATGACTCATGTCCAGCATTTAGACTAGATGCTATTAATATATCACCCATCACCACACATCCACAGTGCAGAGATATATAAATTAATCTTACTTTTATTGAAGACATTTCAAAAATCCCCCTTGAGCCTTTGTGTCCCAAAGTGTAATGCATACAGCTTGTACTGTATGTTTTTTTTCCCCTCAATAATATTTGTATTGATTTTTCCATTTTGTGATAATCACAGCACAGCACAAACACAGACAGCTCAGCTCAGACACTTTGCAGAACAAAGAAGACACAGATACAAATAGAAACTCCTCATAATGTACCTACATCGGATAAATAAAATACCACATTTGGTATACACACATTACACAGTAAATTCCTCAGCGCTCATTAGGCCTAACCTATAGTTAGGCCTAAATCAGAAATTAGCCTACAAAAACAAATAATGTTGCTACATACTGTACATGTACTGTAAGCCCCTCCCATACACTAAAATGTGTTCCCGGCCTGAATGGGTTAAATGAGCCTTGAGGATTTTACTGCATGTGTATGTATAAAACGTATACATTTGACTCAAAATGGTGACCAAATAGACTCTCATAGGTTTAATTTGTTTCCAATTTGTATTCTCTGGGAGTTAAATCAGGGGTCTTCAATGTTTTCAGGTCAAGGACCCCTTAGTTGAGAGAGAGATGAAGCAGGGACCCCCATAGTTTAATCGTTTGACAGCACAGTCATCAGTGTGTTTTTGTTTCATAATTTGTGTTTTCAGATATTCAACCACTTGAACCGTAAATACTTAATAACCTTGACCTTTCACTCTGTACTAATCTCATAAGCGCGAGGCGTTGTGAGCTTGTAGATCTGCTATTTTTGGCTAAAGTTCTAAGAATATGGATGCAAGGGTTCAAATGCTTAATATAAAAAAAGGAGAAAAAGGTTTCTATCCCACAATGATTTGGGGGACCCCCTGTAGTAACTCTGAGGACTGTTGAAGACCCTTGAGTTAAATGAATACTGGAAATCAGTTTGAACTTTGTTTGGTGCTTGACTGATTTTCCCTCTTGGGATAATAAAGGTATCTACTGTACGTATATCCATTGACAATTTCTAAATGGGTGACGACACCAAAAACAAAGCAATAACAGTGTTAATAATAACCACAACAGCAACAATAACAGTAGTAATGCAATCTATGTTGATACATGCAGCATCTATTCTTCTTCAAGAAATGCCCACCAACCAACCAGTTCTCATTTTCCTCCTCCTTTTCATTGTGTCGTCATGGTGACGGCGTTCGTCTTTGTTTCCAATTAGAGAGAGAGCTTTAGATGTATTGACTATCTGGCAGCAGAGTGGAAGGAGTATTCACATTTCTTTTTCGTATCAGTTCCCACAATGTAATACTCTATTGCAGAGGTCTTCAATGTTTTCAGGCCAAGGACCCCTTACTTGAGAAAGAGATGAAGCAGGGAGGGACCCCCACAACCTTTTCATAGATTCCATATAGTTTCATCGTTTGACAGCACAATCATCTGTGTATTTTGGATTCATGTCAATTTGTGTTTTCAAATATTTAACCACTTGAAACGTCATTACTTAATATACACTGTACTTAGTCAGTTCTTTTCCCCCTCTACACCAAAGCTCTTTGCTGAAAATAGCCGATCTACAAGCTCACAACGCCTCACGCTACGAGGCGTTGTGAGCTTGTAGATCTGCTATTTTTGGCTAAAGTTCTCAGAATATGGATGCTAGGATTTAAGTGGTTAATATAAAAAGGGACCCGGACCCGCTGTTGAAGACCCTTGCTCTATTACAAGTCAAAGGCCTGTATTAAAAATGTTACTTGAATAAAAGTACAAAGGTATTCGCATCAAAAGAATGCTTACTGTAATCAAAGTAAAAGTACAAAGTAACCCTTTTCAACATTTGTCATTTTATTTTCCGAATACAGCATTGTGAGCTCTCTGCTATTTTCAAATAGCCAAAGTATAAAATAGGGTTCAATTGGTTAATGTATGTTTTGTATTGATAATCCAAATTGATGAAGTAACTAATAACAAATCTGTCAAATAATTGCTTTGGAGTAAAAAGTACAAAATGTACTGCTGACATGTAGTGGAGTAGAAAATAAATTATCGGGGAAAAATAGACACACTCAAGTAAAGTAAAAAATACCTCAAAGGTGTACTTAAGTACAGTACTCAAGTAATGTAAATGTTAATTACTTTCCACCACTGCTATCTGGGAGGGTACAATACTGTTCCGTCATCATCAAACTGTCTGTCAGTCTCAATCAAGAGCCATGTGCAGGCAGTTCTATCCAGCCTTATTGGTGTGTATGTGATTTTCTATATAATAATAGTTTCTTAAAAAAACAGAACCAGAACTGGTTTATTGGTGGTTTTAACCCATTCAATCATGTTAGATTTGAGCTTGTATAGTATATTGTTGCTGTCAGGCAGAAACCTTGTATCTTCTTGTTTTTTCATAAATGAATGCCCTGCTTCATCATACAAGAGTGTTGCACTAAAGTAGTGAAAATAGCTGATCTACAATAAGTAGATCGGCTATTTTCAAATGTTTTTTTAATTATAATAAAAAGGGTGCGGTTGCATGGTGATCCGAGCACCCTGGGCTGCAGTGCCAGCCGGACAGTGTGTCGCGTGTTCGGGTCCCGTTAATTCCCGACGACCTTTGCTACAGTACGTGTCACTCCCCATCCCTCTCCCCATTTCCTGTCAGTCTACTGGCCTATCAATAAAGACATAAAAGCCTCCCAAAAAAATAAATCATTAAAAAAGGGTGCGGTTTTGGACAAGGTTTAGGCCTAGGGGCTTTTAAGCCATGACATAATTTTGTAGTCAGACCTCCAAGCAGATTTATTGTCAATATCTGTCCCTCGCTATTTCAACAGATCCGAGACAAGAATAACGACTAAAGTATAATTCTACCACTTTCCTTTCAACAACAAAGAGAAGAAAAATTTGTAAATAGTAAAAATAGTAAAAAGATTCACGGGCGCCCAAAAATTCTCCTCTGCCTACAAAATGATGTCAGACTTAACAGTCCCATACATAGCAACTTAAGGTTCCTGTTTGGATTTTGAATCGGCCTCAGGTGTAAATGGGTTAAAGGAGACTTCTTTCCCATGATAAATGATCTCTGCTACAGATAAACCCTCTCTGACCTTTGCACACTGTGGGACTGTCAACAACAATGTTCTCCTTTTCAGATGCACAAATCTTTTGGTTTCCGAAATGTCTATCAGATTATGTCACAATGTAAGAAATAGTTTCCATAGAATGATGAACCCAAACTTAAATGTGCATTTGTAAATGTATTATTATTTGTTGTATTACATTGTTCTTTTATTTAAGAGAGCATGCATTATGCAACACAAGAGATGCCTTACAGTAATGTTGGAGTTGACCACATGAACCTCCCTATTCTGGGGCAAACCTTCAGCCAAAAATAGAAGATCTACAATGAGAAGCTTACAATGTGTCACAATGCGATGCATGCCAGAGATGCTGTCATGACGATTAGTTGTATTTGTCTGCTTTTTTATTACAATCTTTTTGTTTCAGCATTCAGTTCAGTATTCCTTGTATTTTTAATTTATGTTTTACTCTGTGGAATTATACTTTTTATATCATCAGTTACACAGCTCTGCCATTATCCAGAGCATGGTTTACAATACTACACTGTACTGTCCTGTACCATTCCTATGCAAACTTCTAATTAAGTATTCAATCAATCAATCAATCAGATGCTAGTATGGCAGCATGGTTATGATGCCACAGTTTTATAGACCCAGTCACAGCTGTTTAGTGTGCTGAAGTTAATCACAACTTAGCATAATACCTGTATCAACAAGAGTCATTATTCTTGGCAATTGCAAGATAAATAGAGGCATCTTTGCATTCTGTTCTCTGTATTATGAGAGCTACTTCACTTAATAGTCCTTCAGTCCCATAAATGCTTTTGATAATTATGTAATTGCAGATAAAAGAAATACCAGGTTCTCTAAAATGTTCAAAATTAGTTCACTAAACATTACACTAATATGACAAATACTGTGACAGATTCTAATGAATGAGATATTAAACATGCTATACTGTATGTTGCACACCAGGACATGTTGTGGTTAATACACACTTCTGAATCATTCACAGTACATGCTCAAGAGTCCTTTTCTTGACATGCAGATGCTTGAAGCACAGGTTAATAATAATCCACTCCAAGCCTTGCTCTATGTATAAATGTAACATTGACTGACCTTGAATGGTGATTGATGGCCATGCTGTTATATCTGGAGAATCCAGGCTTATTGCTTTTTCTTTTTTTCAAGCATGAAATTAACTGTACTTCTGTGAAAGTCGTTGATATGCCCTTGAACACCATATTCACTACCTGTAGCTGCAGCTGACACCAACAAGAATCTCAAAAAGAGAGTAACAATACCCTCTTGTGTTGACTACGGTATCTGCAGCGTTGAAGTATTTTATTTCTTTATTCTTCTGGGTAAAGAATTTTTTCTTATTATTGATTTATTTTTGATTGATTCAAATGAATGTTGAAATGCACAGATTTTCAAAATTATTGTAATGATTACATTTATGTTGCAGGAAAACAAAAACTATTAAAGGGTAAAAAAAAATTATTGTCATAAATATGCCCCCTGTTTTTTAAATACAATAAATCACAGCTTCCGAAGGAGATACCAAATGTACTGTAGGCTATTGGGGCTTCAGTTGAAAATAGTGGGAAACACTGATCTACATGAAATATTTTGAACGTTTATTTATTGAATATACAGAATTGCTGCTGATGGATATCGCAGAGTCCCTAAAACATGCATTACCTGTGTGCATGGAAAACACGGCAGTGCACAGTGGATATACCATAACACAAACTACATGACCATATCCCATTTTCCTTTTGGAAATGATGAGCACCTTTTGAGGTCAAAGAAAAGTTAAAATTGTCAAAGTCAAAAGCAGATTTTCAAATGATCCAGTCATAGATTGGCACATCATCTTGCTACAGGACAGGACAGGACAAGACAGGACAGGACAGGACAGGACAGGACAGGACAGGACAGGACAGGACAGGACAGGACAGGACAGGACAGGACAGGACAGGTGAACTTTATCCAGGTGGAATCATATTCTACTACAGTATGTCCAGTTATCACAGGCGAAAAGTGTCAGACACATGCCCTTATCAGTTCTCCGTCCAACGAATACACGATGGGTAGCTGGGCTGGAAAAGTGATAAGGAGATGTGCTAGACATATAGAACGTTAGAATCAATACTCATCTTGAAAGAAAGTAATCTGACCTTGACAAAGGTTTTTGGAAGAGCCACGTATTATTAAATGTCTCGCATTGTCCTCGTGTCTTCATCACTATAAGGTTCTCCAAAAAAAGGTCTTGTATGTCCAATTGGCAATTGGCAACAGTGTGCTTCAAAAGTGTAGGGCTGCCACAGCGTTTGCATTGGTCTTCATCAGTCATGTTAATACAAGTTAGTATCCTTTTAGCACTCTTTACATCCAGGAGGAAAAGTAACTTTGAAGACACGCCCCAATGAGAAGTTCTGTTTCACCAGAGCCACTCCTTTGTCCCGGTGGAATCTGGCCACTCATTGGTCAAACGTGAATGCTCAAATTATCGTTGCACTCACTGATCTATGGCTTGTCCGTCACTGAGTGCTGGCCAATGCTGTACAAGGGGATTGGCTGCATCCCAGGAATGGCCTAAAAGCTCTGTAAAAGCTCTGTTTCCACAGGTGTGCATTCCAAAGCATTTGTACCTGTCAGTGCTTCCTCTGCTCTCCGAAGAAGAAGCAACTTGTACGCACACCTGTATGTCGTCGCTGTCGGGCGGAAACTTTGAATGTATGATTTATTACATTTATGAAGAAAAAGATGAAATATGGAGACAGAAAGGATATTTTCATATGCTTGTTTGTCATTATAATCAGTTAGGGACCCCACATAATTGTTGAAACACTAAGATTTTAATTATAACATTAAAGCAGCACTATTTAGCTTTTTTTTTATTCATAAAATGTCCAGTCTGTATGGTAGAGTACAATTTTGGGTGGTTGGATTTAGTCTCCCTGCTCTTCTATTGAGACATTAAAGATTGTGTCAAAGGTCATGTCTCACCTAGACACGGTATCAACACGTATTTTGACATGTTCAAGATTCAATTTATCCCCCGGCTCTACTAGCTCAACTGTAAGCTAAACTTACACAGTAGACAAATCCAGGGTAGAACAGGAAAATTACATAGTACAGTGTTGTAGACAGTGGTGGAAAAAGTGCTCAAATTCTTTACTTGAAGACATAGACATTGTGCTGTGATAACACAATTGACAGTGTTCGCGGGTGGGAAGCCATGCAGGAGAGGGCAACTGTGGAAGATATAGCACCACACTCACATTACACTCTCCCTTGTGTCTGTTGAAAAGCAGTGGTCAACAACTGAATCAGAGGAGGCACGTGCTAGTCTTTGACAGACACCACAGCACACATGTGGGGGATTAGCAAAAACTACTTTGGGGACTATTTGCTACAAAACTACAAGTTTCCCAACAACTTACTGGGGGAAAATGTGTGCTTCACTTCCTCTACACAGCTGATTCAAATCACTGAACAAGCACCATGTAATCACCATGCACAGATGCATGTGACAGTAGCACAGCAACCAGTCAGAATGAAACAGCTATAAGGGGAACAGGAAGTGATGCCCACTTTCACGCAAGGGCTCATGGGACACAGGAAACTTGTGGATATTAGCAGTTTGAACACAGTACAGTATGGCAGTACATTGTCAGAGTATGTATAGGCTACACATCATCATACACGGAGGCCAGTCTATGATGTCACAGTACTGTCGTGTCAAATGTCATATTGATGACATCAGAAATTTCCATACATGGGCATATAGGGACACAGACAAACTAGCCAATTCCATTCAGCTTTTTCTAAATCAAATTAGCCGAAGATCCTTTAATAGCAAAAATGGAAATCCAAGAATTCATGAACAGAAATGAAAAACAAATGACAGTTTCCGTTCACAGCTTTCAGGAGACGTAGCCTCAGGGACGTGCTGGGCCCCTGATTCAGCCCGGAAAAAAGAGTTGCGCGCTATAGAGCTGCTGCTACTCAAAGATTTGTCATTTCAGATCATGACAAGTGACAAGCCTGTGGGCCAATTACATGAGTTATATTTCGTTGTTGTCGGGTGGAAACCTTGTACGTCCAAAACTGTTTGTACAGTATTTATCATTTTAAAAATGATTGTAGATCTGCTGTTTTCACTACTTTTGTGTAACGGCCTTGTATGATGAAGCAGGGCTTTGCTTTGCGAAAAAATGTACACATTTGAAACTTGGAGTTACGAGGTTTCTGCCCGACAGTGACGATTTACTTTGTTGGCCGCCCAGCCCCCAAAATGGAACGAAGGCTGACATTTTTTATTATTATTTTTGTTCTAATGGCCGGCCAGGAATGAACCGGTTCGGGAGTTGTCCCGCTTTTCCCAATAGCCAGCCCGTCCCTGCGTAGCCTATTGCAGACTCTCTAAGTTGCAAACATTGTGACAGACAGATACAGAGATTTGGGGATTTTCCATTCTGGACAACTGCTGGTCCAACCGAATTCCCGCTTTGGCACAACACACCCGCTGATCCTCTGCAATACACATGCCAGGTTTGATCAGTTGGACGGTCCTAGGGTTATTCACCACACACACACACACACACACACACACGCACACGCACACACACACACACACACACACACACACACACACACACCACACCACACAGATTCCATGCATTTATAGATAAGCCCATGTCTATAATGCATTCTAACACTGTATATAGGCTAGTTATTGGAACTCATAAATACTCGTAATGCTTTATAACGTACTGTATTAATTATTATAAGTCATAATACAACATTTTATAATTGCTGGTGGTCAATCGGGACTTTCCCTGACCAGGATCATAGTGTGGCAGCCTATTATAATGTTATAATAATTGCATAATCACTGTTATAATACATTATTGTGTTATTATAAGTCACTATAACGTAACAATGTAATGAAATTCCTGGAGGTGTAAGCAGAAACTTTTTTTTTGTTCTTCCTTAGATAAATGTTTTTCTTTCACTTTTCTTCAAACACACAAAGACCACTTTTAGTGATAATCCATTTATAACAGTTATTATGATAAAAATGTGTATGATGTATTACAACTATGAGAATTATAATTCAATATCCTGGCAAAACAAGAATGTCCTTCTGTTGACCAACTATGAAGTATTATGACACTTGATGTGTCATTATAAAAAGCTTCATAATATATTAAAATTCATTTATAAATAATTTTGAATTTTTACTTATTTAACCTATATAGCCTAACTATAATTATACAGCGTTATAAGGTCACGTATTATAAGTACTAGAAGCTCGCCCTTTGGGCGGCCGAGCGTCTAGTCGGGAACCAGGAAAACTCAGGAACGATGTAAATAGGGAATGAATGCCCCGCCCTTTAATGCAAACCTACCCCATTATAACTGTTGTCATAGGACCCGTTTTGACCATCTGTTTGCCTGTGTCCATTTATGCCCATATATGGAGATATCTGTATCTGTCTGTCTGCGTCCATTTTATGCCCATATATGGAGATCTCTGTATCTGTCTGTCGGGCGGCCGAGTGTCTAATCGGGGACCGGCCTACTCGGGAAAGATGTAATTAGGGAATGAATGCCCCACCCCTTAATGCAAACCCCATTATACCTTTTGTCATAGGACCTGTTTTGACCATCTGTTTGCCTGTGTCCATTTATGCCCATATTTGGAGATCTCTGCAGATACAGTGCCGGTTCCGGAAAACTGATGTCAGACATCAGCTCCGCATACGGGCATCCAGTTTAATGCCCATATATGGAGATCTCTGTGAATGCCCTACCATTTAATGCAACCCCCATTATACCTGTTGTCATACGACCCGTTTTCACCATATGTTTACCTTTGTCCATTTATGCCCATATATGGAGATATCTATCTGTCTGCGTCCATTTTATGCCCATATATGGAGATCTCTATATCTGTCTGTCTGTTTCCCTTTCATGCCCATATATGGAGATCTCTGTATCTGTCTGTATGTGTCCTTTTATGCCCATATATGAATATCTCTGTCGCTTTTTGTTTGTTTCTTCTTTAAGCAGAATACGCAGATGTCAACAGCTAGATCTGTGACATCAGAACACGTCATACTGATGACATTCAATACATGGCATTTTTTGTTGACTCATGTCATACGTGATGTCAGAGCCTTTTATGGAATGATGTCACAATGAGTCAGCGCTTGCGCCGGTTTCCTCCGAAACAGCCTGATGTCAACAATCATCTCCGCATACGGTGATTCCGAACGTTTCGCGCCGGTTCGGGAAAACCGCGCATCGGATCGAGGCCGGGCACAGCACTCCGTGCCGCAGCGGGGAACGCGCGTGCCGAATCTGAAGCCGGTGGGACGAATGGTTCTCGAGATACGCGGATTACATACATACATACATACATACATACACACGCACACACGCAGAGAATTCTCGCATTTATTGTAAGATGTTTGTAATGTATTATAGACATGGGCTTCATAGACAGTGTTGAAGAAATATGTAGAGTGTGATACTGCGGAGACATGCTCTTGCGAGTTCTGCTCATCCCCTGCTATCTGGCCTCTCTTGGGCAAGGCATTCGTCCGACGAAGAGGCCGGCGGCTCACTCTGTGTGTTTTAGCGGCAGTTATCTCTCAGCCTACTTCCTCCCCTTCCTCCATCTGTGTGAAAGTCCCAGCGCAAAACAAACAGGGACTGGCTCGCTTTTGATCCCATTCCGGATTTCTTCCTCACACCAGCCGCCAGCAGCAGTCACACGGATGAGGGGAGATCTGCTAAAGCATCTCCTCTGCAGCAAACCCCGCTCTCCTCTGGGATTAATGCCGGCCTGCATTCCCACCATCAGCAACGCAGAGGCCTTGCTTCGTCCTCACACGCACACGCACATGCACGCGCGCGCGCGCACACACACACACACACACACACACACACACACACACACACACACACACACACACACACACACTGGAATGAGGAGTTGGGGGCTCTATGTACACACACATTTTATAGTGTGCATGTCGGAAAACAAGAGGTCATGATGTGATATATCTTCTTTTATTTTCTGGAACCGATTATCTGACAAAGGTTGCAATCATTAAAAAACGTGTTTATTCATAAGCTGGTCCATTCGCCTCTAATTGACTTAAATGCATTCCACTGAACTTCCAGCACCAGTTTCTCTCCCATGTGTGTCTGGGGCGCATTCTTTCAATGTCTATCTTATCCTTGTTTGTTATACTCCTTGGGCCTATACAGGCAGCCTTCACTAAACATTTAGCGCTGATTGGTCCAGCAGTCTGTGAGACACACATACAGTATACAGACAGAGGCAAAAACATAATCTCTGTCCCTGGCCGTCGGCCTGGCAGATATACATGCACAACACATGAGTGTTCTAGACACATGCGCCCTCCCTTTTAGCTGAAATGTTGAGAAGTGGAGCAATGTGACTGGTTTTTCGAAATGTTTAACATTGGGGGTCCCTGTTCCTGTCAGGAATCCTTTCTCAACCTCCACAAGCCAGCCAGGATGAAGGATCAAATTGTATGAGCAGGGGTCACTGCACACCTTATCAGAGTAGCACTGGATGCCTGAAAGCAATTCTTTACATTCCGCTGACTGACTGCAGCGTCGCAACGCAGGAGCTTGAATTTCTACCAGGGACGTGCTGGCCATTGGGAAAACTCCCGAACGGCCGGTTCATTCCCGGCCAGTCCAGGCCGGCCATTAGGAAAAAATAAAAAATAAATTGTCTGCCTTCGTTCCATTATCTCCAAGTTTCAAATTTGTAGATTTTTTCGCAAAGCAAAGCCCTGCTTCATCATACAAGGCCGTCGCACAAAAGTAGTGAAAACAGCAGATCTACAAGCACACAACGCCCCGCACCGCGAGGCGTTGTGTGCTTGTAGATCGGCTGTTTTCACTAGTTTAAATCATTTTTAAAATGATAAATACAAAACAAACGGTTTTGGACATACAAGGTTTCCACCCAACAACGACGAAATATAACTCATGTAATTGGCCCACTGGCTTGTCACTTGTCATGATCTGAAATGGCAAATATTTGAGTAGCAGCAGCGCTATATAGAGAGAGATCTCTCTCTATAGCGCGCAATGAGGGCCTCTCCAACTCTTTTTCCAGGGCTGAATCAGGGCCCCAGCACGTCCCTGATTTCTACCCTGCTGACAAACCTGAACTTCGGGCACACACAGTGCAATTTACACAACAATGACAATTTATGAAATGTGTTTGTTGTTTACGGTATGTTCCATTGTCTTTACTTGAATCCAGGGGTGTCGCACCAAATTCTGGGCCCTGGGTACAAGGATTCACTGCGGGCCCCCCATGAATGTTCTTCATAGGGGGAGGGGGTTATTACCATTATTTAACTATTGAAAAATAGCAGATATACAATATATTGTCTACAAAAAATTGTGAGTCTTTGAATATTTCTTTGAATAGTCTTTTGAAAAACCTATGTTTCTATGTCAGTGGTGCTGAAGGACCCCCAAAATTATATGTATTTGGCCACGGACCCCCATCTCAAAATATTTAGTTCCAGGGACCCCCCAGAAGCAAAATTTGAGTAACAAATGTTCGCTTAAAAAACGTAAAAACTTAAAAAACATATATTCAAAGATTTGCACACATTTTCACGACTAGCAGAATGCATTTACAGTTTGTATTGGTATTATAATGGACATGGTATTGTAATGCAAAACCAAGACTGTTTGTACTTTGACTTTCTTTAAGGTTTTTCCCTAGATCATCCCTTTTCAGGGCAAATATTCTTCTTGACCTGCAGAATTCTACTAATTCATAGCCCAAGAAGAGAGTGAGTCTGAAATAGTCCTGGTCTCTTTTGCCTCCTAGGCATGCAGGCTTGCTAATTGTTGAATAATGAGAGATGATTGTTTTCAGAAAGAGGGAGGGATTTCCACTCTGTCTGCAAACACAAGAGGCTCTCAATTGAGTGGAAGGCTTCATTAGGCTTTTGCTGTGGAAACCAGGTAATTCCCGCTAATGATGCCCCGAGAGAGAGAGATATGTGGAGCCTGGGGGATTGGCTGACTGCAGCTTGCTGCTAGGGTCATGGGGGAAATGTCTTCACATGTAAATGAGTTGACCAACGACATCATAGCACCAAACAAACCAAACCGTCATGTCTGAGAGTGTACATGACCAAATGGTCCATTTGGTTACATTTGAAAATGGCTCTTTGTTACAAGTCTCATAGCCTCGACTGATACTCCAGAATGCAGCTCTGTGCAAGTCAGTGGTTCCAAATGATTTCCAGTAGAGGGCACCATGATGGAGTCTATTTATAGTAATTGACTAAGATTTCTAAAGGGGATTAGAGGCTTCAGGAGCATGCTCTGCTCTGTTTTCAGGAGAAAGGACCTATTTTCTTGCTCTGAACACACAAACAACTTGGAAAGATGATTCTGGCTCATGTATTAATCCAACAATGATGTTTACAGTATTGCCAATGGTTTGCATCCATAGAACATGGTTTCAAAGTGTTTCAAAGCCATCCATGTGAATGCATTTACTGTACATTGAAGCCTTGTGTGAATGTTCTGCAGTAACTGTCTACTGTAAATCATTGCTGAGATACAATTCGATTAATTTGGCTCGGACGTGATCCGGGTGGCCGTGCAAGGCACTAGCATCTAGCACACATGTCTCCCATCTCTGGAAGACTTTTGCCTAAACCATTTTTTGCCAGCACTAAACTCATCTCAGTTGCTATGGACACAGATCATGTTTTTTCCCCTTTCTTCTCTCTCTTTTTTTTTATTATCTGTGTCCATGACGACAAAGCTGCTGTTACAGGAAATGCTATGCATCCAGAATCTAGGAAAAAGCTGTCATCAATTACAGCATGTCATGATATGTGACCTATACATTTTGATAATCATGTTGGTATTGCATTATTCTGCAGTGTCGCCTGTGTTTCTCTCTTTTCTGAATTTCTACAGTCAAAGTACAGTGGATAATAGTGATTAAAATGTATTTTAATGGCTGTTTCTTACTGTAAAACACATCTCTTCAAAGCATTGAGCCATAACCATAACAAATATTTTCTTTAATATTGAATCAGTCAGTGGGGATCAGAGTACAGTTGGTCAAAAGAAGTTGTCGAATTGCAAATACCTATGTTACAATTCATGGTCATATTAGAACCAGTACAAGGAATGAAGAAAATAAACTCACTTGATAAACAGGAGTTCCAGAAGAATAAAATGAATGGAAGAAGCTCAAAGTGATTATCTGCAATTGGCCAGAAAACATAATTATACATACGCTAAGTAATACGCTTACATTACAATGTGCCTGCATGTGTAGTAGAGACAGGGCATTGACATTATATTTTGCCGATACAGTAGTAGTTGGATTTCACATTACTCTAGGTGCAACAGTTAATCAAACTAATCAATTTAATTGATTATAAAAATAAACAATCTATATTTAATACAAATAATTGATTTGGGCTCACACCCAGATTGAAGACTGGCTATATTCACTATTTTTGTGAACCGGTCTGGACCACAGCACTGCATGATCAGACCAATGAATGAGTTATTTATTAAAAAAATCTATAAAATATTTTCCACATCAATTCGTTCATTGATATGTTTAAAAAATAAAACAATTAAAAAACTAATAATTATTCTCCTTCTCCTTGTCCACTAGATGGCAGTCTTCAGTCAACTATGGACAAGACATTGCTGCATGGTCATTAGGCTTATTATCAGCACATGATGAGGCTGCAGTTCTTTTATCAATTAAAAAAAGCTACCACAGTGATTTTTACATGTTTATTAACACCTTGTGATTAATTGTTAGCATCATAGAACATAAAACATAATATAAATTAGCCTACTAATTAACACCATAAGACACATTTCTGCTATACTTCTTTATTCCGCTTGCATAAATGGATATATATATGCATTTAAAGTCATAATCAGGGAGCCTTGTCGGCCTTGTCCTTAATGACAATATCACAACTTGCACTTTATCTATCTTTTTTCTCATTGATCATCGGGTATTGGCATATTGTTTTAAGGGAAACAACCATTGAGCTAACAGTATATGGAAACATCCCTTTAAATCACATGCAAAGGTCTTGTGATGTTACATTGCAAGACATAAACACCACCTACACATACAATATGAGCAGTGTTGTGATTTGCTTTGAGTAAAAGTGTAGGCCTATAGGAACTGAAAGCTGATCAATATTCCACACTTTCAACTCAAACTTCTTTAAGAGTTCACATCCAGCTTAGGAAAACTATTCTAGTAGTAGTCAATAGTAGAAGGAAATCAATAGAAGGAAGCGTATAATGTAATGGACATGCGTTCAGTGGTATTCATCAGCATACTGTAGGTTCAGATAAGCAAGATTAAAGTGACTCATAAAAGAAAGAAAAATTGCACTCCTGAGGAAACAGCAAATAAGATGATGTGCATTATAACATAATAGGGGTTGAGGTTTTATTTTAATTGGAGGAGATCCAATTAGCAGCCAGACTGTAAGGCAGTTTTTGTTGTGCTTTTGTGGGTCCCTGGAATTTTGAAGGCCAAAGTAAAGACAAAATAAATCCACTCATACATTTTGTGCAAGGAAGCTTATTTGAATGTGTTTTCTACATGCCCCAGAGTCCTTCACGAAAACAGTCTGCAAAATTGCGACCTCTATTTCACTCCAGTCGTTCTCAAACTTTTCCATTTGAATGCTCTCAGAGTTACAGGCCTGTTAGGGTCCATTTGGAACCCCCTCCAAGGAACCCTAAGGGTCTCATGCATGGACCCCACTTTAAGAACCATTGCTCCATTTAACCAATGACCAGTAACTTTGCCACTGGGGATCACAAGGAACAGTTTACATGATTGCGACAGTAGGGGCGGCATAGCTCAGGGGTAGAGAAACCGTTATTAGAGCACGAAGGGTTCCCGAAGGGTTCCCAGTTCGAAGGGCTCCCCCTGAGTTAATGTCGAAGGGTCCTTGGGCAAGACTCTGAACCCCACATTGCTCCCGGTGAGCTGGTTGGTGCCTTGCATGGTTTCCTCCGCCACCGGTGTATGAATGTGTGCGTGAATGGGTGAATGTAATGCACAATCTCTGTAAAGCGCTTTGGATAAAAGCGCTATATAAATGCACCATTTACCATTTAGGTCGCAGCTTACTGTCAGTGTCACAGTGATGTCAGATACTCAGAGCAGGGATAACGTCTCACACTGTGGCTCCCCTGACACATCACTGCAGTGACATCACAGGTGACATCACAGTGATGTCAGATACTCAGAGCAGGGATCTCCATATATGGGCATAAACATGTGACATCACAGTGGTGTGGCTGGTTCAGACAGGGATCTCTATCTATGGGCATACATTGTCTGAAGGATGCCAAACAAAAACAAATTTTACTCTTATGTACCTGTACAAAAGAAGTAACAATAAAGTACAACCTTGAACCTTGAAAATAAAAGGGGATTGTATGTTGTGATGTCATGGGAACCACTCTATGCCCATATATGGAGATCCCTGATGACATCAATATTAAGCCCATATCTAACAGGACATATCTTCATATCCATATATGTGGAACTGGTCCGATATACATCACTGGCCAGACGGCCAAGACATGGTGCGACCTCGCCCTTTAGGGCGAGGTCACTTGTCGCCCTGAGGCGTCTTACTAGTATAATATATTATATATATATTCCTCTGTGTAATGCATTGTAGTTTTAAAGGGATATTCCACTTTCAAAATAACTTTTTGTCATTTTATCGTCTAATCAGGCTTTTGGGAACACCCAGGACAGTTTTTGAATTTCTTCATTCAGTATTTAGATATTTGATATTCATTTCCCCCCATTTTCCCCCTTCCAGGACCTTCCTATACAAACCCATTATAACTTCAAACTCCATTTTAACCATGATAGATTCAATTAAAACACCTGTCCTTTTTTCTGGTGACTCCTAACACCCTCCGAATACGTGAGCAGGCCGTGCTTTTTCGATAACATTTTTCATTGATTTCTATAAATTGTTTGGGGAAATGAAAACTATTAAATACAATAAAAGATTATTTAAAAAAAATGAAAGAAGTTATCAAAAAAACACGGCCTGCTCACGTATTCGGAGGGTGTCAGGAGTCACCAGAAAAAAGGAAAGTTGTTTTCATTGATTCTATCATGGTTAAAATGGAGTTTGAAGTTACAATGGGTTTGTATAGGAAGGTCCTGGAAGGGGGAAAATGGGGGGAAATGAATATCAAATATCTAAATACTGAATGAAGAAATTCAAAAACTGTCCTGGGTGTTCCCAAAAGCCTGATTAGATGACCAAAAGTTTTTTTGAAAGTGAAATATCCCTTTAAATGGCATATCTGTGGCACCATATTGATTAAAGTTTAAACATGTAGCTGGAGCATACTGTTGCAGAAAAAATACAAATATATTGTAAACAGCAGAAGCCCTTGCATTTTCTGTTACATTGATTTTGACTTGAGATATACAATTTACAATTTAGGCATTTAGCAGACGCTCTTAATCCAGAGCGACTTACAATAAGTAAGGTAATACATCTACCGGTAAGTGTTTTACGGTAAGTGATTTACTGTACCCCCCACACACACTAAAGCACACAGGTGAACCTTGAATACAGATGCTTGGGGCTTTCCTTATATATATATGTGCTTATTTGTTGTTTTACACACCACCACTTTGGAAAAACAGTGTTTTATCTATCTAGGTCGTCCTCAGACGAGCCCTCCGTCGTTGTTTCCAGTCATCTCGGTTCTCCATACATCTGGCCAGCTCATTGGTATTCTGTGTCCCTACGTCTTCCTTGAGTACGTCCACGTATGTTTTTGTGGGACGTCCTCGCGACCGGTGCCCATGTGTTGGCTCCCACAGTACCAATTTGCTGGCTGGAAGCTCCTGGTGTCTTTGGCAGTGTCCTGCTAGTCTCATTCTTCTGGTGGCAATTTTCTCGCTTACCCTTGGTATTCCCTCATACAGGCTCCTGTTGGTAACATGTGCACTCCTGTTGATGTTGAGTACTGCACGCAACATTCTAGTGTAGCACCCATCTAGAGACTTCTGCAGGGTTGGCTTCAGGGTCCAGCATTCACTGCCGTTTTAAGTAATGTTTCAAGTGCTATCCTCTGGATTTCAACAGTGCTGTAATGAAAACAAAGGAGGATAACAAAGCTGGGGGAACACAGCAATATATTTCCCAACAAATACTGCAGTAAAAAGGAGAGAAGGGGGATGTTAAAGATCACAACCCCAAATACTGTATCAGCTCTGCACAATGTTGCCAAGTCTAGTTGCTATGGAGATTGCATCCTACTGCAGGTGTGAGTAACAACAGCGGAAGTCAACTGTGTTTCCATCTCAGTGTGTGTGTGTGTGTGTGTGTGTGTGTGTGTGTGTGTGTGTGTGTGTGTGTGTGTGTGTGTGTGTGTGTGTGTGTGTGTGTGTGTGTGTGTGTGTGTCTGTGCGTGCGTGCGTGTGTGTGTGTGTGTCTGTGCATGCGTGCGTGTGTGCATGCGTGCGTGCGTGCGTGCGTGCGTGCGTGCGTGCGTGCGTGCGTGCGTGCGTGCGTGCGTGCGTGCTTGTATTACTATTCTTGTGAGGGCCAGATGTCCCCACAAGTATAGTACTATTTGACTTATAGACTTGTGAAGATAAATGTTGTTTTATGGCCACTTAATTTATTTTTTATAGCCTTACAATTAGGAAAAGATTCAGTTTAGGGTTAGGATTAGATATTTAAAGGTTAGGTTTAGGGTTGGAGTTTTTTGTGAACTTTTGTGGACTGTTATACTGTAGGTCTGCTATTTTCAGCTTCAGGGTTGAGGTTAAAATGGTAATAAAAAAAAAAGAAAAGATGGCACTCGAGCGGTCCCTGCTCACCACACCTCGGAGGTTGAGGGTTTGAAGCTACCGTGGTACATCCAGCTTTGTTGGGCACAGTTCACAGAGAGTTCACAACAAAAATTGGGGGTAAAACGTATTGGCTACTAAATAAAAAATATCTATTAAAAAAATCTTTTAATGTTGTTTTCCTCACAAGTATAGTAACAAACATATGTTGCGTGCGTGCGTGCGTGCGTGCGTGCGTGTGTGTCCACCCAGGGCACTGCTGTCACCCTTCCTGTTTACTGTCTACACCTCTGACCTCCAGTTCAACTCGAGGACCTGTCACCTGCAGAAGTTCTCCCATGACACCGACCTCAGCTGCATCACAGATGACAATACGAGAGAGTGTGACGATGTGGTGGGGGTCTTCGTGAGGTGGAGTGAGGTGAACTGCCATGGCTCAACAGCAATGGCCGGGCTCAACAGCCAGCAAGACTAAAGAAATGGTTGTGGACCATTGCACGAGCAGAGATCCCTAGTGTTATTCGCAGGGAGGTGGTGGAGTCTGGAGTGCAAGAAGACAAGCAACTGGAGTGGACTGACAACACTGCCAGGGTAGATTGTTCTTTCTGAGGAGGCTCAGGTCCTTCGGGGTGTGTAACAGGATGCTGCAGATGTTCTAACAGTCTGTAAAGGCTAGTTCCCTCTTCTTTGCGATTGCCTGCTGCTCACATAAATGCCGGGGACACAAGCAACCTGAGGTGCTTGCTTCCGGCATATAGCTGGGGCTCAAACCTGAGACCTTCTGTTTCCCAGTTCACAGAAGAGATTGTGTGCACATCTGTATTTAGGCCAGGTGCTGGACATCAAGGCATCAAGGCGAGAATCAAGGAAGAAATAAAACATCTACACACTGCTTTCAAGCTCCTAAAATGTACTTTTTATTAAGGCGCAACATTTCGACCGCTTAGGTCTGAAGCTGAAGACTGCTCACATCGAAACGTTGCGCCTTAATAAAAAGTATGTTTTTGGAGCTTGAAAGCATTGTGTGGATGTTTAATTTCTTCATGCCTTCGTTTTCCCAGGCAGCCTCTCTACCCATTCAGCTATGGCAGCCCGAGCACATCCAAAACACATTCACAATCCCCTAATGTGGTTTATAATAAGCCCAATTTAAACCCAAGAAAGTTACAAGCTCACAACGTGTCGCAATGGGCCACATTGTGAGATTGTAGATCGGCTATTTTCACCTCATGTTTGCCCGTTATGCCATGCCCAGAATAGGGACACTATAGGTGTATTGTATTTTGTATTGTTCTTGCAGCAGGCATATCTACATAAACTTTCATTGATCTAGCCTAATTTTGACTCAGTAGTATGACTTGTCGCTTATTGACAATAACAGATTTTCAAGCTAACAACTTGCTTGAAAACCATTTCAAGCGACACCAGCGTTCAATGGAGTATAAATTAAGATTGTGCTCAATGTCTGTTGCCAGTTGTTGATTCATATATACATAAACTATTATAAAAGGTCAAACTGCAACACTGCAACCCATAACTTTGGTGTCCTCAGGAGGCGATGGATGACTTCATTGCAGAGAAGGTCTCTCTAAGACAATGAAGGACCTCCGGAGTGTGAAAATGTAATTAGCCCTCCGGCCAAGTATGCATAGTGTAGACTGAAATAAACAGATGGAAACATTCAACACTGCCAGCAAAACTCCAGTGAAGCGGCATGGTTTTGCACAGCGTCAACACTGTTGGAAAAAATCCAATCTGAAAAGTGAAATATCTGACCTAGCAATATCCACAGCCTCACACAAATTGTCTGGCTTTATCTCTAATTTAATGAGATTTTCAGTTACACTTGTTGGAGCCACAGTCACAACGGAAAATGTACTGTGCCTAAATAGTACGATAAATGTCTTTACCACAGACACAGCCTTTATGGACAGAGAGGATGTTAAGTTTGAGTAGCTTACATATGTTCTCTAGGGGTTATACAGTACAACAGTAGGTGACCATTCAGCACAGATAATTTGCCACCGCAGGCTGAACTGCCACTACGAGTGACCTAGCTGTTTGAGGAACAGCAAATCCCAGCAGCACTACTACTGTATATATCATTTTGTTCACCTTATGTTACTCTTTTAACTTTCAACCCGGCGTTACTATTGGGCATGTCATTATACAAAAACAATCTTCAAGAATATGTATGTGAATAAATAAGGCAATGGGTATTTGATGATACGTCCCAGTTGCATCCTCGTGATGTTTTTTGTTTTCATTATTAGTTCTATTTATAGTGGCTCATAGGAATAGACTATGTGACAAATATAGTGGCTCATAGGAATAGACTATGTGACAACCAGGAATAGTTTGTTGACCACCGGAGAGTCGGTTGACGGCCAGAAGCAGAATGTAGACGGCACCCGGGAGCAGGTTGGGTTAGCGCCCCAGCCTGTGTCTTCCGCGAGGAAGAAGCCCAACAAATCCACGGTGAGGCCTTTAGGAGGGCCATTCGAGCCGCAAGCAGAGCCTGCAGCGCCAGCTTTTCAGGGTGGAGCTTGCAGTACTACCACCAGCCAACCCTTGCGGCCAAACCACCTGCAGCAGCTGAATGGAATGTTTGGATTGGGGTCTGGTGCAACGCACAGGTTCTGAACCTGGTGAGAGCAGGAGAGGACCTGGTGAGACGTAGGAGGAGCCCGGCCAGGAGTCAACCCATAGAGCCTAGTTCTTCCACGCGCCAGAATAGTACCCCCAATCCCGGCAGAGTAGTTCCGGTGCAGCACATTGAGTGACCCTGTCTTTCCCTAATAGGACTGATCGTGGATAGCTACTGGGACGTAAGTCGGGACTTGATCAACCCCGGCTGGGTCACCTGGGCGAGGGTGTATGATGTTGCGAGACCCGAAACACCCGTCGACCCCAGGCTACATCACTGATGATACGTCCCAGTTGCATCCTTGTGATGTTTTTTTTTCATCACCCACCAGCAATTGTCATTGCTCTTATCCAACCTCTGATATCAGCCCTCGGTTGGATAAGGTCAGGCATCGAAGAATGCCCGGATGAAAATCTATATCAGTAAAAAAGCATTGCTTCTTCTAATGAGTATCTCCAAATCACAGTATGGAATAACAATTGGATGAAAATTACATTAATAGCATTTAACACCAATAGAAACCATCTTTTTTTTATAGGAAGGATGTGAAATGGTTCAATTTAAATCTTTATTTTTTTCCGCAAGAATTGCGCCCTCACATTGACTAGTCCAATTGTGTCAGATTTGGAGCTGTTGTTATGCGCCGCGGGAGGCTGCTGCCTGGCTTTCCATGTAGCTTTGAGTCTAACCAAGCCAGACTGAGAGAGGCTTATTAATGTCAGCGCTCCACTTCTAGTCTCAAGGCCACAATCAGTGGGAGAAAATGCATAAATAGATTCCAGATCCTTGATCATTAACTATTTTATACTTTGTCATACGAGATTGTGTTGCAAAAAAATGCCGTTGCATTGTGACACAATCCAGTGTGAGCTTGTATATCTGCTATAAACCGCAATTTTTCAAATTGTTTGGAAATCGTTGAATTTTCTTGGACAATTTTGCCTATAAGGACATGCCCAAAATAGGGACGCCAGGTTGCAAGTGTAAAAATGACTGTGTGAAGCCTGGACATGAACTTATAGACATTAGGCACATACTGTAGCATACTGTTGGTTGATGCTCCAGAATCCTGAAGGGAGAAGGAATTTGTTATTAATAAGGGCTGACATTTTCACAGTTCATGGCTCATTTTCTCTGTGTGAGCCTAGTGGACCTGATGCACAGTACATTTGTTGCAACGGAAATAAGAGTACTGAAGGATCCTAGACGCTAAGACGATGGAGGAAACACATGAAACCTGTGTGTGCATGCGTGCGTGCGTGCGTGTGTGCGCAACCGTGCATGTGTGTGGGCTGGGCAGAGGACCTGGGGAGGGGGGTGTTGTGCAAAGTGGGAATTGTTAGACCGGCAGTTGTCCAGAACCACAAATCTGTCTGCGTGTCTGTCTGTGCCCCATATGCCCGTATATGGAAGTCCTTCATGAATGCACAGAATCTCAGAAGCACTGGCTAGTCACCATAGTAGTCATCTTCACCATAGTACGTACAGTATAGAGTATAAGTATGGTAGTGGGTACCACACTTGGTACACTGACAATGAGTAGCCTACTCTGACAGTACAACAGTTATTGCATAACCGTGTGGGTCATGCATGCATGCCATACTTTCCCATCATTCTGGGCACCAGCTTTGTCATGCACATACTGTAAGCATGTGAAACACTTAACTACTGTGAAACACTTAACTACTTAAGTCCCAATTTCAAAACCTTTACCAGTAAAAGGTCAATAAATCAGAACTAATTACTATGGGCCATACAATATTAAACTGGAGTCAGAGGGTCCCTGTGCACTGTACTGTCCTGCAAGACAAGCCCATGATCATAACTCATTTTTTGTGACCAACAACACACAGTGGATTTATGGGTATTGATCAACAGGGACAAAAATAAAATGAAAAACTAATCAGACCTGCCCTATAACAATCACTCTGAATGTCACACAGAAAAGTGAAAGAGCAATGACCCGGAGGATGTTGGGGGATGAGGTCAGTGGGGGCCCGGTGAAGGGGGCTGCTGATGTGCTGCTTCAGCTGAGATAACAGCCTTTTCACCGAGGGCACTCATCAGCAGTTAAAGGCTAATTTATGCTTAATCACACGACCGCGTCGTATGACGAAGCATAAACTGCGCTTAACCACTGAACTTCATAATAACATGCCTGAAATAGGAATGGTTGAAAGTGCTTAACCCTTCCTGATCCTGGTGAGCACTGGGCTATGGTGTAAAGCAGTGGTTCCAAAACCTTTTAGCTCGAGACCAAAAAGAGAAATGAGATGTTTGCCCGGGACTCAAACTAGTGAAAAATAGCAGATCTACGAGCTTGTAGATCATCTGTTTTCACTACTTATTTTTTTAAATGTATGGAACTTTATTAGATGTATTTATTTCAATGTAATTATCAAATACTTTTGAAAACTGTATGACATTGACATTATTTATTTACTTTATGTAGGAAACGGGGAAAAAAAGGAGATATTTACTCGCGACCCATATAAATTGGTCTGCGACCCAAAGACGGGTCCCGACCCACTTTTTGGGAAACTGTGGTGTAAAGGATGGCCCTCTGCCCAGATCGGACCATTAAGACTCATTAGTGCCTATTGATAGTCCTGATGCACTGATAGCTATACTTTGAGAGGAGCCAGCCATACATGGAAAAGGTCAACGTATGGATCTTAATATGACCTCACTAACCCCTCGCACATTTGCAGCATCTTTCAACCTTGGATGTAATTTACTAGTGATTGAATGCTGCAGGGACACGATTGGAAACCCCTGCCCCATATGGAATCTGTGTTTGTCACTATCCTGCATGGCCATTTCATCTGTGTCATAGTAATAGAACCCGTAGTTGCCTGAAAACCAGACGAAAGTCATGGCCATGCCAGCCACTGACATACAGTAGTAGCCTACTGATTCTGTTTGGTCTGTGATTGCAGACCCTATACAGTATATGGGCATAATATGGACACGGACTAACAGATACACAGATCTCAGGAGCATATCAATCGGATCGGTGGTGCAACATACTGTAGGTGTGAGGGCCCTGAACTCTAGATGTGAGGGCCCGAACCTCTAGTGTTAAAGAAGGCTTTCACAGCTTGTCAATATTACTGCAGGTCACCATGGCTACTCAATATGTTTGAGTGAGTACAGGTTGTTTACTCGTCAGAATACTTTAGTCTATACAAATGCACCATTTACTATTCTTAGCTGTTTCATTCTGACTGGTTGCTGTTGCTGCTGTGACACCTGAATCTCTGCATGGTGATTACTTGATCTTTGTTAATTGATTTGAATCAGCTGTGCGGAAGAAGTGAAACCCACATTAACACACCCCCTTTTCCCCAATAAACCCCTTGGGAAACTTGGATAGTTTCTATGCACCGAGTAGCACCTACAACAACATGGTGGATGATTGATACGTGACACGTGACGTCACTGTAAAAGATTATGGACATGGCGGACTCACCATGACATCATTGGGATGACAAGGCCAGACAGTATATCTCAGAGAGAAGTCAAAATCAGTCAACACAGTCCGGCCCGCCTTTCCGGTCCTACACTTCTACCCTGCAGCCGGTGGTCCTAGACACGTAGAAATGTCCACATTCCCAGAATACATTGCTCGGAGTGAAAAGCTAGATGGTGTGCGGTTCAGTTGGAACTTTTGGCCATCCAGCCGCGTAGCAACTGGGATGGTTGTACCAGTGGCTGCCCTTTTCACTCCTCTGAAAGAACGACCCGACCTCCCTCCCAGCCACTATGAGCCCATTCTCTGCAGTAGAGCTACCTGCAGAGCTGTCCTCAATCCGCTGTGTCGAGTTGACTACAGAGCCAACCCAAAGTTATGGGCCTGTAACTTCTGTTACCAAAAGAACCAGTTCCCTCCTACTTATGCTGGTTTTTCCGAGGTGAACCAACCTGCTGAACTACTGCCTCACTTCTCCACTATAGAATATGTTGTACAGCGTGGTCCCAAGCTACCCCTGGTCTTCCTGTATGTTGTGGACACGTGCCTGGACGATGAAGACCTGCAGGCTCTGAAGGAGTCTCTCCAGATGTCTTTGTCTCTTTTGCCCCCTGCTGCTCTGGTGGGACTCATCACATTTGGTCGAATGGTTCAGGTCCATGACCTTTGCTGTGAGGGAATCACTAAGAGCTACGTGTTCAGAGGAACCAAAGACCTCAATGCCAAACAGATCCAGGAGATGTTGGGTCTGACCAGAGAGCGGGGAAGAGGACCACCACAACCCCTCTCTAACAGGTTCCTGCAGTCGGTACAGAAAGTAGATATGAACCTTATTGAACTGTTGGGGGAGCTACAGCAAGACCCCTGGCCCGTCCCTCAGGGCAAAAGACCACTCCGCTCTCTGGGTGTCGCCATATCCATTGCTGTAGACCTACTTGAGTGTACGTTCCCTAACACAGGGGCTCGTATCATGATATTTACCGGGGGCCCGGCCACCCAGGGCCCCGGTATGGTCGTGGGGGATGAATTGAAGATGCCCATCCGCTCCTGGCATGACATTAAGAAAGATAGTGCCAAGTTTGTGAACAAAGCTACCAAACATTACGAGGCACTGGCTAACAGAGCATCAAGCAATGGCCACATCATTGACATCTATGCCTGTGCCCTTGACCAGACAGGCTTGTTGGAGATGAAATGCTGCTCCAATCATACTGGAGGGTACATGGTCATGGCAAACTCTTTCAACACGTCTCTTTTTAAACAAACTTTCCAGAGAGTTTTTACCAAAGATGTTCAAGGAGAACATCTTAAGATGGCCTTTTCTGGAACTCTGGAAATAAAGACTTCCAAAGAGATCAAGGTTTCAGGAGCCATTGGGCCATGTGTGTCCCTCAACGCTAAAGGCCCCTGTGTCTCAGAGGTTGAGATTGGAACAGGAGGGACCTGTCAGTGGAAAATATGTGGTCTGGACCAAAGTACTACACTGGCGCTGTACTTTGAAGTGGTCAACCAACACAATGCTTCTATTGGAGGCCGAGGGGCTGTCCAGTTTGTCACCCATTATCAACATTCCTCTGGGCAGAGACGCATCAGAGTTACTACTACTGCCAGGAATTGGGAAGATGCACAGATGCATAAAATTGCAATCTCATTTGACCAGGAGGCGGCGGCCATCCTGATGGCCCGTCTGGCAGTTTACCAAGCAGATACAGAACGAAACCCAGACGTAATGAAATGGCTCGATAGACAGCTGATCAGGCTTTGTCAGAAATTTGGAGATTATCGTAAAGATGACCCAAACTCCTTCAGATTCTCTGAGAACTTCTCTCTCTATCCACAGTTTATGTTTCATCTGCGTAGGTCTCCCTTCCTCCAGGTCTTCAACAACAGCCCGGATGAGACTTCATACTACAGACATCAGTTTATGAGACAAGGTCTGACCGATTCTCTCATTATGATGCAACCTGTTCTCTATGCCTACTCCTTCAACGGACCGCCTGAGCCTGTCCTGTTGGACAGCAGCAGTATTCTGCCAGACCGGATCCTCCTGATGGACACTTTCTTCCAGATAGTCATCTACCACGGGGAGACCATATCCCATTGGCGTCAGGCAGGCTATCAACAAATGCCAGAATATGAAAACTTCAAGCATCTTCTTCAAGCCCCTGTTGACGACATCCAGGAGCTCCTGCAAACACGCTTCCCCATGCCCATGTATATAGACACGCAGCATGGAGGAAGCCAGGCCCGCTTCCTGTTGTCCAAGGTGAATCCGTCTCAAACCCACAACAACATGTATGCCTGGGCCCAGGAATCAGGCGCTCCCATCCTGACAGATGACTGCAGTCTACAGGTGTTCATGGATCACCTGAAGAAGTTTGCCGTATCCGGCGATGTCTGAATAGCAATAATATTTTATTATACCATTAAGACGCCCTAAAGGGCGAGGTCGTGTGGAACGGAATTCACACATTCCCAGATTTGCGCTTAATATTGATGACCTCAGGACAGGGATCTCCATGTATGGCCATAAAAGGGACATGGACATAATTAATTTGCAAGTGTGACTTGTGTTGTGGCAACCATGCGCACTGGTTAAACTGACACAATATATTATGTCCATATAATATGGGCATTCCCAGATATGGGCTTAATATTGATGGCATAAAAGGGATTCTATTGTATGGGCATTCCCAGATATGGGCTTAATATTGATGGGCATAAAAGTGTGAATTATATTAGTGTGGTTCCCCTAATTTGCAAGTGTGACTTGTGTCGTGGCAACCACACTGGTTAAACTGACGCAATATGTCCATATATGGGCATTACCAGATATGTCCTAAATTATCATGGCATAAAAGGATTCCATTGTATGGGCATTCCCAGATATGGGCTTAATATTGATGGGAATAAAAGTGATTCTATTAGTGAGGTTGCCCTAACAGGGCATCATCTGGGAATCAGATGTAGAGGTCAGCTCCATATATGGAGATCTAGGGGATGATCCAGTCATCTCCATGCATGGATAACCAGGTTTTGATCTTTGATGAGCTGATGTCACAACAATGTGATTTCACAACAGGTCAGCAGTTATAGACATTGAGGCGTTACTCACTCACTCACAGACGTATGGACAGGGGCCGGTTTCCATAGTTAACTGCGACCTACGGTCGCAATAATGTAATATTAATGTACTATTATCCGCCAGGCCAAGATAAGGGGATGGGGGTGATTATGTTTTCTGTCCTGTCTGTCTGTTTATCCGTGGATAAAATCTCAAACCGCTGGAATGATCAGCTGCAAATCTCTTGCACACACTGTCAGTAGGCCAAGGAACTATACCTGTGTACTTTTTTTCTCTAAAATATATTGTGTATTCTTGAAATATTTTACTTATTAGTGTGGTTGCCCCCCAGGGCAACACACTATAGTTATCGGCATTCTTACTCATCATCCCATGCAACCCTTCGGCCAATCAGACATCACGATCTCCCTGTATAGCCTATACTGTATACCTTGGTATTGTGATGTCATCCTTTCCCCTCTCTGATTGGCTCCCCCTCTATATAGTTATTAATTGTGGGCTCGCTGAAAGGCGAGACCAGTATGTTATACCAAGTTTATAGTATGGGCATTACCAACAGTACAAATGCAAAGCCCTTAGCCAATGATATAAATAACAGCAACACGTGGGCCCAAGACCAGTATGTTATGGCAGTATATGTTATACCAAAATGTTATAGACCAAGGTTATTCTCCTCAAAAGAATTACCGACTGTACAAAGGCCAATTGCAAGAGCAGCCAATAAGTATAATGGAAATCGAATGGCTCAAACCTTACCCAAATATGGATTCATACATCATACTAAAGGGTCATTCCCACCGGACAAGATAAAGATAAAGGGATAAAAAAGTAGAGTTCTCAATAGAGTGGATGGTAGCGTCCAGTGTGGACACTCCCATCCACTTCAATTGAGAACGATATTCTTTATCTTTATCTTGCCCGGTAGGAATGTGCTTTTCTTATGGCAATCTGATGTTATTTTCTATATTAAGTGGTAGAGTCAATTTCTAGTTGGGTCTGAGTGGGAGGGGTCTATTGTCAGTTTGCCTTGTTACAGCAATAGCACAGACACAAAACTCTTCTGAGACATTTCCGCCATGCAAGTCAGATGTAACAAAGAATAATAATTGTCGAGCGATACAAATAAGCAATTTTGCAATAAATCCCACCACTCGCGGTCGGAGCTGTCGAGGACTCTCGATGAAAAAAACCTGTGTCGATCATTCATGGACATCATAACAAATTAAGGTGGTAAAACGTCTAGTCCGAAATTCCCCTTTAAGGCATGATAGTCTATTTTCATCGTTATACATTATTTATAGACCTAATCAGTCAGCTCTAAATGTAACTGATAAAATAAAAATAGGTTGAATTTGCATCATGTCTATAACATGCATACAAGCTACAAGACAAGCATACAATAGCTGATCCTGATCCTTGTTTGACATATTCTTCCTTTTCTTTTTTAAGTGTTGGGCACATAGCCTACTATTGTATTTGAGGTTTGGCACTATTGTAATTGATTTTATCATGAAGAATCAAGCATTCTAATGACAAACGCAAGCTTTGGTGTCATTTAAGTCTACCTCCGGGCAGCTGCGAGAGCCGCCGATGTCCGTCTAAGTTCACAGACAAAAAAAGATTGAATCAGGGTCGTAATGTGGGAATTTGCGTAAAAGCGTATATAAGTACAAAATGTGGGCATAAACAAGCTTAGTGAATCAGACCCAATAAATAGATGGATGAAAGGATGGAAACCGCTCTGAGGAGAGGACAGGCCCGCCTGATTATGTAACGGAGCGACTTGTTTACGCGTCCCCTCTGAGTTCATATTAGCTGAAGGAAGACACCCTGCCAATCCCGGCCTTCTTGGGCTCTGCCACATTGCATTAATGTCTTTTTTCACAGTCACTGGTAATTGGCCTACTTCCAGGGGCTTGTTTGTCTCTAATGTGGAATTGTACATCAGACGAGTACAGTAAGGAAACAAGAGCGATGCTGTCTCGGAGCCTCATAAGTGGAGGTGTACTGAAGAGGAAAGAATGCCTGTTAAAATGCAAACGGTGTTAGGAAGGAAGGAAGGAAGGAAGGAAGGAAGGAAGGAGAAGGGACGGACGGACAGACAGACAGACAGACAGACAGACAGACAGACAGACAGACAGACAGACAGACAGACAGACAGACAGATAGACAGATAGATAGATAGATAGATAGATAGATAGATAGATAGATAGAAAGGAAGGGAGGGGAAGAGAGAGCATATATATGTGTGTGTGTGTGTGTGTGTGTGTGTGTGTGTGTGTGTGTGTGTGTGTGTGTGTGTGTGTGTGTGTGTGTGTGTGTGTGTGTAAATCGTGTGTGTGTGTGTGTGTGTGTGTGTGTGTGTGTGTGTGTGTGTGTGTGTGTGTGTGTGTGTGTGTGTGTGTGTGTGTGTGTGTGTGTGTGTTGCATACTGTGTGTGTGTGTGTGTGTGTGTGTGTGTGTGTGTGTGTGTGTGTGTGTGTATGTATATATATATATATATATATATGTATATGTATATGTATATATATGTATATGTATATGTATATGTATATGTATAATATATGTACATGTATGTATGTATGTATGTATGTATGTATGTATGTACGGTATGTATGTACTGTATGTATGTATATTCCATAGCTACAGTACAATATATGCACACATATATTGTACAGTATACAATATATATGTGTCTGTGTGGGGTGTACTCTGATTCATCCTAATAATGTGCAGGCCTTTTTGAAACATGCAGTCTTGCACACCTTGCAGACGGCACAGTTCAGCAGACTGTGGCATGTGTGAAATTCAATTACAGACCTGCTGTGGATGCACTCTGTGTAAACCCAAGCTGATGCCGCTCGCCAAAAATAGCAGATAAACAAGCTCACAACGTGTCACGGATGTGGCTCGTTGTGAGCCTGTAGATCGGCTATATCTGTCGCTCTACACCGGCGTAAAGCAGAGTGTAAAACCCAGGCTGATTGGAGGAAGCAGCAGCCAGGTGGTGACCCTGTAGGCAGCGGCTATAGCGCAAATCGCAATGGCCTCCTGGGCGACTGCCAAGAGCCGGCGAGCTCCCGCCACCACACACAGCCCGACCTGCACTTCAAGAGCGGGTCAGGGTCATTATTCACACACACTAAACACACTGCAGAATCCTCCAAGGGTTAATTTAGCTAGTGCAAAATGAACCCAAGTTAAATAAAGATTGGTGTTTTCACTCTGCTTCCTCCTCGCTCACTGCACTCTGCAGGTCGGTGAGGAAAGGGAAAGCATTGCACATTGTTTGGCCTGTTTGCTCTATAATTCATGTCCCACTCCAAAAATAGAGTTCTCTCTGAGTACACGCCGTTTCATTGGTGCCCTGCTAGAAAAACAACCACTACATACAGTATGTATGTACAGTAGTATCCTACTGGGTACCAGGACAAATTTAGCATTTTGCTTAGTTGGATAAACTGGGAGGGATTCATGTACTGTAACACAATTGGGTTACAATGGCATGTTTGTTGACGTTTGTGTATTTCTGTAATAATACTGTCTGGCTGTTTAAACCACCTGGTGATGCTGTCTGGTCGTGTCGAGCACCACCCAGTTTGGGTTGGGTTAAGGACTTAGAGTGCCAGTTCATGGTCCGATTGATGGGAGAATTGAAAGCAATACATTACCGATGTACTGTGCATCAACAGCCCCCAACGTTGTTTGTTTGTGCATCCATGTGCTTTCTGAAGACTCACCTCTTCAGAATCCACCTTATAGCCAGTAGATCTTTCCGTAGCACTTGCCCTAGCCTTGACGACTTTGCAGGCTTATGCTAAAATGTGATTTAGATAGCAAGTGCAGTCCAAGTAGGGAATGAGACTTTACCCCAGGTGAAGGAGTTTAAGTATATCAGGTTCATACTCACGAATGAGAGAAAGGGGAATACGGAGAAGGAGGTCAGCCGGAGAATCGGAGCAGCAGGAGCGGTTGAGTTGAGCCGGAAGGCAAAGCTCTCTGTCTACCGAGCAATCTTTGTTCCTACTCTCACCTATGGTCAAGAACGTGGGTCATGGCCGAAAGTAAAAGCAACCAAAATTAGTTTTCTGAGACGGGAGGCTCAGACGCCTCGGTATACTCCCGGAGGGAATGGAGGAAGTTGCTCAGGATAGGGAACTCTGGAAACTCGTTGGAACTGTTACCCCTGTGACCTTATTCCGGATAAGCGGTTGAAGAGGGATGGATGGATGGATGGATGGATGGATGGATGGATGGATCGATGGAGACGTCAGATTCATTTGTAGACCTGGAATAGTGTGTACTGTATATAGTTTCAATGTAAGTTCTTGGTTTACCTATGATTCTAGATTAGGCCTACTATTTCTATGTATTTGATGTATTATTCTGTTTGCCTGCTTAGAGTAAATTTCTCTGGATTAAGTGTCTGCTAAATTCCTAAATTGTAAATTGTAATTGTAAATGATGAGCATGGCACAATTATGTGCCACATGACCCCCAGCATGCCTCTTCTGGGGGGATAGGCATGCCAGAAATAGCTGATCCTGAGTTCTAACTCAGGTCCGTTTCACTAAGAATAGAGATGTTAAGTGGTTTTAAGGACGTTGATTGCCAGTTTTGAACTCGTGACATCTGCAATGTCCTTCTGCTTTAGTCACAGGGGTGGAAGAGCAAAACCGCTCACAGTGTTGGTCCAGAAAAGTTGAATATGTAAACGAGACCTTGAGACAAAGGTTAGTTATTTTGTGTCATGGCCAGTGGGTCTACAGCTAAAGTGGAGCAGTAACAGAATGCATCTAGAATGCATCTAGTGCCCCCCTCCCCTCCATCCTTTACTGAGCAGTGAGTGACAGTTCAGCTAACAGGCCCTGACATGGAAGAATCAGCTAGAGTTGAGAGGGAGCAGCCATGGGGACAGCGCCTGCTCCCCATGTCGGGGGCCGACAGCTCCACACGATAAAGCTCTGTTTCAGTTCAAGTCTAGTAGTGACCATTCGTTCACTCTCTCAATGGGCCTACCTGCAGTGGAGTTGTAGGCCTAAATAGAGTTTTCACTTGGCCTGTAATGTAACATCATGGCAATGATCAGAAATGGAAACCATCAAGCTGTATTATTGGTACGTAAAAGTGAAACTATGCATTCAGTTCTTTAGAACAGGGGTTCCCAAACCTTTTTGGCTCAGGGCACCCCTACAAATACTTTTTTCATCCAAGGCACCCCTACATTATCTTAATGAATGTAGGGGTGCCTTTTCACTACTGGCACCTCATATTTATGGCAAATTCTACCGAGGAAAACATTGAGAGAATTACTATTTTGGTTAGAACTGACTGAAGATTTAAAATGTAAGTTTAAAATTATCCTAAATAGTTGTTTTTATTGTCCAAATAAATTCCAAATATTATCAAATGATCTCGCGGCACCCCTGGACTGCCGTCACGGCACCCCAGGGTTCCCCGTCACCCACTTTGAAAACCCCTGCTTTAGAAGCCTACTGTATGGATTCCATGTCACCCCTATAGTAGTGTCACTCAGAGATTTCTATCAACAATACATATTTTGTACATTTCCTGTATTGTGTCATTCAAGCATTGATTGTCTGCTATGTAGCAAGCAAAATGTTAAATATAGACCATCTGTGAACAGTACATCACCGATGCGTGATACTCTTTGCACAAGGCAGGGAGACAGCATTGCAATGCATCCATAACATTCTTATAGGAAGGGGTTATAGAGTGGGCTCTGTTTGCCTCGATTCCCTGTTAGCATTGCAGATTTCAGCCCCAACATATATTCTGCTTTTATTTACTTCACTTCTTCCCCTAATGCAGATTGCTCTGCACAGCGCATGCCTTGCAGGGATTTGGTGTGTGTGTGTGTGTGTGTGTGTGTGTGTGTGTGTGTGTGTGTGTGTGTGTGTGTGTGTGTGTGCGTGCGTGCGTGCGTGCGTGCGTGCGTGCGTGCGTGCGTGCATGAGTGCGTGCGTGCGTGCGTGTGTGTGTGTGTGTGTGTTTGCTTACACATATCATATCAAACAGGCTGTGACTGCCATTACAGCCAACTTGTTTGTTCCTACAGTACATGACAATGGGGCATGGGGGGGGGGGGGGGGGGGGGGCTTTGCCTGGATACAATTCGGAACGCTGTTTCTAAAAAAAAAGGAAGGAGTAATTGTGGGCTCGCCTGGAAGGCGAGCACACGTATGTTATCTTCATTATTTATTTATAGCTATATGTGTATCTCCTCAAAACTTTGGCGCGCTTCATCTCTTAAACGCTTACACCTTTCAACACCATTCAAATTTTTATGTGTTCAGCTTACTGAGGACACGTGTGCTTGTACTTTTGGTTTTGAAATGTTTTGTAGTATAAATATAAAAAAATAAAAATGTTTAACTTTAAGCACCCAATGCATTTCCAATGGGTTTACAGAGTGGAGAGAAGGATAATAGACCCATGTTTATGTTAAGGCGCTGTGGCTGCAGTGTTCACACTTCAGATATGCTATCTATATCATTGCGTTCACACAGGTCTGCTCTCTGATTTGATCCAAATGTCTAAGCTGTGTGATGTATAAAACTATAGTTATAGTTAAAACTATAAATAAATGTCCCTCTCCACTCTACTGATTACACAGCTGTGATCAAGAATCAAGTCCGGGCGATGGGATGTAAATCCCATAGCCATATATCCTAGAGCCCGCAGGGACAGTCAGCCATATTAGTGGTTGTTGTTGGTTGTCAGGGAGATATCAAAACCAATGCATTTCCAAGTCAGATCCACAAACACAATAAAAGCCATGCTCCACTCCTCAGTCTGGAGTGGCCACATAGAAGAACGCCTTGGTTATAGACATAGTGGAGGACAGATGTGATCTGGGATTGTTAGCCTACAGTATATGCACTCAATATACTCCACTACAGTTGGAGTCCATTTGACAGTTGCTGGTTCCCAAACACAGAATCAAAAATGTAGATCTAGAACACATAGAATATGTACAGTACAGTAAGGTTCAGTAGAGTACAGTAAAAGTACAGTAAGGTTCAGTAGAGTACAGTAAAGTACAGTAAGGTACAGAAAGGTACAGTACAGAAAGGTACAGTAGAGTACAGTACAGTAAGGTACAGTAAAGTACAATACAGTACAGTAAGGTACAGTAGAGTACAGTAAAGTACAATAAAGTACAGTAAAGTAGAATAAAGTACAGTAAGGTACAGTGGAGTACAGTAAAGTACAGTAGAGTACAGTAAAGTACAGTATAGTAAGGTACAGTAGAGTACAGTACAGTAAGGTACAGTACGGTACAGTAGAGTACAGTATAGTATAGTACAGTAAGGTACAGTACAGTACAGTAAGGTACAGTAGAGTACAGTACAGTAAGGTACAGTAGAGTACAGTAAAGTACAGTAAGTTACAGTAGAATACAGTTAAGTACAGTACAGTAGAGTACAGTAAAGTACAGTAAGTTACAGTACAGTACAGTACAGTACAGTACAGTACAGTACAGTACAGTACAGTAAGGTGCAGTACAGTATAGTAAGGTACAGTACAATACTGTAAGGTACTGTACCTTACAGTACCTTAAAGTATCCTATTTGTTGGGTTGGAAGCGAGCCCACACTGTTTCGAAGGAACAGTATTTCTAGTTAGTAAATGTCATTTGAGAAGGGTGTCGCAAATTAGAAGCCTGGTGGATCGTGTAATTAGGACTCAAGCCTTCTTGGTGGACAGCACAGGGAGGGATCGAGACGCTGAAGCAGCACTACAGAACCCCTCCACCATCACTCCCCCCATCCCACCCTACACATATACATGTTACAGTATGTTTGGGTAACTCAGGACGTTCATTGTAAGAGCGCTTGTTTCGTTCACCACACACTAATCACCACCAGATGGCGACGACAGCCCATAGACAGCCATTCACTAGTGCAGGCGCTGACGTCACTCGTTTGCGACTCCCTTTCTTTATTTACTAGCCTAGCTGGGCGGTGTTTAGCCATTAGCTTAGCCATTAGCTTAGCCATTAGCTTACTATGAGCGTTTATCTTGGGCTTGCCCAGGCCTTACGGCCTGGGCATAAATATAACGATTGCATTCACCACGGCTTCGTAACTCGCGCGGCGCTCCGCCGGCCGCGCGGCCCTGGCCGGCCGCGCGGCCCTGGACCAAGGTCCGCTGGCCTTCGCGCCGCTTGCAATGTCGTGGACAATCGATGGGCTCCGCCTGGAGGACGTTGTTGTGGGCGACCGCTTGTTCCGCCCCGTGCGGCACCGCGAGTGCTCCGTTTCTCGGCCGTCCTGTTTCTCTAACATCCGGTGACATACACACTCACTTAATGTTATGCAGATCCATTCTTTTCATAGCAGTATTTTCGATGCGCTATAGTTTCACAATATGTGCAGTTAAAGCAATGTACTGACGGCCAAGATCTGATTTTTGAGATGAGCTTTTTGAGCGGTGGTAAACCGCTCCATAGAGTGGCTGTGCGTTTGTCTGTAGCCTTTTTTCCTCAGCGTTTTGCCATAGCAAAACGTGTGTGTGTAGCATAGCCTGTACATCCTAGACTCAAATCCTAGTCTGAAGACGTTATACAAGCACGACCACCGCTCACTTCACATTGGGTGTGATTATTATACCGGTATATTATATTGTCGTTGTCGATGGGGAAACCTTGTATGTCCAAAACCGTTCGCTTTGCTTTTATCATTTTAAAAATGATTCAAATTAGTGAAAACAGCCGATCTACAAGCACACAACGCCTCGCGGTGCGAGGCGTTGTGTGCTTGTAGATCTGCTGTTTTGTGTTTTCACTACTTTTGTGCGACAGCCTTGTATGACGAAGCATGGCTTTAATTTGCGAGAAGAAAAAAAAACATACAAATTTGAAACGTGCAGATACAAGGTTTCTGCCCGACAGTGACGATATACTGTATAAGCATAAGTGTGAAGAAGTCAATTATTATTGATAAATCCACACTCATGGCCATCCCAATCATTATTGACAAATTCACACCCCTAGTTGGAGGGATGGCTTTTTATTTGTGTGGGCTTTAAGACAGACAGTGTGTGGGAGGAGACAGGGGGGATCTCCAGCCGAGCTGCTGAACCATTGTTCAGCCAGGGCACTCCCCTGCACTCACTCTGAATCTACCAGCAGCATTTTGCTACTGGGGGAATGCTGATTCAGGTTGCTACACTGAGACCTCCTTCCTTATACATACTGTACCTTCATAATCTACCTGTGTGTGTGTGTGTGTGTGTGTGTGTGTGTGTGTGTGTGTGTGTGTGTGTGTGCGTGCGTGCGTGTGTGCGTGCGTGCGTGCGTGCGTGCGTGCGTGTGTGTACTGAAATGAATGAAATTGATGTCATAAAGTACTATGTTCTATCCATCTGTCTTTCAATGTTATATGAGATACTTAAAGTGTGGTTCCTGTGGAAATAAGCCATGGCTTTCTAGGATCTCCTTTTAGGTGACCTTGTACCAGTGATTTGTACTGTCATGAGACTGCTATTTTTTCTATTGCAAACTTCTAAAAAATTCTTCAATCAATCAATCAAAACTGTGTGTGTGTGTGTGTGTGTGTGTGTGTGTGTGTGTGTGTGTGTGTGTGTGTGTGTGTGTGTGTGTGTGCGTGCGTGCGTGCGTGCGTGCGTGCGCGCGTGCGTGCGTATATCTGTCTGTCTGTCTGTCTGTCTGTCTGTCTGTCTGTCTGTCTGTCTGTCTGTCTGTCTGTGTGTGTGTCCACTGTCCAAGGCATAACTCGGGCGCTCTGACCGAACCGCCTCAAACCTGACTTGTGGGTGTGCAGGGCCGAGTGGCAATTTGATCGGATCAGTGGTTTCTGCGAGCCGAAAAGCCACAGATGTGTGTATCTGTCTGGCCGTGGGTCTGCGGAGGATGCACAGAATCTGCAGAGGACGCATGCAAATCACCATGTGTTTGGGGGGAAGTGCATGGCATCATCTTCCCTAAAGTATGTATATAGGGTTTAAAGTGCTTCAAGAGATCTGTGTCATTCACATAAACGTGGATACTGATATTATGTGTGCGTACAGTATAAGATGTCCCAGTAGCAGCATAATGTATAGATGGAGAACAACTTTGGACAAAGCACAGAATGCAGAGGAACCTGTCTTACCCCGATTTATTAATCTAGTTTATTGTTCCATTTTGAACTATGGCAGAACCTTGCATGGGTTGTCTATTGTTTTTATCTGTTGTTTCTGTGCTCTGTGAGGCTAAGAACTGTTGACAATGATTCCATTCACTCTCATTGTATGGAGAAACAGGCCCCCAATCACACTTTGTAAACCATAAAGGAACATGAACAATATGCATTGCCATACATGGGGGGTAAAAAGAGTTCTGGGACTTTTTTGGGCCTGTCTTGCCAAATGGATTTCGGTGACACAGTTTTGCAGCGCTATATAGAAAATGTATGCCAAGGGTCATTTTTGTTTAATATGAATACAGTAATTTAATTTCCCCCATATTAAAGGTAGGGTAAGTGATTTCATTTAATTCAAATAATAACAAAATGGGTCTATGTTAGTACTAGTTACTATAGAGTGTTTGGTCCATATTTGGACTTCAGCCTGATCCCCTGTGAGGAGAAAAAAGCAGTTTAAGTTGCTCCAACAAAACTGTTGGGTGACAGGTTTTCCTCCAATCAGGATAGAGTGGGGCCTTCCTCCAATCATGGTCGAGTGGTGGCGGCTACATGAAAACTGAAACTGAAACTTAGGTGAAAGTACATGACTACATTTTCTATACTGTATATAGGCAGAATCCGATTTGTCCGTTTGTTTGAGATAAAAGTATGATTTTGAGACTTCACAATGCTCCCGAACGAGAATGAAGCTGAGTGCAGCCAGTGCAGTGCTGAGCATGCTTGTATTTTCACCTTGGCTTGAGGTTTGGCACAGAGACAGTGATAAGATAAGAATTATGATACATAATTCTATGTTTGTGTATGAGGCTCATATGACCATATAATATATATTATGAACTGAGCTTACAGTATAGAGACCACATTTTGGTCGGATACTGTAGGTTCAGGCTAAATAGATTACAGGTCATAGTAACTTTGGTTGCCCTGACTACGAAATCATGATATACTGTATGTCAGTAGTGGAAAATTACCAACACTACGTGTCACTTTCTTCCTGTTACTTCCTTGTTATGATCTGGGAACCAATCAATAAGTCCCACGATCTTATACTGTCATAACTGTACTCTTTATATACATGTTAAACTTCCATTTTGGGAGAGAGAGATTTAGAAAGCTGCCGCTATGGTATGCTCACTGTCTGTCTTCCTTGTCTGCTCTCTTAAAATACAGCAATCTATGGACTGTCCTTTGGCTCGTGTCTCTTATTTTGGTTATGGATTTTATCCATAATCCATATTTATTTAACATTAATATTAATTTACATTTCAGACAGCAGGCCAACAATGAGCACGGTGTTATCAACCTCCTGCACGTACATCAATGCAAATCTGTGGATGAATGGTGATGATGATGTGTCTAACTGACGTCAGATTGTGACAAACAAAGACTCATTTCTCTGAACATGCATCGTATAGCCATAGAGTTTTGTTAATCACTGAGAATTGTGACTTTTGGTTAATATTTAACCAGCGAGTGGCTAATGGAAGCAGAAGAGGCTCGTGGAACTCAACAGCCTCAGAGCCCCGGAGGGATTTATGGGTGAATGGATCTGAGAGAGAGCAGATAACAACGGCGATGAAGTAATAAATAAATCACCTCTGAGAAGTAGCCGGAGGACTGACAGGAGCAGATTAGAGCGTATGCCTTTTAAACAAATTGGGTGCTCAAAGAGGCATATTGGTTGTGTGCTAGAGCTTTTTTTATGGCTCAGCTATATAACCACTCGGACATATACTGTAACACTGGTGCTAGCATTATGCCACTTCTGCTGCTCTGCAAGCCTGTTCAGTCTTTCATTATCTATAACAGGGGTTCTCAAACTCTGGGTCGGGACCCCCAGGGGCGTCCCCAAATTATTTTGGGGGGTCCCCAGATGGTTAACTTAATGTGTAACATTGTATTCTCACTCAACAGTGAACAAACCAACACAGTTTAAGTGTATCTAGAGGGTATCTGCACATTTCTGAAGTGACAATGTTTTTTATCATTCTTATTTGGCCGAGGGGTTTAATAGTATTCTGTGGTCTGACACAATTTGAATACATAATACTGCTTATAGGCCTACTTCCTGTTTATAGGCCTACTTCCTGTTTACGGGCTCTTTAGCCACTCTGCTTATTACAGGGTATGCCAAGTGCCCAAGTGAAGAAAGGAGTCCATGCGATGCTGTTGAATATTCTGTCATCCGCAGTAGAGAACAATATCCTGCTCAAAGAGATAGAGGAAAGATATTTCTACTATGGTGTGTATACATAATTCACTCGAGATGTATTCTACTTTTTGTTTTTAAAGTATCCCATTGCTTTGAAGGGACCAAGCCAAAGAAAATATATACCGGTAGGTGTTTTTTTTTACCCACATGTCCCAGCTTATTGTTTTTGTTCTCAACTTTATTTACGCTCATCTTTACTGTATCTTATATGACACTGATTTGTGATTCCTGGTTTATAGTCCTGCATGAAGCCGTGGTGCTTCAAACAATTCTGTATAATTGACAGGTTCTGAACATTACATAAGATAGCCTACTTAAAGCTATACTGTGTAAGTTGCTCAACAAGTGGTCAGTAGCGGTATTGCTTTTTTCGGCCGTTTTTCGCCCGGAGTCGCCACGGACCACCGGAGCGGGGCCGCAAACCACCGCAACCAATAACGAATCCGTAGAGGGGTAGAACGTAATTTTCTGACCAGGATTTGGGGAGTAAGAGGTTAAGAATCCTTCACCATCGTAAACACTGTTGCTGAGGCAGGCTACTTCCTGAAGAGACGGCAAGCACGCTGTGATTGGCCGGTAGTGTATCATGTGTGTATGATCCGCGATGTGATTGACCAACGTATGCACAACGTATACGGATGATGCAGATGACGTAATTTTGCCGGGATCCCGCCCCTGTCACGGCTAAGTAGAAAACATATAAAGAAAAGGCTTTTGGGGCTGAAATTAACAGAGTGGGGGTTCTAAAACTTTAGCGATTTAATAGTTAGGACAATTTTAAGGTATGTTTTATAAAAAAAGTTACATAGTATAACTTTAAGTTCAATTGTGAGGTATTATTACTTTGATTTGATTGATTGATTGAAGTATTTATTCGAAGTTTTCTATGACAGTAAACTTCAGTATTTCCAACTTTCAGTAGTTTTATTTCTACTCCACTACATCTCAGAGGCAAATTTTGTACTTTTTTGACTCCACTATTTGAAAACTTCAGTTACTGTGTAGAATTTGAGTATTATTAGAAAACATACAGTGAACCACTTCAACCCTATATACATTTCTGACATTTGACAATAGACTACTATTTTCAAAGGATTTGTATACATTTGAGTAGGCCTACCTTTAAAAGTAACCAGCAGTCTGTTCACAACCATACTGGCCCCTGTTGTGCTGAGGGCTGACTCTGTTTTGGATTAAAATGTAGGAGTCATTGACATTAAACAGCAATAGTTCCTATAGCCAGGACATGCTAGTTGCTATTGCTTTTATTCTATATTCGCCATTGCCACCGCTGCCCTCAATATGGTAAAGATTATAATGCAGGCTTGGTTCAAATAGGCCTTGTGTATCTAATAGGATCCCTGGGGCATGACCTTTGACCACTACTACATCAGTCAAAGTAAGATGATTTTGTTCTGTCAGCAGTAATGACTAATTAGCTGGTAAAATACTGTAGAAAAAGAACAGTACCATTCCAAAATGCAACAATGCTTTACTACAGTAAAGTGTAACAATATAATGTTTCTCTTTGGAACCATTTGGAACCAAAAGGTAGATGTTTTGTTTTACCAGAATAGAGTATGTTTATTTATTTTTCTTCTTCTTCTTCTTTTCTTTAATATAAATACAGAAACATATTATAGTGAAGTTGGTTAGGTGATCACCATAAGCTAAAGTTGGCATTTCAACACAATTCACTTTCCATTTTCTGCTTATAGCTATACTGTTTGATGGACTAACAGAGGTTGCCACTTTGTTTTTGTATTAACAAGAGGAAGACATCTGTCATCTTCAAACACCTAAATTATGCAATTGTCTTTTAGGTTCAAGATTCAAGGTTTCTCTTGACATCTTGGTACAGGTAAGAGTAAAATTGCATCATCATCATCATCATCATCATCATCATCATCAAAGAATAGCCTTATTAATTCAGTAGTCTGCATGCTTAAGTGCTTGAAGACGTGTGCAAGGTTCGTAGGCTACTCCTAAATAGGCCCTATATGTATAACCGTGTGTTTTTATGTCAGAAATTAATTCTTAATATTCCAATTTCCAAACTGATAAACTATCCATATTTCACAGTTAGTTAAGAGTGTTAGAATTGGACTAGCATACAATAGGAGAGTCACAAAATCCTCGATAATAATGTATCCATTTGTAACTCTGAGAGTGTATCTTGTTGTATTCAAAATGTATTGTCGCTGTCCAAGGTCCTGAAATGTGCTTATTCCCAGCACAGAACACGTGACTCCACACACAGCCTGCCGAGCTCAGCAGGAAGCCGCCTGGATTCTGGAGATTTCACGTGAGAAAAAAAGGACAAACCTCGGACGGACACTTGGCGTCTTCTCCCTGCGATGTGTTTTGCCTCTTTACTCGTCCGCACCTTCGTTTTTTCCCGTGGACTTTGAAGCCGCGCTGGACTGCGGAACGCGCTTATGTCAAAATATTTAGGATGATGACGGATTTGTGCTTTTCGTTTTGTTTCCCCTGTTCTTCTTTTTTCTACTTAATGCCAACACGGTGAATGCGTCGGACCAGAGTGGACCAGCCTGCTGCTGCTGCTGCTGCCTGCAAGAGGTCCGCATTCACAAAGTCAACATATCGTCGCTGTCGGGTGAAAACCTTGTATGTCCAAAACCGTTCCTTTTAAAATATATATAGGGCCTATTATTATTATTAAAACATTTTGAATTAGTGAAAATAGCCGATATAACGCCTCTCATCACGAGGCGTTGTGTGCTTGTAGATATGCTGTTTTCACCATGATTGTGTAACACTCTTGTATGATGAAGTAGGGCTTTAATTTCGAGAAGAGAAAAAAGAAGAAAAAAAACTCATAGGCTACACATTTGTAACTTGGAGATACAAGGTTTCTGCCCGACAATGGCGATATTTTAGTTTAGTTTTTTTGTTTTTATTTTATTACAGGGACGAGTTGAAAGGATGTGATCGACCTGTCTGTCTGTTTTTCGCCGTCAAAAGTCTCCTCCATCATCAAGATGCAGAAGGGAATGCGACTCAACGATGCCCATGTCACCTACCTGGGGCTTTTGGCCAAGAAGGACTCTACGAGGCGAGGAGGCTTGAGCAAAAAGAGCTCGGACAACACGAAATGGCACTCAAAGTGGTTCGCTTTGTTGCAGAACATGCTGTTTTATTTCGAGAACGAGCAGAGCTCCAGACCCTCCGGTCTGTACCTGTTGGAGGGATGCATGTGTGACAGGGCGCCTTCGCCAAAACCCTCACTGTCAGCCAAGGATGGTTTAGAAAAGCAGGTAGGAATAGAGAGCTCTCTATCATCTCTCTCTCTCTCTCTCTCTCTCTCTCTCTCTCTCTCTCTCTCTCTCTCTCCCTCTCCCTCTCTCTCTCTCTCTCTCTCCCCCTCTCTCTCTCTTCTCTCTCTCTCTCTCTCACACACACACACACACACACACACACACACACACACACACACACACACACACAGCAGCAGCCGCAACTCTATTTTTTTTAGCGTTTTATGTTAAACGTTGATGAGATTGATGACTCGATCAGTCAGTATAGCCACATATAATAAGCAATAAAAGCCCCAAATGTAAAAACGCACGCAATTTAAAATGTGATATTTGGTATTCTCTGCATATTGTTTCTGTTGTGCTGTTGCATGATGACCTAAAATCCAGCGCAGTGGAATAGCATGAGATTCAGTCCACATTGCTGTATTACATGTTATATAATCCCCGCATGGTATTCTATTAACGATCAGGCAACATTATTAACACCTAGTGGAAGTATAGCCTATATAGCCTACCACCAATAGCAATTCAGTTTTTGCTGCAGCAAACACAGATTTGATGGTTTTGGCCAATTAGAAAGCAAGATCATATTATTTGGTATTTAATTACATGTGATTTCTTCTTCTTATTATTAATGTCTGCTCTAACATTTTGGTTGTGGTGTCAGGCCATCATCTCGGAACTTTTAGAGCAAGGGTCTTCAACAGGGGGTCCTCAGAGTTACTAGAGGGGGTCCTCCAAATCTTTGTGTGATTTTTTGTGTGACCACTTGAACCCTATCGTCCATATTCTGAGAACTTTAGCCAAAAATAGCAGATCTACAAGCTCACAACGCCTCGCGCCATTGTAGATCGGCTATGTTCAGCAAAAAGTTGGAGGGAAAAAGAGCAGACTAAGTACAGTGAAAGGTCAAGTTTATTAAGTATTGATGGTGGTTAAATATCTGAAAACACACATTAACATGAATCCAAAATACACTGATGATCGTGCTATCAAACAATTAAACTATAGAGCATCGCAGTGAGGTGTCGGAAGTCCATTTTCCATTCATTTTCACCATAGGGTTTTTCATTATCAGCCATGAAGTCGTAGCAATTCAATGTACACTTACCACTAGGCTGGTGGTTGTAAAATGGTTCTATATGCTCCTGTAGAACCCCCGAGTATGTATGCAATCACTCTAGTTTTAGTAAAAACACGTTTTAATCAAGATCGCACGGAGAAGAACTGCAATTCCCATACTGCTAAACATGTACATCCGGTGAAATCGGCGTCTGTGATTGGTCTAGCTTCTTCTTCTTTCACATATCTTGCGGTTACCGCGGAAGTAGCTACTGCCCCCTGTCTTCCCGGCGGATTATTGCACATCAGCAGAACTCTGTGAGCGATCGTCTTTCTTTTACAAATTATGATGCACTATGCTAAGGATGACGATAAGAGCGTCCACAGAGATGACAATCACTACATTTCAGGCCATATGCTGGCCTGGATAACTAAACTGAGCGTGATTTAAGGGCTATATTTCAGGAAACAACAACAACATTCGCAATGCATTCTGGGAGTGTAGTTTCCGCAATTTTAAAAATAATGATGTACACAGTCTTGTACCCTGCCCTTTCTAATTAATCATTGCATTCAAAAAAATGTGAATATTGACATGATCCCTCTCCAGCTGAGGTGGCTTTGTCCAAGGCTTAAAAACGTTTAAATAAATACTTTATGAAACGTCTATGGAAGAAATGAATGCGGAAAACGCTTCCGACACCAGAGTGAGGACGGGGTGGGGCTTCAACTGCGATGCTCTATATGGAATCTATGAACAGGTTGTGGGGGTCCCTGCTTCAACCCTCTCTCAACTAAGGGGTCCTTGGCCTGAAAACAAAGTTATATCCTTTTTGGAGTAAAACATGCTAAAAGGATATTTGCTCAGACGCGCCACTAAATAAACCGCCACTGTTCCAGTGATCAGATCTTTGGCAAGATGTCTGAAATCATTCAGGGTGGTCGAGTTTTCATTTACACTGCAATTGCTAGCTAGGCTACAGAGCTACAGTTTGAGTAAGGAATACCATATTATTGTTATTTTCACCTTATGCTCTATTAATGTAACCTAAATATTGATCTATATTTTATTGTTTACCTCAATTAAGCCCATATCAGTTAGTGTTGTAAAAGTTACAATGTCAAAGTGAGATTACAAAGTCAAAGCTGTGAGCCTGTATGTGGGCTACTCATTTCAAACTGTATCCCCATACCATGAGAAATGTCACAGCTAGACGTGTAGAAGTGTGTGTTGGTTCCCTTGACACATCACTGTGACATCACAGGTGATATCACAGGTGACATCACCTACCGGTATGTAAATGTCCATATATGGGTATTCCCCAGAATTCCTTTTATACCCAGCTGTATGAAGATCCCTGATGTCATCGATATATCCATACTACCAGATAATACATTTTAATCATAAATAGAAGAGATGATAGCTGCCATATATGTCTATTAAAAGTGGTATTTGTGATAGCACTTTAAGAACAGCTGTCTGGCAGAAACCTTGTATCTCCATAATTCAGTTGTGGACATACAGTTTTAGCCTAGCACAGCTAAACAATCCACCCATGTTAAAACAAGGTGGGGATATAGTTAGCTGCATTAGTATATAGTCTGGCCAAGCCAGGCTAATACAGTTTCCCCCATAAGTATGCCCATATATGGAGTTCCCTGATGTTATCAATATTAAGCCCATATCTAACAGGACTTCATATGGAAATGCCCATATATGGAGGCCACATCAGCCACATACCACACTAACGGCTGGTTGACAGGGATCTCCATGTAGGGCATAAAAGGGTATGATGTCAGATGTCATAGACATCATAGGACTTTCACATAACGAATAACTGAGTAAGCATGTTTGGGCTCTCACAGCATATCTCCATATACAGTACATGGATGGGTACCTGGGGTCTCTATATATGGGTAACTGGTCCGATATACATCACTGGCCAGATGGCCAAGAATTTTGGGGCGAGGTCGCATGTAGCCCTGAGGCGCCTTAATTAATTGTAATTTGAATGGGACCATAATAAGTGTTTATGAAAAGGTTTACTAAGGTAATAACATGGTCCAGTGTAAAGTGTAAAACCTTCACCAGCAGGTGAAATAGCGACATCTGCTGGGCCTTTAATAGGAACAGCAGCTTCACAACTAGAACCGGAAAGTAGGCTTCATTTCCAGCGACTGAAGTTTACCTCTTGGTTTCAGCTTGTGGGCAGGGCTGCAGTCCAACATATTTCAGCTTGTGGGCAGGGCTGCAGTCCAACATGAACGTGGGCTCTTCCTGTGAACAGCTGCCCCTGTGCTGACAAAGCAGAATACAACACACTGGCTAATGTTACACTCTCCCAGTGCATTTAAAAGGAACATATTTAACCACTTAGACCCTCTATACTTAGTCAAATGGGCCGCTGGTGCACCCTTTTTCTTTATTCCCTCTACACCAAATCTCTATGCCAAAAATAGCAGATCCATGAGCTCACAGCGTGCTGCAATGAGCTCGTAAATCTGCTATTCTTTGGCATCCTCAGAATATTGTCCACAACACTACTATTCAAACCCATCCACCACACCTGTTTACGTTGACCTGACCTCTGCATAATTAGGACAAATGTTGTCTGGGATAAAAGAGAAGAACCCCTCCATGATATCATATTGTCACTGTCGGGCAGAAACCTTGTATCTCCAAGTTTCACATTTGTATGTTTTTTCGCAAAGCCCTGCTTCATCATACAAGGCCGTCACACAAAAGTAGTGAAAACAGCAGATCTACAAGCACACAACGCCTCGCAGTGCGAGGCGTTGTGTGCTTGTAGATCGGCTGTTTTCACTAGTTTAGTTCATTTTCTTTTTAATGATAAAAACAAACGGTTTTGGACATACAAGGTTTCCACCCGACAACGACGATATATAGAAATAGAATTCTAAGTAAGATTGTCATTGTGGTGTGGATGTTACATCATTATCCTTCTGCACAGGAATGCACTGCAATGGTGATGCATTCACCACCACGACAATACATTTTCTTTTACTTTTACTTTGGTGCAACAATTAAAACAAATAATAATAATTGACCCCCAGGGTTCTATATTAGGTCTGCTTGTATTTAGCTCTACACCAAGTCTCTCTGCCGAAAATAGCCAATCTACAAGCTCACAACATGTCGCGTTGCAACGCGTTGTGAGCTTGTTTATCAGCTTCACACAGAATGTTCTTTCCAGAATAGGGACGCCGGGGTTCAAGTGGATAAATCCCATGTACTGTACTTAGTTGACCACGCTACCCCATGCAGGGCTCTATATTAGGCTTGCTCCTTATTTCACTGTGCATGTCTTTGCCGAAAATAGTCAGTCTAACAGGCTGACAATGCTTTACGTTGCGACACGTTATGAGCTTGTAGAACAGCTCTTTTCACTGAATGTTACTCGCTCCAGAATACAGATACTAGGGTTCAAGTGGTCAGTGACCACAGCGTAACTTAACTTTTGTCATGCAATGTAAACATTATACATCCACAGTCAACTTTGACTAGAGATCTCCCAGGAGCAACTAGACTATTGATGTGTAGCTGGTGTGTCTGGGGCTGTCACCATCATTACATTTTACTTGACGATTATGTTGCCACTCACATAATTGCAATTAACAATTTAAAAATGTGGTTTTGGCATTGAACCTTGGAACATACCACAAATATCTGTTTGGCTTTTAATACAAAAGTTGCACAGGGCAGATATGACAATTAACAAAGAAATGACTGACAGTATTACTTTCAAAAATACATTTTTATTGGGTAAATAGTCGATCTTCAAACTCACGGTGCGTCGCATTGTGACATGCTGTGAGCTTGTTGATCTGCTATCTCTACTTTTTTCATGTTAGAAAATGTATCAGCAGTTTTCAACATGGTAATGATTATGAAAATAAATTATGGGAAATAATTGCGATTATCTCAAATAATGGTGATTAGGCGATTATGTAATAATTGTGACAGGCCTAGTCATGTCATCATTAGTCTGTGGTTGGGCATTCAGAAGGTTTATGTCTTCATTTGGCTACATATACTGGAACAGAATACATAACAGTACTTTAGTATGCACAAAGTATAGATCTGTTATTATATTCCCCTGTTGGGAATCACCACCTAGATTTTGATGGATTAGAGCAGTGGTTCTCAACCTGTGGGTTGGGACCCCCGGAGGGGTCCCCAAATTATTTTGGGGGGTCCCCAGATGATTAACTTAATGTGCAACATTGTTTTCTCACTCAGCAGTAAACAAATAACATAACGTTTAAGTGTATAGATGGTATATTCACATTTCTAAAGTGAATTAAGGACCTTTTAATACCTCTAAAATGACAAATTAAACATTGGCCAAATCGTCAAATATTAGAGGCAGAAATAGAACCGTGTTATACAAAATGTAATGCCTCAACTCTTAGTGCTCGTCAGGTTGGAGGGGGGGTCCCCAGTTCAAATATGATTATTTTGGGGAGTCGCAGCCTGAAAAGGTTGAGAACCACTGGATTAGAGGTCCCATAATCATCTTTAAGGAACATGCCATGAGCCCTATTGTGTTTATTCTCAATTGCAGTTTGTGTGCAAATGATTATGCATTTGAGACCACGGTTCCCATGGCAACCCTTATTTACATCCTAAAGATGGTTGGAAGGAGGGGTAACTGTGGAGAGTAGTAGTGTCACATCTCCCCTGGGGTTTTAGGCTTTTAACTACTGTACAACCAGAAGACAACCTTTAATATGGCTGCAACTATTGATTATTTTCTTAGCCATCATTACATTGATCACTTTTTCACTTAATCAAATAATTGAGAGGCACGATTGTATATCAACAAATTGATTAACCGCTAAAGAATTATTTGTTTCGTTACAATAGTGAAAATAGAAGATCTACATTACAAGCTTGCAATTGGACACGCTGTGAGCTTTTAGATTGGCTATTTTAACTATTTGTCTTTTTTTATATAACGTATGCTTTAAAATCTTTCATCTATAATGAAATAGAGATTGAATGTGAATCGATTATTTTTTATGAAATGATCAATTATCGATTATTATGTATAATCTATTAAATTGATTTGTTTGATTAACTGTTGGACCCATCACTCCTATTAGCACACTGGGTGCCTGTCTGTTTTAGGTCATTTAAAGATTTTACTGACTGCTTTTAAGGCCCCTAATTACGTTATGAGTTATTAACCACTTAAACCCCAGCATCCGGAAAACCTTTGCAGAAAATAGCTCACAATGTGTTTCAACGCATTGTTGAGCTTGTAAATCTATTTTCAGCGAAGAGATTTAATGTGGTGCAGGGGTTTTCAACGTTTTCAGGCCAAGGACCCCTTAGTTGAGAGAGATTTTCCCTCTTTCCTTTACCTCCTCTCTTGTTCTCTAATAATTTGAATCCAGAGGGTTTTTAGCCAATTATTTTTACCCCTTCTTCAGCCCAATTTAGTTGTTATACCACTTGATTCCTCCCCAAACACATTTCTGTGTCACAGCTGTTGTATCCTACTAACTCACCTGCCAGTGAGGAGCCCCCACCAGGAGGACGTAGAGCCTTCGTCCTACTCCTCCCACCCAACACTCCCTGCTGACAGGTGCTACCCCAGCCTGTAGGAATACATGCAATGACAAGTATCACCCTCCCCGTCCGGCTTCCCTCCCCCGAACACGGACCAATTGTGTTCGCACAGACGCCCGATATAGCCGGTTGCACCACAGGGGATTCAAACCCACAACCTTCCGTGGTGGTGGGCAGGGACTTTACCACTGCGCCACCCGAGCGTCCTACCTTTTCATAGATTCCATATAGTTTCATCGTTTGACAGCACAATCATCAGTGTATTTTGGATTCATGTCAATGTGTGTTTTCAGATATTTAACCACTTGAACCGTCAATACTTCATCAACTTGACCTTTCACTCTGTACTTAGTCTGCTCCTTTTCCCCTCTAAACCTCTTTGCCGAAAATAGCCGAGGCGTTGTGAGCTTGTAGATCTGCTATTTTTGGCTAAAGTTCTCAGAATATGGATGCCAGGGTTCAAGTGGTTAATATAAAAAAGGAGAAAAAAGTTTCTATCACACAAAGATTTGGAGGACCCCCTGAAGTAACTCTGATGACCCCCCTGTTGAAGACCCCTGATGCAGCGTGAAAACAGAACAATCTGTAGTATAGTATAGAGCAGGGGTCTTCAACAGGGGGTCCGGGACCCCTAGGGGGTCCTCAGAGTTACTACAGGGGGTCCCCCAAATCTTTGTGTGATAGAAGTATTTTTTTTCTTCTCCTTTTTTATATTAACCACTTGAACCCTAGCGTCATATTCTGAGAACTTTAGCCAAAAATAGCAGAGGTTTGGTGTAGAGGAGAAAAAGAGTAGAGTAAGTTCAAGAGGTTAAATATTTGAAAACACAAATTGACATGAATCCGAAATACACTGATGAGTGTGCCGTCAAACGATGAAACTATATGGAATCTGGGGGTCCCTGCTTCATCTCTCTCTCAACTAAGGGTCCCTGGCCTGAAAACGTTGAAGACCCCTGGTATAGAGCCCTGTGTGACTCCGGTCAACCAAGTGCAGTGCTGGTTATTCCAGAGTCAAGGTTGAATACTAAGGGTGTCTTTGCTGTCAGGCTTCATCAAAAGGGCTTTTCCATAATTTAACGTTAGAAAAGTTATTGTTTGATGCTTTCCTCAATGCACTAATCTTTTTCATACATGTTATCATTGTTTTACTTTTAGGCTTTTATGTGTGTTATTCTGTTGATTGTATTTTATTTTATTGTTTTATGTAAGTCACTTTTTAAATATATTTTTTAGACAATAATTTTTAACCCCCTTTTTCTCCCCAATTTAGTCTTTATGCCTTGAAATCTTTAATACGTTCTTTATAAGCAAACTTATTACTAGGCCTATTATTATTATTATTATTATTATTATTACCCTTATTAGTAGTAGTAGTAATAGTAGTAGTAGTAGTAGTAGTAGTAGTAGTATTGAACATTCAATCTGGGTTACATTTCTCCAGGGGATAGAGGATTATAGGATAGATTAGATACTGTATCATATAGATTTATGTAAAAGAAAAAAAAATTACCATACATTTTTTCACACAGCTAGTAACGGGAGTTACGTCACTGCTACAAAACACAAACAGACAAATTACCGCAAGTGCTTTCTGCAAAGTTGATTTATCACAGCTCCTGTCAGTGCCTTCTCAGCTCAGTCCAATCAGATATATATAAATGTAGATACAACATAGGCTGTATATTTTCCATTAAACAGTCATTCAGTAGCCTGGAAACCAGACAAATCCGCCAGCCCCCCTCCAAAAAACCCCTCTGTAAATTTGATCTGGCCCCGCTCGGTTGTGATTGAATTTCCCTGCCCCTGAAGTTGTGGGGCTCCAATCAGGACCCAGTATGAAAATATGGGGCGGGGTTATCGGTGCCATGGCATTGGTCCGAAGGTTCATTAGTCCGAATCTGTTAAGAATACTATGCCTAACTCTAACCCTAATCCTAACCTTAACCTCAGTAACCATAACTAAATTCGGACTAATGAACCTTCGGACTTATGGGCAGTCCCCGGGTTATCACCAGAGGCATTTTTTTAATTCGACCCTTGGAAATGCAGATTCCACACAGACAGAGTACTAATATCTATGCAGTGGTATTAGTCTAGCCATGACAGGCTAGTTATTCAGTGCATGGGTGACTCAGCAATAAACATATTCAGCACCAGGCAACGATTAGCATGCTTCCACCCCTCACCCTGCTCTTTAACTACTTAAATCCCTCTATTCTTCAGTGAAACATGCTTGAGTTAGTCGGATCACTTTTTTCCGTCTACACCAAATCTCTTTGCCAAAAATAGCAGATCTGCAAGCGCAAAACGTGGTGTTTTGCGACGCGTTTGGAGCTTGTAGATCTGCTCTGTTTGCAGAATATTGCCCCAGAATAGGCATGCTGGTGTTCAAGTGGCTAAAAAGAGCAAGAAAACTACAACAACATGCATGGTTCCCTGGACAGAAATAGATTTTCTTTGACAGGAGGATGAATAGCTAATGAATGTGAAGATGGAAGAGTAGCCAGCCATGAATAATGATTAGGTGTAGGTCGACAGGCGCCTGTTGAACATTTGGCAGACCAAAGATTAGAGCAGTGATTTCTAACCTGTGGGCCACATCGTTACCCCCAAATAATCGGCCAAACGCTAAGATTTTAATGATAATATAACATTAATACTAGGGATGCCCCTATCACGTCTTTTTGCTCCCGATCCCGATCAAATATTTTTGCTCCCGATTCGATCCCGATCCTTCCCGATCCGATCTTTTGGTAATGCATTAAGGAAAAAGAAAAGAGAAATGCTTTTATGTTGTACTTTAAAGTTTTTTTTTTTAAATGTAAATAACAGTATCCATTCTATCCAAGCTTTTTTTTTCACTTAGTGCAGCATTGTATCAAAACTAATTAAAAATAAAGCTCATCAGCTGATATATTTTTTAAATATATAAAGACAAGGTGTTTCCCGATATTTTTCTCCCGATTCCGATCTTTTAATCGGCCCCGATCTCCCGATATCCCGATCTCCCAATCCCGATCTGGGCATCCCTAATTAATACTAAAACTATGTAAAAAGCGTCATGGTATTTTTGAGCGATGCCTCAGTGCTCCAATGCTTGACTGTGTGCGTGTAAGTATGTACCGGTACGTCTGTATGCAGTGTGTAGGACAGATATATCTGTTGGCAGTATGCAACAGCTGCAATACCGCTGGGTGACCAAGTGGCGCTGTTGAACAGCCTTGACATTAATGGACAACACAATAATTCATGTTGCCAAATAAGTTTAATATACGCAGATACGCAATCTCAATTGGAGCCTGATGGCAAAATCTCGCACATGGTGCTAGATCGCACAAGAGTGTTTATGTGTTGCTGGGACAAAGAAAGGTCGATAATAAAGTAGATTTTCTCCTTATTTTTGTCTCTGAAAAAAGCCATTTTAGGATGAAAATGTGGGGAATATATTGTGTGGCTTGTAACGATCGGGTCCAATATTTAGTTCAGTGACCGTGGGGCTAAAGAATGGTTCAGAAGCTGTGTTCACGTTCACTCTCCATTGGAAATGAATAGACTCCAACCTCCAACCCATCTCTTAAAAAGGTGTCAACCTAGTACTTCACGCAGATACGGGAAGTAAACCAGAGATGACGTGTCTTGCTATTTCCACTGTGGCTATAGCTTAATGAAATTAACTGCTCAAAGGCACCGCTCACTTCACACTGGGTGTGATTTGTGTTTAAAACGTTGAAGAGATGAGTTCTCATTGTGATACTGATAAATAGAAACTTAAAGTATACTTAGTTAATTCCATTGATCCAAGCCGGAACACAATCGAATGATTGATCATGTCATTTCGGTCAATGGCTTCAGTAGTCAAACGAAGGATGAGGATATAACTCCTGAGGTGACCTTAAGGAATATCCTTCTTTAACACATGTTGAGTTGCCAAGGGGTTGTACTAAGTGACTGTTGCTCCAGGATATCACAACGCATACAGTAAATTATCCAAGCTTGTTTCTTTAGCATGCACTAAATCCTACAACTCAGTAGTGTCATTTTGCTTGTCTTTGCAATGACAGAAACTAATTTTACGCAAAAATATTATCTTGAATTATGTGAATTATGTGAATGAGGAAACAGTGAGAAGGATGCTCTCAATTTGATATTGTTGACGATCAGAAGAGATTGTTGTCCACAACAACTTGAAATGCACCAACTTGTCCACTGATACAGAGTGGACCAATGTATAGTATGTTTGCACAATGCACGTTGTCACAAACGAATGTCATCTCTCTTAATGAAAGGAGCCTCAGAGCTTTAAGGAAATGATGAAATTCTGTCATTTCTTTGCACAATAGTGAGCATGATATTTGTGAAGAAAATAACAAGTTCGGGGCATGCCGTTTATGGTCAGTTTGTCCTGTGGCGAAGAACAGCAAAGTCAGATCGTGCTGCAATAATCAAGTGTATAAAAGATCCTGTAGGGCGGCAGCGGAACAAACCTGCCTCCAAACATGCATGTTTACTCGTTTGATATGTCCTCCGCCATGTGAATTTATATTTCGCCCGAGAAGGCCGCTTCTTGCCACTGATTCAGAGCAGACTTGTGTCAGGCATGTTTTTTAAGTCGAGTGCGAACTCTGCCCAGTCTCTCCTGTCCTATATCATCTAGGGATGGGTCGATAAGCGATTTTATCGTTTATCGTGATAAAAATCACTCACGATAATCGTATCGCCGAGATTTAATTTATCGTGATATCTTCCTCCGTCATGCACCGGGATCAATTCACCTTTTATTTGCCGAGCTGCATATCCACTACCATTTAAACCCTCTATTGGTAAAACGTACTTATAATATACTGTATGTACTTGATACTTGATACGTACTTTTTTTTCCACTCTCTACCAAATCTCTTTGCCAAAAAATAGCCAGCTATTTTTTGGCAAACGTTACGCCTCAGGATAATGGATTTTGGGGATATTTTGATTATCACGATAATATCGTAAATCGCGATTTCTTTGGTCACAATAATCGTGATATGACATTTTCATATCGTCCCATCCCTAATATTGTCTACAAGCTCACACACAACACATCGCATCAAGCTGCCTTTTGAGCTTGTAGATAGGCAATTTCTGCTATTTTTGAACATTTATGACAATAACGACATGCTCAAAATAGGGATGCCAGGTAGAAAGTGGTTAAACCCAGCAATGGCAAAGCACCGGCTGTGACATCGTTGATGGTTGCACTTCTACTGTGCTCAGAGCTGGAAGGGCGACCTGCTTGAAAGTGTCAACCCATAAGTGCAGTGCAGAAGCAGTTTTTTGCCCTGTGAATCCGTGTGGATTTTATCCTTTAAAATTCTGATAAGAAGCCTTAACCGCCTCACCAAACCACTAATCCCTCATTTAATGTCCTGGATTAAAATGACAGTGAGAGTGCCACAGGCCGCCATCAAAGTAAAAGGGATGGGGTGCTACTGTAAATTATATGAGCGACATGCTCTCAAGTCTGGATGCCAGGTTAAGCTAGATACCTGTAGTGTAGAAAGTAGCGAGGGGGAGGGTAGCTACTGTACAGTAGTTGACAGTATCATCTCCTGCAAGTATGTATACCGGTACTTCCTCTAAGCCAGGGGTCTTCAACGTTTTCAGGCCAAGGACCCCTTAGTTAGAGAAAGAGAGATGAAGCAGGGACCCCCACTACCTTTTCGTAGATTCCATATAGTTTCATCAGTGTATGTTGGATTCATGTCGAATTGTGTTTTCAGATATTTAACCACTTGAACTGTCAATAGTTCAACTTGATCTTTCACTCTGTAATGTATCTGCTCTTTTCCCCTATACACCAAAGCTCTTTGCCAAAAATAGCCGATCTACAAGCTCACAAGGCCTCTCGAGGTGTTGTGAGCTTGTAGATCTGCTATTTTTGGCTAAAGTTCTCAGAATATAGATGCTAGGGTTCAGAGGGAAGACGATTGATAGGAGCAGTACTGAGGCTGTAGCTTCCTGGTGGTTAATGGATGTTAAGACAGACAACAGTCCCGACTGTAGGTGCTGTGAGCAAAGTTGCTTCCATGTTGCTCTGACTTTGGTTTGATTGATTGATTGAATACTTAATTTGTGAAATACGGAAGTACAGTAAAACACAGCAACCCTGGTGGTGTGTCTTTCAGTGGGATTTGTGCTGATCCCACAAAAACCAGGTGGGCTACCGTTATGGTTGAACAAAAGACATAAATATCAGAAGAATTTGTTAAAGAGGTGGTGCCATGATTTCCCCCCCTCTAAAACATGATTATCAGGTATTATGATTATACTAGGAGGAAGACTTTTTCCAAAAAAGTATACAGAAAGAGTTAAAATTGGGTTTTTATGTGGCCACACCCCCAGTTCATTAAGTATGCATGGATGTCATGGTGGGTGGTGACCCAGCTGAAGTTAGCCACACCCCACAGTGTTGGGTGAATGGTAATTAGGGGAGGAGTTGATTCTGTGATGTAAAAGTATCTGTGTTTTTTAACTGACACTTTTGACCACAAGGTGGCAGCCTCCAAGAGAAAACAAACAAATACCAAGAGAATACATAATTGCTCATAAAAACCACACCAGGGGGTCCAATGATGTACTTTCAACCTCCTAGACACATGAAAAACAGAAAAAGTACAAAACTATGGCACCACCTCTTTAATAATGTTTTTCCCCCCTAAAACTGACCATTTGCAGCAGCAGATTGCATGCTGTGTCCGAGTTGAGTCAGCAGCTCTCTGACAAATGTACAGCACAATACTGTAAATGAACAGTCTTCATTCCTGGGAGCACACTGCACTGCACAGAGCTTAGCGTAGCTCGTCAGCCTCCCTCCCTGCCCTCTAAACAGAGGGGAAGGTTCAGGTAGCTCATTGTCTCATCACCAGACTGCCTCTGACCAACCTCCAGCCACCCCTGCTCACCTCAGCTTGGCCCTTTTTACTGCAAGTGAGTTATACTGTATTTGGTCAGGTGTAACAGACAGACCGACAGACAGACAGACAGACAGACAGACAGACAGACAGACAGACAGACAGACAGACAGACAGACAGACAGACAGACTATATTAATCCTGGGGGTAATTCAGTAACTATCAAAACACACTAGTTCATCCATCTTATTCTCCTGTGAACATTTATATGGTACTGTATGTACCGGTAGGACTATAATGTTCTAGCCAACTAAACCAGAACCTGCTACAGACACTACGATGGCATGTTATTATGGAATGTCGCTATAGGCATTATAGTGTAGAACAACTGAATGAGGTTCTGTTGTTTGTCATTTCTGTCATGGAATTGTATTTTGGGCTTACAATCAGCACAAAATCCCATCAAATACGACACAGGGCGAGGCTTTTGCTCTCAAGCTGTGGAACAACATAGTCTAGTGTAAGACCCTGGTGAGTCCCACTATAACTACAAAAAAAAACTAATAATAAATAAATAGTTGGGGTAGGGAATTACACAATACAGACACACACTCATCTGAAATGGAGTGAGGCAAGAAACAAAAAAAGAGCCTACAGTATCTGTTCACGCCAGTGGCGTTGCTAGGTAACAGGTATTGCACATGTTATGTAATTCGGCCATGCCTCCAGCTTTCATCTCTGTTATGGTATTTCCTCATGGGAACCAGAGCATCCCAGGAACCGGGGAAGGGGAGGCCTCCCCTCAGCATGCCCCATCAGTACTGCTGGTGCTAAGGAATTGATGGATTCCTCCTCTGGTCCTCTGTGAAATCCTGAGTACATTTTGTACACTCTTACAAAGTTACAAATGGATACATTGACAGTGGGGATTTTACTGTGTACTTCTATGTCCTCTTTGAGGGAGCGAAACATGTACACAGTAAAAACCGTCAGTGTTATTTTATCTCATAAAGTGTATGAATTGGCCCAAAACGGCTGACACTGAGGGTTTTACTGTGTAGTCAAGAGCACTTTTGACCCTGTTTATGGAACACATGTCTTGGTTACTATTAAGGTATTATAAACGTAGGCCACTTATATGTTGATGGCCTTTTGTTGAATATAACCAATACAATCAACAGTAAAACCCTGACTGCACACTGTACACTACAGGGTTAGAAATACATTAATTAACAATGTTTTTCTGTGTACACTACAGGCTAAGTGTGACATTTTTTCTTTGTGTTTTTCAGTACTATTTCACAGTCAGTTTCACTCATGAAAACCAGAAGGCACTTGAGTTACGCACAGAGGATGTGAAGGACTGTGACGAATGGGTGGCAGCAATCTCACATGCCAGGTAAGCTGGCAATATGACGAGTTTACTTTACAATAACATTCTCAAAGAGAACACCAGCACTCACGGAACTGTCCTTTAAGTCGGCATGGTATGCCGCAGTGCAGCCAGCAACAACGGACTTGTTTCGTCATTAAATGAGTTGTTCACTCACAAGATTACCTTTTTCTATTGATTATTCACACCATGGAGACTTGAGTTCAATAATATTTTTAGTTTTTTGTTGCATTCCTAAGACAATAATTTGATTACAATAAATGTACCTCAATTGATTCCGGATAGGGACCCAAATGCATTTGGGTCCCCATCTGGAATCAATGGGGGTAAATTTACTAAAATATTTTATTTGTCTTAGGAATGTGACAAATACAAGCCGTCATCAGCATTGTGTCAAGTTGACGGCTTAACGCCGAAAGTAAAGTTACCTTTCCAGACCCGGTAAGAAGTTGTATTGATGTATTGAAGATGTATTGTTGAAACGAGTTGGAGTCGTGCTCGAACTAAATATTTTTTAAATATGATGAGTTTAACATACCGTATACAGACTGGTGGTTATTTAAACCAGTGAGATTCCCGGTCGGTCCCATATGCACATGACCATGTACAGTATGGGCATAGCGGTCGGATCTGTGGCTCCGGATCTCTGCATCTGTCAGTCCTTGTCTGTTTTATGCCCTAACCCTAACCCATATAAGGAGATCAGATGTAATCAGTATATGCCCATATATGGGCATGCCCCCTTTTGTGGCCATATGGAGTCAACCTATTTGTTAGCACCTGATGCATGACAACACATTGAGGTTAGGCAACACACTCCATATTTTGGTGTTGGTGCATTGAGAACTCCTTATAAGGGTATAGCTGAGACATTTTGACATGAGCGTTATGTCAGAGGTCATCCCACCGACCTGTCATCCCTTAAGCCAATTTTATTATAGGATTGTTTTTTCCTCAAATTAGTAAAAAGATAGATGCAAGAAGACTGTCCATTATAGAGGACAGAATCTTCCGGACAGTTCTCAGGAGGTATCAACATACTGTACAATAATTCTACAATCTTTATTGTGTGTGTGTGTGTGTGTGTGTGTGTGTGTGTGTGTGTGTGTGTGTGTGTGTGTGTGTGTGTGTGTGTGTGTGTGTGTGTGTGTGTGTGTGTGTGTGTGTGTGTGCGCGACCATGCGTGTGTGTGTGTGTGTGTGTGTGTGTGTGTGTGTGTGTGTGTGTGTGTGTGTGTGTGTGTGTGTGTGTGTGTGTCTGTCTGTCTGTCTGTCTGTCTGTGTGTGTGTGTGTGCGTGCGTGCTTGCGTGCATGCGTGTGTGTACGTGTGTACTTGTGTGTGTGCGTGCGTGTGTGTCAACAGTTACAGGAACTTGGCCAATGAGCACGAGAGTCTCACGCAGAAGTATCTCCATCTACTTCAGATTGTGGAGACAGAGAAAACGGTCGCTAAGCAACTTCGACAACAGATAGAAGATGGGGAAATAGAGATTGAGAGGCTCAAATCAGAGGTAATTTTCATGGTGATCATTTTACTCTCTACAGCAGTGATTCTCAAACTTTGTTATGTTTAGTCTTGTCAGACGCAACGTGTCTCCAACTTAGTCTCCTACTGACCAATGAAACGGTCATCAAACTATTGGCTTCGGAATGTGACAAAAACTAAGGAATCTCCTTGAATTCAAGGCTTCATGGGGTGTGTCATTGATAGAAAATGTGTCCTTTTTAGGGTGAACTACTTCTTTAACACCCAGGATTTTACTCTTGTTATGTACAGCGTACACATTTTGTGCAACATGTACAATTTTGGGCCACCTCCAAAAAGACAAAAGGCCTCATGCCCCGCAGAGATATTTGGCGAAAGAAAGTGGTTAGTGTTTCCTGTGCACTCAGTACTTTGGTCTGCATGCCAACAGCCAGGGACGTGCTGGCCATTGGGAAAAGCGGGACAACTCCCGAACGGCCGGTTCATTCCCGGCCGGTCCAGGCCGGCCATTAGGAAAAAATAAAAAATAAAATGTCGGCCTTCGTTCCATTTTGGGGGCTGGGCGGCAAACAAAGTAAATCGTCACCGTCGGTCAGAAACCTTGTATATCCAAGTTTCAAATGTATACATTTTGTCGCAAAGCAACGCCCTGCTACATCATATAAGGCCGTTGCACAAAAGTAGTGAAAACAGCAGATCTACAAGCAGCAGATCTACACAACGCCTCGCGGTGCGAGGCGTTGTGTGCTTGTAGATCGGCTGTTTTCACTAGTTTAAATCATTTTTAAAATGATAATTACAAAACAAACGGTTTTGGACATACAAGGTTTCCACCCGACAACGACAAAATATAACTCATGTACAGTAATTGGCCCACTGGCTTGTCACTTGTCATGATCTGAAATGGCAAATCTTTGAGTAGCAGCAGCACTATAGAGAGATCTCTCTCTATAGCACGCAATGAGGGCCTCTCCAACTCTTTTTCCCGGGCTGAATCAGGGGCCCAGCACGTCCATGCCAACAGCACAATGAACCTGTGGGGAAACAGGTGAAATGTTCTGCTCATTGTTTTCATATTTTGTCTCATATGTGAATGCGTGAGATTCCATACTGATCCAGGATTCCATCCTGTACGATTGTTGTTGTGCTGTAGGAGCAGTCGTGCTCCACTTTACCTCTGCTCTCAGAACAATCCCTCCAATAGAGCGATGTTCCCCCGCTGTATTCTTCAGATCAAATAGTCATTTTACTTTAATGTGCAAATGTGATGCTTGAAATGAAATTGTGCTCTGAATATGCATGAACGGGGCTTTATTCCGCCTCTCTCCTGCGAAACGCAAAGATAATTAACTCTCGTACTCTAAACAAAGTAAATGGAGACACTTTACCTTCAAACAGTTCAAGCCTGTTCCATGCTGTTCTTGTCCCAGTGTTTACATGGCACATGGTGAGATTACATTTATGACCAGTGTGAATAAACATTGGTGCAGAGATATCAAACAAGCAGACAGTAGTAATGTTGTCAGCCTCACACAACAAAGCCCTGAGTGTTATTGAACTTGTGACAGTGTGAAAATTGACCCGTACGGGTCAATTTTCACACTGTCAGAGTTAAATTAACAATCAGGATTTTACTGTGCACATTTCGGTGCTGTGACAGTGTTGACAGGCCCCAAATGGTGTTTGTCTCAGTCACTTTGCTGACATGCTGGCAAGGAGACATGAGGAGCTGTGTGAATGACAGGGTCCGTTCTGTGGATGTGTTACACACGGCAGATTGCTGGGTTGCTCAAAGACAACGAGAAGATCCATGCCAGCCCTACAGCAGCCCCCAGTGATGATGACGACTCAGAAATCAAGAAGATCAAAAAAGTAAGTACAGTAGATGCACCGTGAAACGGTAGCTCTCTTTCATTTAAAGGGCCTCCGGAACGTGCAAGTGGCAGTGTGCGGGTGCGTTTCTTCTTAGAAATTCATTCATTTTAAGGGCCTCGAAATGTTTATGTAGGCCTACCGGTATTTGTCAGTGGACCCCAATTCTGAAATATTTCGTGCCAGGAACCCCTGTAAGAGAATATATGCTTGTGAAAATATCAGATCTGACGCATTGTGAACTAGGTAGGTCAGCAATAGCTGGCATTTTTAATATGACTCAACGTTCAAGTGTTTAAATAGTTGGAACCCCTCAAGGAGACCTGGTAGTCCTTGGACCCCACTTTTAACACCAGTATTATAAAGGCATGTAACAGTGAAACATATTCCAGTGAGATACAGTAAGTTAACCAATTACTGTAAGCCCTATTTCAAGTGTTGAGAATTATTTCTTTTTTACTTTTTTAACTTATTTGAAATCTTTGAGATGCCTAAAATAGGGATGCCAGGCTAATGACTTTGGAGAAAATAACGCTTAGAATAAATAGATAAAACTCATTAGCTGCCAGAGTTTCCTTTGCCAGGGTTCAGAGAGTCTTCACAACGATCCACACAGCGATCGCTTTAAAACACGAGTGACACGCTGCGAGCTTGTAGATCTGCTATCTCTGAGAAGTCATGAAAATGTGAGCAAATCTTTGAATATATGTATTATTAAAGCGAACATTTGTAACTCAATTTATTGTAACTAAATATTTTAAGATGGGCGTCCGTGGCCAAAGACATATCATTTTGGGGTTCCTTGACATGAAAAAGTCTGAGCACCAGTGACATCAAAACGAATATTCAGGAGTCATAGTAAGAACGTGGCGGCTTCACTAGAAACCTGTGTACGCAGTGGCGTCACAAGGGGGGAAAAGTGGGACTGAGTTACTGGGGCCCAAGGTGGAGGGGCCCTAGTAACTTTAGCTATTGAAAAATAGCAGATCTACAAGCTCACAGCGCGGCACCGAGTGCCACGCTGCGAGCTTGTAGATCTGCTATTTTTTTAAATATGTGAAAATGTGTGCAAATCTTTGAATATGTATTTTTTAAGCGAACATTTGTAACTCAAATTTTGCTTCTGGGGGGGGGGTCCCTGGAACTAAATATTTTGAGATGGGGGTACATATCATCTTCGGGGGTTCTTGACATGAAAACGTTTGAGCACCGCTGACATGGAAACATACGTTTCTTGCACACACATTTATACGATTTCTCAAAAATAGCAGATCTACAAGCTCGCGGCGCGGCACTCGGTGCCGCGCTGTGAGCTTGTATATCTGCTGTTTTTCAATAGTTAACATTCATGGGGGGCCCCCGCAGTGAATCCTTGTACCCAGGGCCCAGAATCTGGTGTGACGCCCCTGTGTGTACGCCCTCAGGTCCAGAGCTTCCTGCGCGGCTGGATCTGCCGGAGGAAGTGGAAGACCATCATCCAGGACTACATCCGCTCGCCGCACGCCGAGAGCATGCGGAAGAGGAACCAGGTGGTGTTCAGCATGGTGGACTCTGAGGCCGAGTACGTCCAGCAGCTCCACATCCTGGTCAACAACTTCCTGAGGCCGCTCCGCATGGCGGCCAGCTCCAAGAAGCCCCCCATCACACACGACGACGTCAGCAGCATCTTTCTCAACAGGTGTGGCCGTCTCCATGAACTCTGTGACCCAATTGGGATTTGTGTGGGTCGTGAGCAGTGGTGCTTTGGTGATTCAATTTTTGGGGTGTCGCTTATCTAGAGACGTCAATACCTAATATACAGGTCTATTGATATGCATACAGGCTTGTTTCTTTGTTAAAACACCCTGTTGTGACACTAAAGGGTTGTCGAGGTGTGAACTTGGGGGGATTTTGGCATTAATGCATGTCCGTTTTGCGTGAGAGGCGTGACCCCTGCTCAGAAAAGATATGGGGCGGCGGGGGCGCACGACTCCGGACTAATTCAACAATGGTCGCGAGTAAATATAAGTTCATACATGGAAAAGAAATGCAAACCATTCAAATAAAATTAAAACTATGGAAAGAAAAAAACAATTATCATGGTCCTTCAAACCAGTATTAAAAGGTTTTAACTGAAAAAATCCAATCCAGTAAGCCATGGCATTCCTGTGTTCTAAGGCCTTTTCAGCCCTAATGTATACGTTTTGTGGTATATTTTGTAGCAAGAAATATATAGACAATTAAGCAGATCGGCTATTTTAAGCTGTTTTTAAAAATATTGAAGTTCCTTGAAAACTTTCACAAGGTTGAAAGTGGTGAATGGATGAATAAGTGTGGTGGATTATGTAAGACGTGCATGAGAGATGATGTGAACTATCTCAGGGCTACGTTCATTGTGTAATGAGCTGTTTGCGTGAGGTCATGTGCGGCCTGAGGCTCTGAATATTCACTAATATTTATTTATGCCCATTTTCTCTTTTTATTTTCAGTGAAACCATCATGTTTTTGCATCAGATATTTTACCAGGGACTAAAAGCAAGAATAGCCAGCTGGCCAACATTAGTCTTGGGTAAGCAGCATTTCTTCCCGGATGCACTGTAAGAGAAACTGTGTTTCATTTTAAATCTGAGAGGTTAACTAATAATTTACACTCTCAGAGGTAAAATAATGGTGGTGACTTACAGTATAGTGTAAGTTATATTCTTTGCATAAAAGAAATAGTAATCATTGCTATTGATCAGTAACAGGGGTCTCCCCGTCTTGCCAGCTCTTTAATATACAGAAAATAAATGTTAACGTGGTTTGCTAATTTCAGCCATTGAGGAGAGCGTACCCATTTATAATCTTTACTGTGTTTGCTCCTGAAATAATGTATTTTCTGTTTACTAAAGTGCTGGAGAGACAGCCCTGGTGCTACAACAGTATACCACCTACTTGCTGTAGATAACAGTGTGTTATTATTAGGAGTAGTAGCAGCAACAGCAGCAGTAATAGTAGCATTTTCATCATTGGACACATGTTTCGGGCTCTCTCCATTCTCAGCGGACCTGTTTGACATTCTGCTGCCCATGCTGAACATCTACCAGGAGTTTGTGAGGAACCACCAGTACAGTCTGCAGATCCTGGCTCACTGCAAGCAGAACCGTGACTTTGACAAGCTGCTGAAGCAGTATGAGGCCAAGCCTGACTGCGAGGAAAGGACCCTGGAGACCTTCCTCACCTACCCCATGTTCCAGGTTAGTGCCAGCTCTGGAGACCTTCCTCACCTACCCCATGTTCCAGGTTAGTGCCGGTTACACCCCGCCTTTCCGAAACACCGCTATTCCGAACGTTGACTTCTAACCCTAACCCTACCCCTACCCCTAACCCTAACCCTAACCCTTACCCTAACCCTAACTAACCCTAACCCTACCCCTAACCCTACCCCTAACCCTAACCCTAACCCTAAACCTAACCCTAACCCTGCTTCGGAATAGCGGTGTTTCGGAATGGCGGACCGTTGCCGTTAGTGCCAGCTCTGCTGGCCGCTGTCGTCGCTGGAGCCCAAACACTTGGCTCACAAATTCACTGACCCCCATTGCAGCTGGAGCCATTTGTGCGGCCAGCAAAGGACGGAAACATAACGTCGCTGTCGGGTGGAAACCTCGTATCTCCAAGTTTCAAATGTGTTTGTTCTTTCGCAATAAAGCCCTGCTTCATCATACAAGGTCGTCGCACAAAAGTAGTGAAAACAGCAGATCTACAAGCACACAACGCCTCGCGGTGCGAGGCGCGTTGTGTGCTTGTAGATCGGCTGTTTTCACTAGTTTAAATCATTTTTAAAATGATAAATGCAAAACGAACGGTTTTGGACATACAAGGTTTTCACCCGACGATATGTCCACTCCAAAACCGCTACTTTTCAGGAAATGGAACAAATGAAAACTGTGTTCCAATGGATTCAGTATAGTTATTATTTAGTCACAAGCTTGTCTTAATGCTTTTCATTATTTACATATTTATAACACCCACAGGCAGACTTCAACACTTTTCAACCTTTTTTCAAAAATGGCGACAATAGCACATCTACAAGCTCAAAGCTTGTCTCATCGCTATTCGTAATGAGCTGGTAGATCAGATTTATGTGCGACACTACCATACAAAGAAGAATAAAATAGGGCATTCATGTACAGAGAAAAAAGAAATACAAAAGGATGACATTTTGGAGATACTAGGTTTCTGCCCGACAGCGACAATATCCACTAAAGGCAGTTGTTTGTGTTTTGGCAAGGCATGCATTTTCACTGCAGTCTGTGCTCTGCTGGGGTCTACTCTATACTGTGTTGATGATACATTTTTGCTGATGACTGTACATAGCGCTCCCCACGGTCTGTCTGTGTGTGTGTGTGTGTGTGTGTGTGTGTGTGTGTGTGTGTGTGTGTGTGTGTGTGTGTGTGTGTGTGTGTGTGTGTGTGTGTGTGTGTGTGTGTGTGTGTGTGTGTGTGTGTGCGTGCGTGCGTGCGTGCATACTGTAATGCTCCTCACCAGTGTGTTTGTACTGTATATGCACATGTACAGTACAGTATGCAGCAAATGCACTGAAGCATACACTATAAGTACCCATGTCTGTGTGTGTGTGTGTGTGTGTGTGTGTGTGTGTGTGTGTGTGTGTGTGTGTGTGTGTGTGTGTGTGTGTGTGTGTGTGTGTGTGTGTGTACTGTACACACACACACACACACACACACACACACACACACACACACACACACACACACACACACACACACACACGTGTAGTATGCACGCAATACAAGTCTTCATATCTGCATTATACATATGTATTTCTATGTGTGTGTGACTCCCGTGCTGCCATCTTTTCTGTCTCTCCAGATCCCCCGTTACATTCTCACTCTCCACGAGCTGCTGGCCCACACGCCCCATGAACACGTAGAGAGAAACAGTCTGGACTATGCCAAGTCTAAGCTGGAAGAGCTCTCCAGGTACTGTACAGCCAGTCCAAGACTGTGAAAACCAAAGAGCACTTCATTGTGGAAAACAAACAAGCCTGAGTTACTATATACCGTAGTTGGTTGTGCGTGCCGAAAATAGCCAATCTACGAGCTCAAAACGCGTTGCTCCGCGATGCGTTTTGAGCTTATGTAGGTCGGTTATTTCGACAACACATACCGTACTATAAGCGCCGTAATGAAATGAAGACCTAATACTTCCTGCACACAATATGTGCACCTTTTATTTGTGTCTCTCATCTCAACTGCATTTGCGATGATCATGCCATCCCATAGTGGTCAAACGAGAATAGCACTTACTTACCGTAGCACTTGTCCTAGCCTCGACGACCTTGCAGGCTTATGCAAAGGCTAAAATGTAATTTAGATAGCATGTTATGTAGACTGACTTGATGCCAGCTGGCATTGTTGATCTGGCTTCAATGTAGGCCTACAGATTATTTGTTTGGTTACTCAACTGTTAGACTGATGATTCTTGTTCTTGGTTTATCTATGATCCCGTCCTTGCTTATTGTAAATCGCTCTGGATTAAGAGCATCTGCTAAATGCCTAAATTGTAAATTGTAAATTGTAATCAAATGACCCCCTCCCTGTAGAATCATGCACGACGAGGTGAGCGAGACGGAGAACATCAGGAAGAACCTGGCTATAGAGCGCATGATCGTCGAAGGCTGCGAGATTCTCCTTGACACCAGCCAGACGTTCGTAAGACAAGGTAATCGCCCCTGTGCTTTCACTGATACCAATTCACGACAGGCAGCGGCAGATTTCCTGTCCCTTAAATGTATCCGCATGAGGGCATGATCCATACGTTCTAGTGGTAAAATGCTTTATATTTGAAAAAGCATATTGGTATGTCCGCCCCCAAGGACAACAGCAGTACTTAGCAGTGGGCAGAGTCTTTAATTTCCAAGGGTAATTACACTCTACTGAGGTGTATGTTGATGAGTCGGGGGAATGTAAATGTCACCCATCCCCAACAGGCATTGACGGACAGGAAAAAGCCAAAGAAAAATGGGTGGTTCTTTTATCCTTTGTAGTTCATCATATTATATCTTTATATTCATAACAACGTTCATTAACGAATACATGAAGGAAGCCTTTTAGTCACAACAGAACATATCGTCGTTGTCGGGTGGAAACCTCGTATCTCCAAGTTTCAAATGTGTACGTTCTTTCGCAAAGCAAAGCCCTGCTTCATCATACAAGGCCGTCGCACAAAAGTTGTGAAAACAGCAGATCTACAAGCACACAACGCCTCGCGGTGCGAGGCGTTGTGTGCTTGTAGATCGGCTGTTTTCACTAGTTGAAATCATTTTTAAAATGATAAATGCAAAATGAACGGTTTTGGACATGCAAGGTTTTCACCCGACAACGACGATATGTCTCTTTCTTCCTCTCCTGCTTGGTCATTTATCCCCCCCCCTCTCTCTCTCATACCATGCATTACATTCTGTTCCCTCTCTCTCTTTCTATCAATCCCGCTATGTAACTATCTTTCACTGACCCTCCCCTCTGCTCTCTATTTCACATGTATGTACAAACAACACACACACACACACACACACACACACACACACACACACACACACACACACACACACACACACACACACACGCACACGCACACGCACAAACATTCCATTCCATTCCACGCACAGGATCTCTCATCCAGGTGCCAATGAGTGAGAAGGGCAAGGTCACCCGTGGGCGACTGGGTTCTCTGTCCCTTAAGAAAGAAGGAGAAAGGCAATGCTTCCTCTTCTCCAAGCATTTAATCATCTGCACCCGGAGCTCCGGAGGAAAGCTCCATCTCGCCAAGGTGGGCCTGAGCTCTTGAGCTTGCACTTGAGCTGCCGTGAAGCTTTTCAAACCCCTAATGCTGGAGCCTCAGTGATTGTTAAAGCGAAAGCGAATGGATTATCTGCCAGGTGATAAACGCAACACGGTTGGAGAGGTCACGGTTCTGTGTATAGCTGCACGTGCTGGCACGTGATGCACACCGTAGGCACACGCTGTACACTTTCAAAGTACATTTCTTGATTGAAAAAAGAAAAATCTAATTTAACTATGGCATGTACCGCTGTTTTGGAGTGCTGCCCATTAGCTGCCACACACACAAGTGTACACCAGTGGGGTCCGGGGACACCCATGGTTCCTTGCAGCCTGGCATGGCCAGACTACTATCACTACGTAGATATTGGTCTGGAATCTCTGTGTAGAACCTGAATTACCAAAGGGTGGATTAAAAAAAATGCCTCTGGTGATAACCCCGCCCCATATTTGCATACTGGGCCCTGATTGGTCCCTCACTACTTTGGAGGGAGTGAAATCCAATCACAACTGAGCGGTGCCAGACCAAATCTGCAGAGGGCACTTATTATTATAATGATATTTTTGCAATGGCAGATTTGCCTGGTTTCCTGACTAGGTTCCTTGAGGGAGCATAATGAGGAACAGTTGGCTATTTGAAAACACCCGATCTATAAGTAGCCTAGTAAACTGACTCCTCCCATCTTCTGTTGAGACTGGTTTACGAGGCTAATCTATAAGCACATAGATCTTTTTACATAGATCTGCTTTAAAAACAAAAAAAGATTGACAAAATAATCTTGATGAATCTTCTCTTATTGGGGTCCCTGGCACAAACTCTTTCCAATCGGGTGTCATCAGCCAAAATGCATATCTTTTGGGTTACCTTGATATGAAAATGTTTGAGAACCACTGCTCCAGATAGCTAAACACATACTGCACTTTTGTCCTAGTGATATTTACTGGTAACTAGGAGAGTGAATAACAGGAGGCTGGATAAACACTAAGAGTACTAAATGCATCCCATGTGTTCTTGTCAGAATGGAGTGGTCTCCCTTATAGACTGCACTCTTCTGGAGGACCCCGAGGGAACAGATGACGAGTGTGAGTTCCTCAGTGTTTTATTTATACTGATACAGCAGCAAGGACGTGCAACGTGGTGTATAATGTATGATGATATTTCTGTGCTGTTATTTATTGATATTGTATCCCTTACTGCAGCAAAGGGATTCAAACACTGGGTCGGGGCCCCATTTGTAGGTCGTGGACCTTTTTTTATGGGTTTTTATGGGAGTTTACCCTTGTTTCCTACGAATAATTACAAATTATTATTATTAAAGATTTTGGTATATTGTAATATTGTGATATGGCATAAGTGTTTTTTTTTTCAGATTTTAATGACTTAAGCCATTGTTTAGGCTACAATATAGCCTGATAGCGTGTTGCGGGTTCTAGTCCCATTCCCGATGGCCTTTGCTGCGTGTCATTCCCCATCTCTCTCCCCTGTTGTCTGTCTTTTGAGTCACTAACTATCAATAAAAGCGTAAAAAGCCCAAAACACTAATAGCTGACCAACCGTACAATCTCACAACTACACATCTCATGTAGAGCTTGTAGATCTGCTATTTTATTTATTTATTTATATTGTCACAATACGATAGAGAAATAAGAGATTTTGTTAAAGCTATACTATGGAAGTTGCTCAACTACTGGTCAGTAGCGGTATTGCTTTTTTCTGCCGTTTTTCGCCGGAATCGCCGCGGACCACCAGAACGGGGCCGCGCGACCACCGCGACCGCCTCGCCGATACGAATCCGTAGAGCCGTCTCCCGTAATTTTTAGACCAGGATTGGGGGAGATTCCTTCACCAGTGTAAACACTGTTGCTGACGGAAGCTACTTCCTGAAGAGACGGCAAGACGCGCTGTGATTGGCCGGTAGTGTATGATCGGCGCTGTGATTGGCCAACGTATATACAACGTATATGGATGATGCAGATTGCGTAATTTTGCCGGGAAATCCGGTTCCCGGCCAGGATCATAGAAATCAAATTTACAGAAGGCTTTAGGGGCTGAAATTAACGGAGTTGGGGTTCTAAAACTTTAGCGATTTAATAGTTTACAATTTTAAGATTCGTTTTAGTGGAAAGGTTACATAGTATGGCTTTAAAAGAATATTCTGATATTTGATTTGTGTGCTTGTATTTGTAGAAATTCAAACTTTATGTGTGTGTGTTTGCCTCTTAGCCAAATCAGACAAGATGGGCCAAGACATGGAGCACCTGGATTTCAAGATAGTGGTGGAGCCCAAAGACAGCCCGTCATTCACAGTGATCCTTGTGCCCTCCTCCAGGCAGGAGAAGTCAGCATGGACCAGTGACATCAGCCAGGCATGTCAGCATGCATCACCATCGCCCGCACTCTGATATGAGGCTAAGCTTAGCCACATGAAGCATATAGGATCCCTATTCTTGGGTGAACATTTGGTGAAAATAGCCGATTTACAAGCTCTCAACGCTGTGAGCTTGTAGATCAGCTATTTTCCTGCAGCGATATTATTTAGTGTTGAGTGAAACAGCGGGGCCTAGCAAAGAGCCATGCATGATAATCCGATCAAGTATTGGGTTTAAAGGGTCAGTTCACCTCTGGGACAACTAGATCTTATTTTATTGCTGTTTGGGACACGATCAACACAATCCTGAGTTATTTTTTGTGTTCAATCTGTGTTTTTAGATATTTTAGTATTTCAGCATGAATGATGATGCATTTTGCATCATATGAGTCATCATGCTGCATCAGCTTTAAGTGTTTAAGATTTCTGCAGTGAGTGTGTACAATACAGCACTCCTACTCCTCCTAAAGTTAGTTTCTGTGTCTCTGTATCATCCTTATAGTGTGTGGATAACATCCGCTGCAATGGACTGATGATGAACGCCTTCGAAGATAACTCTAAAGTCACGGTGCCGCAGATGATCAAGTAAGCCTCATTTTTAAATATGAGTGTGTTTCTCCCTCTTTTCTGATTCTGGTTATGCCATAATAGGCGAATATTCTGCCACAACCAGACAGAAATAGGTGACTATTTGGCGTACGTACAACAAGTATGTAGGGCAGGGTTCCCCAATAGGCGGCCCCCGGGCCATTTGCGGCCCGCGGGGGGCTACTGTCTGGCCCACACCGACCCCAGTAATAATGGTGGTATAAGAGCAGCAACAACGCTAGTATATCGTCATTGTCGGGTGGAAATCTCGTATCGCCAAATTTGTACATTCTTTCGCAAATCATACAAGGCCGTCGCACAAAAGTAGTGAAAACAGCAGATCTACAAGCACACAACGCCTCGCACCGCGAGGCGTTGTGTGCTTGTAGATCGTCTGTTTTCACTAGTTTAAATCATATGATAAATTCAAAACGAACGGTTTTGGACATACAAGATTTTCACCCGACAACGACGAAAACTGTCGCTGGAGTAGTGGGTACGCCACCGTCGCCCCCTGCAATGTTGTTTGGTACCCTAGACATAATTCAGCCCTTGGGGAAAACTAATTGGGGAACCCTGATGTAGGGTATATGTGGTTTTAACACGTTGATCTTGTCATACGAGCAGATCGGACACCAGCCTGTACTGTGACGACGTGGACATCCGCTTCAGTAAGATGATGAACTCCTGCAAGGTGCTGCAGATCCGCTATGCCAGTGTGGAACGCCTTCTGGAGAGGCTGACCGACCTGCGCTTCCTGTCCATCGACTTCCTCAACACTTTCCTCCACTCGTACCGCGTCTTCACCAGTGCTGACGTCGTGTTGGACAAACTCATCACCATTTACAAGAAGCCCATCAGCGCCATCCCCGCACGGTGAGTGGCATTATCTCATACGGAGTTGGACGTGGCGCTTCATAAATATCTGCTTTGATTGTTGGTCCATGACTGCAGTCAGGCCGGCGACAATTATGTAGGAATGATGTTAATGCCCTTTGACGTCGTAATATTGTGAATTGGTCAGTTTCAGTTTTAGGCCTACAGTACGGTTATGCTTCTATAATTCTTTCATGCTTCCCTAATCCTAGTTAAGTCATATTTTGTGTGATTGTGTTTGCATGATGTGTGAGTGACGTGGTAAATAAATACAGTACAGTACATCTACTGATGCAAACTTGGACTCATCAGAAGTGTTACCTGGAATGGGTCTGTTTCGGCTCTCGGAATGACAACCTCCTCCAGTCCAGGGACGTGCTGGTCATTTGGAAAATCGGGACAACTCCCGAAAGGCCGCTCCATTCCCAGCCGGTCCAGACCGGCCTTAAAAAAAATGTCCGGCCTACAAAGTAAATATAACTCATGTAATTGGCCCACTGGCTTGTCTCTCATGATCTGAAATGGACAATCTAGCAGCAGCTATAGAGAGTAATCTCTCTCTATAGCGCTGAGTAGCAGCAGCCCACAGAACCATCACATTGGCCACTGGCTTGACTATCATCTGAATACCGGCCCACTACTCCTGGATGGTCTACATACAAATCATTACTCTCTTTATACCAGAAAAACAATGAGACCTAATAACCGTTCATCGGTTAGTATTTGAGGCCTCACGGCGCGTCCAGAAGGTGAAAAAAGCTGGTGTGCGGCCGATGCCCGCGCGGAATGAGGGCCTCTCCAATTCCTTTTCCCGGGCTGAATCAGTTGCCCAGTACGTCCCTGCTCCAGTCGACCCGAACGAGGCTGATCAAATCCCGGCCTGTGTCCAAAGTGAAATGCTACAGCCCCCGCTGTCTCTTGGGTAGAGATGGGATTTAGGGCTCTTTGAAGTGAGCTGGATCTCTGGGATCCGTTCCTCTCAAAGAGCCGTTCAAAAGACTGGCTCATTTTAGTTACTAGTTACTTTGTCGATTTTGATTATAATTACAAATCAATATAACCCTATATACATTTCAGCCATATATACATTTACGCCATTTGAAAATAGCCGATCTACAAGCTCACAATGCGCCGCGTTTGATTTTTTCTACATTTTATTCATTGGAAAACCTATGAAATGAGACATTCTGCATAATGAGTACTTTCTACTATTTTGGTACATTTTTGATACCAATACACTTGTACTTTTACTAAAGTACATTCTAATTCCCAAACTTCTACTTGTTGCAGAGTATTTCTACATTGCAGTGTTGATACTTTTTTTTAAGTTAAGATTTCAACACTGCAATGTAGAAATACTCTGCAAGTAAAGAATTTACTCCCCCTCCTCAAAAAAAGGAACGGTTCCTTATACTGCGAACCGGATCCCATCGTTCATTTCAAAGAGCTGTTCAAAAGACTCCTCTACCTCTACTCTTGGGGAATTAGAGACAGTCAGTGGGGAAGATGGCTGGTGAGATGCTAGCAGCAGGTGTTGGTGAGCCCTAGTGGGTTGCGTACAGTAGATGGAGGTTGGGGCCGACAATCTGTGAATGAATCACTGGCCATCGGGGCCTACAATGCTGCAAATGGGACCTGCAGCCACTGTAGGATTCCCTTTAAGGAGGCAGTTGGGCTCAATCATACAATAAGCATCAAATACTCTTACTGGACTTGAAGGCTTGGTTACCCTATAACAGGGGTCTTCAGTGTTTTCAGGCCAGGTACCCCCTGGTTGAGAGAGAGATGAGGGACCCCCACAACCTGTTCATAGATTCCGTATAGTGTCATTGTTTGACAGCACAATCGTGAATCGTCAGTGTATTTTGGATTCATGTCAATTTGTGTTTTCAAATATTTTACCACTTGAACCGTCAACACTTACTAAACTTGACCTTTCACTCTGTACTTAGTCTGCTCTTTTCCCCCTCTACACCAAAGCTCTTTGCTGAAAATAATATTATTAACCTTATATCAATCAAAGATTTGGAGGACCCCCTGTAGTAACTCTGAGGACACCCTAGGGGTCCCGGACCCCCTGTTGAAGACCCATGCCCTATAACCAAGCCTACTACCAAAGGGTGATAAGAACTGAAGAGGGGTTAAATCAGTGTGTGTTCTAGCTGCATGTGTGCGTGCGTGCGTGCGTGCGTGCGTGCGTATGTGCGTGTGCATGTGTGTGTTTGTGCGTGTTTGTGCGTGCGTGCGTGGGTGCGTTTGTGTGTTGCTGTGTTGCTCCGTGGCTCCATGCAGGAGAACAACGCCCCTGTTCACCACTCACCCCCCCCCCCCCCCTCTCTCCCCGCCTTGTCATCCAGCAGAGGGTCTATAGAGTGAAATATGGATGTTGCGTTGTTTCGTGGGGCTGACCAGAGCCCCTCCACAGGCGAGAGAGAGAGAGAGCCCCCACCCCCAGACTTAGATCAGGGAGATCTCCACATGCCCACACCCTGCAGCATCTTATCCCACTGTGAACCGCCTCCACTTGGCTGCCTGTGTCAGCAGTGGCCGCGCACACTATCACTCACTGTGCTATTTATGGGAACCCGTGAGGTCGCCAGGAGGGTGGCAGCGAGTGGGAGAGGTTTTTCTGCAACACTGCAGCCTGTGCGCTGTTTCAAAAAAAGACAAGATGCGGCTGTGAAGGCACTCCTTGTTGTTGCCGTGTCTGAAGTGGCTTGTGTTGAATATTTAGGGAGCGTTGTATATTTAGCTAAGCTCTTTTTTTGCTAAGGAGTGTGTTAAAAACATACAGTAATGTGTTCGCAAAGTACACAGATGAAAAGGCTAAGAATTCTTATTTATGTGTCCTAAATTCCAAATGTGTTTATCCTCCCTCGGTGCAGGTCCCTGGAGCTATTTTTTGCCAGCAGTCAGAACAACAAACTTCTATTCGGAGAGGCTCCCAAGTCTCCTAGGGCCAGCCGAAAGTTCTCCTCCCCTCCTCCCCTGGCCATCGCCAAGACGTCGTCCCCCAACCGCCGACGCAAGCTCTCGCTCAACATTCCCATCATCACAGGGGGCAAGGCTCTTGACTTAGCAGCCCTAAGCTGCTCCTCGAACGGCTATGCAAGCATGTACTCCTCCATGTCCCCTTTCACCAAGACCACCCTGGACATCAACAAACTCTATGTGTCCAGCACCATCACCAGCAAGATCCCAGATGAGGCCGAGGACAAGTCAGACAAACCAGAGGAGCCCTCTGTGTCCACAACAAACAAACAGGGTACAGTATGTCCTGTCAAGCAAGGTCTCTCTGTGTCTTTGACTATCTGGAATGCTTGTTTATTGTGTGTTTACTAAGATATCCCCCCCCCCCCCCCCCACACACACCCCCAGATCTCTCTGTGCGAGAAGAGAGTGACAATGACCAAGACCAGAGCGATGATGCAGACCCAGAAACCTCTCCCGTCAAGTCACCAACCACCCCTAAAAACGTCAAGTGCAAAAACTCCTCAGGTACCTTAGTCTACAGTCTACAATGTGCTCCAGACAGCACAGTATAGCATCGTTATGGCTCGGTGGTGTGGTGCACAAGCACCTGGAGACCACACTGGCACACCACCTGTATTTCATTTCCTGGCCAATGTCATAATATTTATCAATGAGAATTTGATTGATGGAACAGAATCCGCATAAGAAAATAAATGTTATCTGTTTTTAAAATACTCTTACATCCATCTGTTAGATAATAGATATTTTAGCATCGCTTAGACACATTCCTCTGTCATGAAAGACAAAGTCTTGTATCTGCCATAAGGCATACTGTATGAAATGTAAATTGGTGGATGATTATGTGGGGAAAGCCAGTGCCTGGCATGAGTAGGTGTTAGGGAAACTTGTGTCATAGCAACTACATCAGCAGCGTGATTTCCCTTCCGCCCCCAACACTGAGCTTGTTTTCAGTGTGGCTAAGATTCTGTAAAATGTAATAGTATTTGAAAGCTAAAGAGGACACGGAATTGTACGTATTAACTGCAACAACGGTCATATCTCAAATAGTAGGCCTACTGTTGGTCTCAGTTCCTTATAAATGCCTCTGCGCTTTCAGGGTTTAAACACGGCAGACTGCAGCAAAGCTGTTGATTCCTCCATTATGCTGATATTTGGTGGCTATATTTAGCAACAACCATCTTGAATATCAAAGCCTCTTGTAAAGAAAATTATATAGGGAGGGAGCACTGTAATGCTATGGCACCCCCTACTGGAGGATTGGGAAATGGCAAAAATACTTTGTGCATCACTGAATTATACTGAACTAGAAGGAACCCAAACTTCACCGTTATGACATTGGCTTCATTTTGAGCTTATGATTATTTCTAGAAATAATAAACATATTTGCTCAAAGCTACACTTTTTTAACACTTTAATCTCACCAATATTGCAATCAAATCTGTGTGTCTATACATTCTTCTTCTCTGTAGAATTCTCCCTGTTCTCCTACAACAATGGCATGGTGATGTCCTCATGTAGAGAGCTGGACAACAACCGCAGTTCCCTGTCTGCAGCCTCTGCCTTTGCCATCGCTACAGCGGGAGCCAATGAGGGCACGCCTACTAAGGAGAAGTATCGCCGCATGTCCCTTGCCAGCGCAGGTAGGCCCACAACAAAATGTCTAATGAGGACATCACTACAGAAACACTGACAGATTGTCATTTTCTCACTTAGCCTTAATTAATTAAACTGTTGATGATGAACTGGTGGCAGTTATGTGCTGAAACTCATCTGAAACCTTTTCTCCAGGTTTCCCAACAGACCAGAGAAATGGAGACAAAGAGTTTATCATCAGAAGAGCAGCGACCAACAGAGTTCTAAATGTTCTTAGGCACTGGGTGTCCAAACACTCTCCGGTAATACTTTCCATTACGCTTTACGTTTTTTTTTTTTTCTTTCTTTCTTTTTTAATTGTCTTAAAATGAGCTTGTTAAAGGATGGACCGGTCGGCAGGCTGGCGGATCACGTCGTCACACTTACCGGTATGTCATGATGACATGGCGTATAGACCTTATTCACACCGCGGCCATCTTGGATCACATGACTTCCTGGGTTGGCTGCCTGCATTACAAAACATTGTGAACAATGGAGCGATGGTCCCAAAATATGAGTTCTATTCAACCAATTTCTTTTTACCAAATTGACAAATGGGCAGATGACAACATCAACACCCCCAAAATGATTAAATAGAAGGGCTACAGTAACAGGATTGATTACATCCATGGTAACGATATTCAAGGTAAGTTAGGTTGCAACCTTACTGTGTACAAAGACTTGCTATCTGTGCAGTGCTTGCTCCACCATCATACAATACAGTAATACTAACTATATGATGGCAGAGCAAGCACTAGTCTGCACAGATACTGTAGCAAGTCTTTGTACAGAGTAACACTGCAACCTAACTACCATGAATATTGTGGATGTACCCTTCTATTTAATCCTTTTGGGGATGTTGATGTTGTCATCTGCCCATTTGTCAATTTGGTAAAAATAAATTGGTTGAACAGAACTCATATTTTGGGACCATCGCTCCATTGTTCACAATGGTTTGTAATGCAGGCAAAGAACGTCACAGCAAGAAAGGACACCGATGCGTTTTTTGGCACCACGGCTATGCGCCATGACACTCTCGATGGCAAAACTAGCACCGGAAGTTCGGTGAATAACATTGGAGTCTATGAGAGCGCGGCTGGACAGCACAGTGATGTGTCAGGGGAATCACAGTGTCAGGCGTTACACGTATATGTATACATAAATACGGTCAAGCTGTGACGGTATATACAGTATATACACTGTGTGCTTTGTGCAGGACTTTGAGAGTAACAATGAGCTGAAGTCCAAAGTTATTGCCTTCTTGGAAGAAGTGATGCATGACCCAGAGTTGCTGACCCAGGAGAGAAAGGCAGCGGCCAATATCATCAGGTACTGGAAACATATACTTTAATAATTGAACTGCATTTGTAGCCTACACACAAACACCTGAACATTTTTATTGGAAGAGTACAGTATGTTCATGCATACAAGGAATTTGTCTCACACTACGGTAAATTGAAATATAACTAAGAAGATACTAGTTAGGAATAATCAGTCTGATGACAGTGAGTAGCATACATGTCTCTATAAGGGCCTTTGTAAGAGCTCTAGCTGGCATCTGATCTGATTATGAGCATAGTATATTATATAATACTTCTGGTGTTGACTATTGTTTTGCTATCTGCTAGGACTCTCACCCAGGAAGATCATGGTGACAACCAGATTAGCCTTGAAGAGGTGACACAGTTGGTAAGTAAAGTCATATTGTCTCACAAAATGGGATCTAGGGACCCCCAGGGGACCTCGAGGGGATTCCAATGGTTCCCCAGCTAAATGAGAAACTGTTTAAACACTTAAGCTCCATTTAATTATTTGGCTATTCAATAATAGCTGATCTACAAGCTCACTCACAACATGTCACTATACAGTACGACACGTTCTGTGCTTGTAGATCTGCTATTTTAGACAAATCTTGACAATCCTTTGGAGACCTGTCTCTGACACATAATCTTGAAACATGGGGGCATTGTGAGATTGTAGATGTTTTGTGAGTTTGTGTGAGCCTGCAGAGGGTTGAAGTGGGTAATATATGTTTTGTAAGAATAGAATCAAAATCTACAAAGTAACAAGTAACTATTAAAGGTTTTCAAATAATTTTAGTGGTTCAATATTTGCCTCCGAAATGTAGTGGAGTAGAGGTATCAGTACTGACATTTTGAAATACTCCAGTACAAATACATTTGGGTGTCCTTGACATTAAAGTTTTTGAGAAGCATTGATCTGCTCCACCAGAGTGTAAAAGACAGTTGTGTCTATTGGTCTCTTGCAGGCGGAGATAGGAAAGACTGAGCCCTTTGAGAACCACTCTGCCCTGGAGGTAGCAGAGCAGCTCACCCTTCTGGACCACCTGGTCTTCAAGGTCATCCCATACGAGTGAGTGACATGACACTAGGGCATTCACCAAATATCAAAGTCACTATTCGCCGTTGTTCACCGAAGTCGACTATTCTCTTTTTCTTTTTTTCTTATTATTCCTATCTTGGCGAGATAGGAAGTCATAAGAATGAATTGTTAATGCCCCTGGTGGATGAATTTGTTAATGCTCTATACCAGGGGTTCTCAAACCTTTTTAGGCCGTGAAATATAAACATATTTGAACTGGGGACCCCCACCCTGACAAGCACTTGGAATTGTAGTTATTACATTTAATGTGACTCGGTTCCACAGATAAATATTGTGAAAATAGCAGATCTACATGCTTGTGAGGCGTTGTGAGCATGTAGATCGGCTATTTTCACAATGTTCGGCTCTTGCTTACTTAATATTTGACAGTTGGGCCAGTCCTGTCGAATATTCGACTATTCGAATACTTTGAGGTTGAATAATTCGAATACTAAAAATCACTATTCGTGAATGCCCTACATGACACAATAATACAATTGTCTATTTTGTGATCAGAAATAACCCACATTCACCGTTCACTCCTTGTCAATGTCTTGTCAGAGAATTCTTTGGACAGGGCTGGATGAAGAATGACAAAAATGAAAAGACTCCGTACATCATGAAAACGACAAAACACTTCAACGACGTATGTATGCCATCGCAGTCTTTCCTTCCACCTTCTATAAAGGTCAAATCGATATAAACTGTCAGTGTAAGCCGTCACACTTTTTTTCCGGACAGATAAGCAACCTTATCGCCACTGAGATCCTGCGCTGTGAGGATGTGGTCACTCGGGTGGCCGTCATAGAAAAGTGGGTGGCCGTGGCTGACATCTGCCGATGTCTGCACAACTACAACGCCGTGTTGGAGATCACTTCCTCTCTCAACCGCAGTTCTGTTTTCCGCCTCAAGAAGACCTGGCTCAAAGTATCCAAGCAGGTGCCCTAAATAGCTCCATTATGTTCTCTGTGTGTTATTATAGTGCTCTCTAGGGCATTCACGAACTGTCATTTTTAGTATTCGAATTATTCGACCTCAAAGTATTCAAATAGTCGAATATTCGACAGGACTGGCCAAACTGACCAAACTGTCAAATATAAAGCAAGAGGTGAACATTGTGAAAATAGCCGATCTACATGCTAACAACACCTCGCTTTGTGAGGCGTTGTGAGCATGTAGATCGGCCAGGGGCATTGACAACTCATTCTTATGACTTCCTATCTAGCCAAGCTTTCTAAACTATATATTTTTCAAAGAGAAAACAATAAAAAAAAGAAGAAAAAAAAGCGAATATTCGACTTCGGTGAACAACGTTGAATAGTGACTTTGATATTCGAATATTTGAATATTCTGTGAGTGCCAGTGCTTTCTGTTATCTGTGCATTTGTGTGTGTGTGTGTGTGTGTGTGTGTGTGTGTGTGTGTGTGTGTGTGTGTGTGTGTGTGTGAGTGTGTGTGTGTGTGTGTGTGTGTGTGTGTGTGTGTGTGTGTGTGTGTGTGTGTGTGTGTGTGTGTGTGTGTGTGTGTGTGTGTGTGTGTGTGGCTGATGCCCTTTCCAACTCATCCTCTAGACAAAGTCAGTGATCGACAAGCTGCAGAAGCTGGTCTCCTCAGAGGGAAGATTTAAGAACCTGAGGGAGGCTTTAAAGAAGTGAGTTGTTTTGCACAAGTATATTCTTTTGCAGCGGACCAATAAAACAAATAAGGAGCGTAACTGGATGATGTTTACATTTCTCCCACTAGTTGTGACCCTCCCTGTGTGCCATACCTGGGCATGTACCTCACCGATCTGGCTTTCATTGAGGAGGGGACGCCAAACTACACAGAAGATAACTTGGTCAACTTCTCCAAGATGAGAATGGTATGATGTGCTACAGTGCTTTGCTGATTGTGTTATCTAGAGAGGACTAGATTGGGTGCTGTGATTCTCTGTTGGATTTACTTGTTCTCCGTCTTTTCAGATTTCCCATATCATCAGAGAAATTCGGCAGTTTCAGCAGACAGCATACAAGATAGATCATCAGCCAAAGGTACTTCGCTATTCCAACATTTTTTGCCATTTGCCATGCTAAATTTGTCTTGTAAACAGTGTTGTTTTTGACAGCAAATTTTGATTACGTTTTAGTCATAGTCTTTTCAATAAAATGTAATTTAGTTTTAGTCATAATTTAGTCACCTGAAAAGTTTTAGTTTTAGTCTAATTTTAGTCAACTAAATATCATAAGATTTTAGGCGACTAAATCTACAGTTGATTTAGTCAACTGAAATGTATTTTGGCAGGCCTTGATGGTATCGTAATGACTCATTTTAAACTGACTGAGCTTGTAGATCGGCTATTTTCAGCACGCAGCACCTGTGAGCAACCAAACATAAAATGACTCTCTTCTCCACTAGTCCCTCCCTAATGTTTTAGTCTAGTTTTTATTTTGCTGACGAAATTGTCAATATATTTAGTCTTAGTTTTTGTCATCACAGCTTAGTTTTTATTTCGTTTTTATTTAGTTTTCGTCAGTGAAAAAAACACAGTCGACAAACATTTTTCGTCATAGTTTTCGTTGACGAAATCAACACTGCTTGTAAAACGAAGTAGATTTATCAGAGTCAACACATGCCATCGTCTATTCAATGCTTCGGCCATATAGCATACCATACCACATCTCCAAACTAATAAAACGTACCTGAATAATTGACTCAAGGTTAGATAAAACATTACGGCGACGTGATGTGGGACTACGGCTGTTATGACGTAATCGCCGTAGCGGTCAAAAGTGTTAAGCAACCAGCCGTCGGCACTGTCGGCTAAACATGTCAGACCACCTGTATGGTCCTTTAACCTGTTGTTAAACAGTAAATAAATAACTTACTTTATTCAAGATCTTCAAGCTCACAACACATTGCATTGTGATGTGTTGTTGTGAGTTTGTAGATCTTTTGCCATTTTGTACCTTTTTTGCCTATAAATAACATGCCCAGGTTGAAATGCTCTTTACCACGCTTAAATGATTCCTTCCTCCTATTCAGGTAGCACAATACCTGCTGGATAAGAGCTCTGTTCTGGATGAAGAAAGCATGTATGAAGCCTCACTCAGAATTGAGCCCAAAGTGTCAAACTGATGAGAATGGTGGTCCAGCTTTTTTTCCCCTGTTCATAACATAGTAGCTACATGAGTAAACTAACACATTGTACAGCTGTTTTGAAATAATATTTGTTCTTTCACTTTATATGTTTCAGGTCACATCAACTTAATTCTTACATACTTTGGGGATTTCTTTTTATTTTGTCATTTCTCTCAAGGGGAGACATTATATGCACAATAACAGAGGTCACTATATTTGTACACTTGTGCACTCTATGTGACCAATGACAATTTGCATTGATTCATCTGTGTAAATTTTATACTCAATTAGCACACGTGCTGTCAGTCATTCTCTTTGTTTGAATTTATTGATGATTGAGTTGTTCTGCAACTAATGTAGCATTGAAGAAAATCTAAAACTGCACCAAATCAGGTAAAAGGACACAGACAGTACCACAATATGATTAGAGGAAAGCATATCGTTGCAGTCGGTCGGAAGTTCGGATGTCCAAAGCAGTTATAGCCTACTCTTCAGGAAAAATTACCTGTGTTCCAATGTGTAGTTATTATTTATTTAATCTTGCAACACTCTTGTATGACAAAGTAGGGCATTAAATTACAAAAAGAAACACCAAGTTGAAATATGGTGATAGAAGATTTCTGCCCGACAGCAATGATATGTTTCTCACTCCAGTTTCCCAAATTGTTTTTTGTCATTATTAGTGCTCACCTCCTACTTTAACCACTTAAACCATATACTGTATAATTAGTTGACCGGGGTACGCTAGTATTTCCTTACTAAATCTCTTTGCTGAAAATAGCTTAGCTACAAGCTCACAGGCAGCATCGGGTTGTGATCTGTTGTGAGCTTGTAGATCTGCTATTTTTGTTGAATGTTTGCCCCAGAATAGGGAGTCTAGGGTTCAATGTGGTTAAAGCAGTGTTTATTAAGCCCCAACTTGATTGACAAATGTATTTGTTGCAAATCAATACGACCCTGTCAGTAAAAAGTGGCCACACCAGCAGAACTTCTCCAACCCTGGAGTATAAATTGTAATATAACATCATAGAGTATAAAGTATAATTCCACCAGACTGTGGTTAAGAGGGTTTACATCTTGTCAGATGGGTATGAGCTCAGGAGAGAATTCTGCTGCTACATTTGCGTGGAGCATGACATTTTTATAACACCTTATGTGATTTCATTTTGTTAAAGCCTAATGTCCCTTGCTTCTCATTTCAATTCAAAGTAAACTGAGCATAATACTATCAAAAAAAAAAGAGAAAAGAAACAAAAAAACAAAAACAAGCAACGTTAGTACTTTAAGGTTCAGTGATTTTGCTGTAGAGTAAAAGGTTGTTGCTCTGCTGTAATTAAAAGACAATCTGTCCCTTTTGCTGTTCCAGTGGTTGTGGAACGTGACTGTAACTCACTCTGTTAAATGCATTACTGTTTAAGAGTATGATAAAACGTATGTGAATGGTCTCTGCCTGCAGCATTCAAACACTATTTTTGTAGTAGTAGAGAGGGATCCTCTCTTTATAAGATCACGAGGAAGTATTTTGTACTTTGTTGTTTACTCACCTGACTGAAATGTGCTGTACATTTTGTACATGCAACCCTGCATATTTCTCAACGTGGAGCAGTGTAATCCTTTGAAAACGTATAAATATACTGTATTATCCAAGCTTAAACTCAAAATGCTACAACAGTGTGGTTTTAAAACCATTACTTCTTAGAAATAGGAGGAAAAAGAAAATGCATTTATACTGTAATCCTGTCTATAACCAATTCTGTTAGCAGGAATATAGTAACGTAGTGCTTATTCTGTGAATATTTGTATTTTTACTATGTATGTACAGTAAACATTTGAAGCTCATGTAGCAGGCATGCAACACCTTCACAGACAGAATACTACTATATACTTATACTGTATAGCCTACACTTATACATACACATACTCTTACAAATGATATAAACAAATAACCATTTTGCTGTTAGCAATACCCAGTGGTATGAAAATTATCTTTCAATCCCCCCGATGTTTCCACAGGTCAAGAAATCTTTCCAATTTTATATAAAAAGGGACAAATAGATCATAAATAAAGTATGTTTCCCAATTACCTCTTGCTAATAAATCTATTCTATCTCAGGGGCATATTGTCTCAAGTGTTTTTGTAGATCGCCACGCGATCAATCTTCATGTACTAAATATAATTATGATATTCATTAATCTCTTTGTCTGTCTCTTTCTCTCGTAATTGTGTTGTAAATTGGTGAAATACTGCAAATGCATTGAAATCATTGCCAAGTAGGCTATATTTTCAAATACAAGAATTTGACAAGATGCATTTCTCACAGAGGAGTGTGCGTGTGCGTGTGTGTGTGTGTGTGTGTGTGTGTGTGTGTGTGTGTGTGTGTGTGTGTGTGTGTGTGTGTGTGAAACATGTGGCCGAATGAGCACCATGTGAACAGTACTGGATGTATACACACACACACACACACACACACACACACACACACACACACACACACACACACACACACACACACACACACACACACACACACACACACACACACACACACAATCAGCTGTGGGGCCTATCACTGCATGGTTTTGGTTACAAGACTACAATTCCCAGCATTCCTCGGTTCTCAGGCCTACTCTTTCTCCGCCAATGAGCATCATTTTTGCTAAAGACGATTACGCGCAAAACACGAACGCTCTGCTCCTCTGTGTGTTTGTGTGTACATTACGTTATTAATGGCGCTAAGACGGAATTCTGACTGAAGGACAGTGGACATGTAACATTTCTTTATAGCATTACCCGCCAAGGCTGACGTTTTAGCTACAACCAGGCAGCTGCCAGGCAAGAAAGAAACCCGCATATTTTCTGTCAGCTGCTGCAACCAGCAGGTTATGCCGAGGTTGTTGTGATTGTAATAAGGCTACAAGCCAGGCTAGCCGGGCTAAGCAACGATGCCCGTCCCTCCACAAAACAATTTGCAGGAGCAACTGGCAAGACATAACAATGCTGCTCAGACCAAGCTGTCCTTTGCTAAACCTACACCAGGGTAAGTGTTGCACTAAGTTATAACATTCATGTTTATATCTGCAGGCTCCATACGCTAGCGTTGTGCTAGTGCTGCTCCACAGAGTTGGACGACAGAGTTGCCCTCCTCATCTGATGATGTAACCTCGCCTCACCAAATGTTGATGTAACATTGATATGGGGGAAGTAGTGGTGGGAAAAGTACTCAAATGTTTTACTTGAGTAAAAGTATCAATACTGCAATGTATACTCTTGTCACAAGTAAAAGCCCGGATTTAAAATTGACTTGGAAGTATTGGCGTCAAAATATACCACATACAAGTACTAAAAGTACTCAGTATGCACAATATCACGTTTCAAATGTTTCCAAATGTATAAAAATCCACCCCTGATCTACAAGCTCGTTTGTGAGCTTGTAGAACGGCTATTTACGGCTATTTTTCCATGGCTGGAAGTGGTTAATGTATGCTTTCCAAAGTAACTAGTAACAGTAAGTAACTACATTTTTCAACTAATTGCAGTGGAGTAAAAGTACAATATTTGCCTCTGAGATGTAGTGGAGTAGAAGTAAAAGTACTGCAGACTGGAAATACTCAAGTAAAGTACAAATACCTCAAAATCGTACTTAAGTTCAGTACTTAAGTACATTTACTTAGTTACTGTACACCACTGATGGGGGAAGTACTATTGCTTAACTTGACTTACTTATAATTTTCACATGCATTTACTTGTGTTGCAGTTGAATGCTCCTCTTTTTTCAAGTCGGATACTATGATGCTATCTGTCACCTAGATTGACAGCCCATTCAACCAAACAGAATAGTCCTGATCTGATTGTATTAAACAACCTTAAACATCCCCAACATCGCAGCTGTATGGAAAGCTTGAATTAACCTCTTTGTACCTGTCAAGTTTGTTTCATAAAAATCCATGTAGACTTGTTATGAGCTACTTTCTGTCAATTGATTTCCTGCAGGTGATCATTTTTCTGTTTGAGTTTAGAGGCGCTCGTTTTCAATTACTGAACATCCTGCTGCCTCCTGCATTGTGTGCAATGTCTAATTGCAAATTATTGCACTTAAGGCATACCCCCCTACACACACACACACACACACACACACACACACACACACACACACACACACACACACACACACACACACACTATTATCACAGAGGCACAATCTAGCTAGTATTACTACATGTGTTTTCATGATTCTTCTTCTTTCTACAGGACGTTTACCTTTAAAAAGAAGTCCACATCATCATCAGTCTCATCGAAGACTGAATCTTCTACAAAGGTAAACCACTCCAATGTTTTGGCTAACAGGAATGTCAATACTCCTCAGAACAATTCAGTAACAAAATCTCCCTTAACGTTTCCAAACAAGCCCCAAAGTCATCATGCCAAAATCAGCAGCTTCGTCACTTTTAATCCAAAAAGCAAGTCGGATTCTACCAGTCCAGCTCTCAACTGTCCTCCAGTCAGAAAGCCCTCTCTACCACCGCTGTCTACTTCCACTACATCTGAAATCCAGCATACAAATGCCAGTGGCAGCAATTTCACAGATCTGGATGCATCCTTTGGATTCCCAGGGGATGATTGGGATGATGACTTCGAAACACCAATCAAAACACCGGTCAGGGGCAGAAATGCTTCACAGAGTCCAGACGTTTCTGTGAAGAAAGAATCACCGTCATTTTCTAAAGACAGTGTTAACAGAGATGCTTCTCCTGACAGTCTGGCCTCGGGGTCGATCAACAACACTGCAAGTGCAAACAAGTCTGGATTTAGTAAATCTATAATCAAAACATGTGGACCCGACCACAATGTGGATGATGCAACAGCTGCACGCAGAAACATCCCAATTTCCGATTCAGATTTGTGGGGGCCAGACGACTCCCCTCTTAAAAGAACACGAAGACGACGGCCTCCTGCTAAACTCAAGTCTTGTGTCAGTGATGATGAAGAGGAGAGTATACCTATGACCAAGCCTCCTGTCAAAGAGGAGAGTATACCTATGGCCAAGCCTCCTGTCAAAGAGGAGAGTATGCCTGTGGCCAAGCCTGTTGTCAAAGAGGAGAGTATGCCTATGGCCAAGCCTGCTATCAAAGAGGAGAGTGTACCTATGATCAAGACGGCTGACCAATGTATAGGTATCTATCCATCTGCTGTATCTATAATTTAACATTTGTTTGTGTGTTTTAACATCATAACATTATGGTTGGCTGCAAATACACCTTACCTCTGGTGTTATATTACTCCCTTGTAGGTAAACCCGATGAAAGTTATGAAACAAATATGGACCACGATTACAAGTCAGAGGCTGATGATGATTTAGATTTCATTCCCCCATCTCCAATCCCCGATGAGACCTTTTCTTCTATAGAGAGGTTTGTTTTTGTTAAACTGGCACAAAGGATAATGTTTTAGAATCATAGAAATTATATAAATGATGTATATATTATGACAATGAATTGTATTGAAGTAATTGAACGTTCAGATATAAGCCTAAATAACATTTGAGTCATTCAACATTTTAACTAATCTGTGTGTGAACACAGATTTGCTGCTATATTGTAATGGAATCTGATCCTGTTCCAAACATCTTTATGTCAAGATGAGTAAAAAGGTGATAGTAACAGTATTTGTTGGACTGACTTAGAGGTGTTATAAATCAAATGCTGCTTTAGTTAACTGTTGTACAGTTGATAAGGGTCAATACAGTCTCAGTAGATTACCATGTGGACTTCACAGAGCTGAAAGCTGGATCCAAGAAATAATCTAGAAGCAACCAAAGACCTTTACCCCATTGATTCCATGGGGACTCGGGGAGCCAAATGTCAACATGACAATACTCTGATTCTGTTTCAAACAGGTTGAAATCAGTTGATTCTGAAAGCCAAGACAGGACGGTAAACACACCGGCATCTGTCACACGACTTGAAAGCTCTGATCGAAAAGCTAATGAGAAAGGAGGCAAGTGCTGGTTTATTGTTTTTTTTTTTTTTTTTTTCAGATCCCCATTAGTGCAATGAAAAATGTACACGTTTATGTATATATTTTTCAGATATACATAAACGGGTATTCTCATACTGTAATTAACGAACTTTTTCATACAAAATGAATTACAGTATAGTTCGGAACTACGTTTTCCAAAGTATACGTTCACATATAATCAATTTTGTATTTAATTTTGTATTATTCTTTTTGCAACTAATTACAATGTGTAGATTTAGACGAGCCACCCATCTTTGGATAAAGGTGTATTTCCCTACCTTTTGAGAGGAGATGCTACTTTATCCCAGTAACCTCCAGGAATTTAGATAAACTTGGCTAAGTTAAGCTCATCATTCAATATAGCGTTTCAAAGTGCACACAGAGACATAAAAAGTGGAAACATCTCTTTAACCGAGTTGCTCTTCATCTTTCTGTAGTCTCCTATCTTAAAACAGATGAACAACTCTTCTCTCTCATGGATTCCATTTGTGCCCTGGTTGACCGCATTCCTGACAACGAACTGATAGGCCTGTCATGTGGAGCTGAGCTCTTACTGAAGAGGGCTCAAAGGTGTGTACATTTGGAAATTAAATATTTTCACTGTGCTTTACTAAACTTACTTTATCCACTTAAATACTATATACTTTGTTGACCGGGGCCCCCAAGGGACTGTAGTTGGTTTCCTCCTTTTCCCCCCCAATCTAAATCTCCTCTGTTAGCTGAGGATCTGCTATTATTGACAAATGTTCACCTATTAGAACGATTCCAGACAAGGTAACAATAGGGTTCATGTAGTTAATATTGTTTTACCAATGGCTGTAATTTCATGTTTCACACCCAGGAAAAGGATTCTTGCAATTGGCAGTGACACATCATCCAGGACGCCGCAGCCAGATAGCACAGTGATGGAGCCAAACTTGAAAGCAAAGCCTTCCTTTTCTTTTTACACTCCCAAAGTGGCATCTTCCCCCATGTGTCTCTCTGTGGAGTCCTCCAAGAAAACCATGCCATTCCAGCAATCTTCGGTCATCTCCGTGGACTACAACAGCAGTGTGTTTGAGGATTCTGACTGCATTATTAACGGTGTCCAAACCCCTGGCATGGCTAAGAAACCCAGTAGTCTTGCCAAGTCGGTTTACTCTGTGGACAAGGAGTGGACATCTGTGCAGAGAACAGTTAAGCCCCCATCACCTTCCAGCATTCCAAGCCCATCCCGTGAGGAGGACTTTTCTGAGGAGGACTGTCTTTTCTTTTCGCCTGAAAGGCCAGCAGCTGTTGGCACGTCTAAAACCACTGCTGTCACGAAATCAGCACAAAACAGAGAACCAGATGATTTTGACATAGATGACTTTGACTTGGATGATTTTGATGAATTAGAAGTTCCAGACTACTTTGATGAACCGCAGAGCTCCACCATGTCCAAGCCTGTGGCTAAAACTGTCAGAGAAGGAGCCATCAATAAATCCACATGGGAGAAAAAAACAGCTACACCTGCATCCTCAGCCAAGCCAGCAAAGATCAACTTCCCTGGTAAAGTCTCCTTTCATTGACACATTTTGTTAGCTTTATTTGTTTTACTTGTATTTGTATGTATTCTTAGCCATAGTCTAATTTCTGTGTCCCACATTACAGAACCCACTTTCCATAACCCGGCCCACGATCGCTTCAGAGGGTTCAACTTTCCCCATTCACCAGAGATGATGAAGATCTTTCACAAGCGCTTCGGTCTCAATCAATTTAGATTCAATCAGATAGAATCCATCAATGCTGCTATGTTGGGAGAGGATACATTCATCCTGATGCCTACAGGTTGGTACATTTACAACATACATTTGACTGTAATACAGTTGTGTACATATGGGAAAGACGTAGGAGCTATTGTAGCCGGATGATGAATTAAACCTGAAAACTGCAGCAGTTACTGCGGATGATGACTTAGTTGTGTCAAACTGACAATGTGCATTGTCAGGGCCCTGTCAATCACAGGGCCCTGAGTGCAGACGCTGATTGTCTCAACTTTTTGGTTTCTGTTAAACTCCCACACTGTGCTTGGGGCCAGACCGCTCATGATAATGTGAATTCACTTACCAGGCTACACCTAAATCTAACACACCCATTATGAATGTTATTAGCTGCAGCTGCATTGTTTGGTTGTCTGTCATATTTCTGTACAGGAAAACAAACTACAGGGTCCTCTTTATTAATGTTCGGAATACTTTGGGGGATGGTAAAGTTACAAAACCATTTTAGGGATAGCCCCTCCATTGCTGTGTAGTGATAATGTTCTTTATTCATTCAAATAGTAAGTGGTGGAAGGTGGAAGGCTAAGTTCTCTTGGAGGAGCACTAATGTCAGTCTTCCACAGTAGTAGGTCCAGGTCCTGCTGCACTGTCTGAAACCCCTGTGTATTTCAATTAATGTCTGTTTCAGTTTCCTATCCCCATTTTCAGGTAAGCCAAGGTCACAGGAATAGTGACCAAGATAGCTGGATAGATTCATTAATAATACTGGAAGCTATTCACGGTTCACAGTTGTGATATGAACAGGTGTGAGATGTCTGAAGTTCTCCATCATTCTGCTCTTCATCAGGTGGGGGGAAAAGCCTGTGCTACCAGCTACCTGCCTGTGTGTCACCAGGAGTCACTGTGGTGATCTCTCCACTCAAATCACTCATTGTAGACCAGGTCCAAAAACTCACCTCTCTGGATGTAAGCATTGTCCCTACCGCTCCCTGTCACGTATCAGTAAGACAGTGTGCAATGACACGTGTGACATACTTGCATGTATTTTATTTTTCTGATGCCCTGCACCTTTTAGATCCCAGCCACAAGTCTGTCTGGTGACAAGAGTGACAGTGAGGCGGCAAATATTTACATGCAGATGTCCAAGAAAGACCCCATCATTAAACTGCTCTATGTCACTCCTGAGAAGGTGAGAGATATTGTTACCGTTGAGTTCCCGAACTTGTAAATACCAAAACGTAATTTGAATGAAATTGTCAATTTAAATGTTGCATTTTAAAGCTATTTTAGAAATCGTAGTTGCTGTGGCTCAACCCAGACCCGGTCCTGAAATTGTTTTCTTCTTTCCCCAAGGTGAGCGCAAGTAACAGGCTGCTCTCTGCGCTGCAGAACCTGTTTGATCGAGGCCTTTTGTCCCGCTTTGTTATCGATGAGGCCCATTGTGTCAGCCAGGTGTGTTCCCACTCATGAAGGTGTTTGCTCACTGTTAACTTCTGGCAGAAAGCAAATGTCAATAAAAATCTGTTGTGTTTAATTTTCATTCAGTGGGGCCACGACTTTCGCCCGGACTACAAGAAGCTGCATGAGCTGCGTAAGAAGTTCCCTGCAGTTCCCATCATGGCCCTAACAGCCACGGCCACTCCGCGTGTCCAGAAAGACATCCTCCACCAGCTGCAGATGCCTCGACCACAGCTGTATGTAACTCCCCCTCCACCCCACACTAGTGGTTTAATGATGCACAAAACCAAATATCAAACAATAATTGATATGCCTCTCTTCATTTTGTTTGCAGATTTACCATGAGTTTCAACCGAACTAACCTCAGGTATTCTGTCCTGCCTAAGAAGCCCAAGAAGGTAGATGAGGACTGCATCGGCTGGATCAAGAAGTACTATCCACGTACGGGTCTCATTATAGCATGACTAGACTATGTCCATTTTCTGCCCACAACGACCAGTATTCTATTCATGTCATCCGGGAGGTCAAGGTGGTAACTACCTGCCACCACCTCCGTAGAGCCTCTAGAATGGCCCTCCAGTCAACACAATATGCCATGTTCACGGGTGTGAAGCCAGCAGGGGAGGGTACTCAATACTCAGTCAAAGAAACAGCTGGCAACTTCAGGAGTGGAGCAGAAAATGTGATTCTCTAGACAAACAGTAGGGGTCAGCAGGGACAAGGACTATTGGGGAGAACATTTTAAAGTTCTCAGTTAAAAAACAGTTAATCAAAATAAATTACAATTATTTATGCAATCTCCCCTCTGCACATTATAGGTGACTCCGGCATAGTGTACTGCCTGTCCCGAAATGATTGTGATACGATGGCCGAGAGTCTAAAGAGGGCAGGGATATTGGCTCTGTCCTATCATGCTGGTTTGAGTGACAGAGACAGAGAATACGTGCAGACCAAGTGGATCAATCAGGATGGCTGTCAGGTGAAATGACCTCTTTGATGTTACAGCATCATTAAAGCTTTGAATTGTTTTCAAGTTTCATACAGTTTTTTGTGGGAAATTTCCCCATGACATACACACACACACAGTCACATCACATTCAACTCAATGTGCTGATCCTTTTCTTACAGGTCATTTGTGCCACCATAGCCTTCGGCATGGGCATTGACAAGCCTGACGTCCGCTATGTGATCCATGCCACTCTCCCCAAGTCAGTGGAGGGCTACTACCAGGAGTCGGGGAGAGCAGGCAGAGATGGACTGATCTCTCACTGCATTCTGTTCTATGCCTACTCCGACGTTATCCGTATTAAGAGAATCCTCAGCAGTATGTGGCTCCAATATTTTGGCATGCAACATTTGTTTGGATAGGTTGTTAACTGTAAAGTGACCTACAGTAGTGTGTATTATTTTGGCATTATATTTTCCACAATACTGCCTCCCTGTAAAATACAACACCAAACCTTTGCTGTGCGTATTAAGAAATTATATATTGTTATCTGTACTGACATAATATCCTCTTCAATATCCACTGTTTATCCACAGTGGACAAAGATGGTAACAGCAATTCCAAATCAACTCATTACAGTAACCTGAACCACATGGTGCAATTCTGTGAGAATGTGATGGAGTGCCGGAGGATACAGCTGCTCGCTTACTTTGGTGAGCTCAGATTCAACCCTAATTACTGCAAGGACCATCCAGACGTCATCTGTGACAACTGTGCCAGACCTAACGTAAGAGAACCCTCCCTAAATCAGTAGCATCACCGCAGATGCAAAAGTCTTTCAAGAGCATTTACACTTTAACCTATGTGGGAGTTGGAATGATCCCTGTCTGTTTACAGAAATACAAGATGAGAAATGTGACTGAAGTCGCACAGAAGATTGTGAAGTTCGTCCAGGATAACTGTGAGAAAGTTGGAGCGCGATTTGGCAGGACGGCTCAGCAGACCCGACTGACTCTAAACATGCTTGTGGACATCTTCGTCGGTGATACACTTATAGTACTACTACTAATATAAATGCATGCCAACGGCAGGGCTTTTTAAAAATGTGCCGTTTAACATGCTAATTTAGTTTTGGTCTTCTCTCTGACAGGGTCTAAAACAGCAAAGGTCCAGACTGGGTTGTTTGGTGTCGGAGCAGCGTACTCCAAGCACAACGCTGACCGTTTATTCAAGAAAATGGTTCTGGACAACATCCTCATGGAGGACCTGTACATCACCAACCAAGGCGGGGCTGTGGCTTACATCTCAGCCGGACCCCAGGCCATGAACGTTTTCTCAGGACGCATGCAGGTACTCATCGTTGTTCAGTAATACATACGATTTAAGGCTAATTTATACTTATCGCTGGACAACATTTGCTAAAATATTTTTTGCCAAGCCACACTCACTTTCAACTATTGTTATGTACTATCTGTGGAGTAATACTCCATGGCTGTTGTTCCACACTAGGTGGAGTTCTGTGATACAGAGAGCGCCAGCACAATCAGGAGACACGGTGGGGACAAGAATGTATCCAAGAGGGAGGAGATGGTTCAGAAGTGTCTACAGGAGCTGACTGACCTGTGCAAGCAGCTGGGCAAGGTGTTCGGCATCCACTACTTCAATATCTTCTCTACTGCTGCCCTGAAAAAGATAGCGGGTAAGCTCTCAAGCCCTCATGTCACATAGTATGCTCTCACTCATAGATGGTGTTGTTTTAACGGGAGAGTGTTTTCTGTAGGTCTTTCAGTCCTAGTGTATCAAAAAAGCAAATCTCGATTAAGCACCGTTGGTCCGACCAGTTTAACATTCACCTGGGTAGCATTCACCAAAGACCTGCAAAAAATACTCTCCTGTTTAACAATCTTAAAGTGTCCCTGAGAAAGACCTTTAACCCCTAACTGCTGCCCACTGCTCCTGATACTTGACGGGTTAAATGCAATTACCACCATTTCATTGTATAATATACAGTGACAAGTACCGCAAAGGAGTGCGGACCAAATTATTATCCTCTAGTCTACATCCTTCATCGACAGTTGAAATCATTCCTTTTCTTGTGAACAGATTCGCTGTCCTCTGACCGTGAAGTCCTTCTGCAAATTGACGGCGTGACAGAAGACAAACTGGAGAAGTATGGTGCAGAGGTCATAGACGTCATGCAGAAATATGCTGAGTGGCAGCCACAAGGTGAGGATGGTTGAGGCTCACTGGTTTTGATTATAAATGGGGTCTATGAACAATAAATGACAGATTTTGATTTGCATACTGTAGTGCACTGTTTCCCAAACAGTGGGCTGTGGCCCATTTTTAGGGGTCACTAGTAAACATCCCTTTAGTTTTTTGTCTCCTACATTTTGTTTACAATAATCATTTCAAATAAAATAAAAATATATCCCCAAAAAATGCATTTATTTTATTTTATTTTTCATTAATTAAAACCAAATTCAATGGTTTTTCTAAATAATAATAAAAAAAAATGCCAATCTACAAGCTCACAGCGCGGCACGAAGCAACGCCTTGTGAGCTTGGAGATCTGCTATTTTCACTAGTTTGAGTCCTGGGCAAACGTCTGCTGTAGCTGTAAAAACAGTGTGTTTTGAACCCTTTCTGCAGAGGAAAAGAAGATCAGCACTGCTCCTATGGGGTGGATAGATATGGATGGTGTCAATGATCAAGAGGACGATTCCGAATCCACTTACTTCGGCAACCAGACCGGACGAGGACAGAAGCGGAAAAAAGCTCCCTACACGAAGAATGCCAAGAAAACAAAGGGTTTCGCCGGCAAGAGCACTGGCTCTAAGGGGTAACGGTCATCTGTTTGTGTCATACTTCATAAATTAGCTTTCTATAACCAGAGGCAACATAACAAAGGCCAGAGGCTCTTCTGTGAAATACTTTTACTTCTACTCCACTACATCTCGGAGGCAAATATTCTACTTTTACTCCACTACAATTATGTTAAAACATGAGTTACGTTGTAGATTTCGATTATTATTACAAAACTCACTAACCACTTCAGCCCTAAAAGATCTTTATATGAATACTTATGCGAGTACTTTTTCCACCACTGGGAATTATAGCATAGGTGTCATTACCTCCTTTCAGCTAAAAGGACCTTCCCCTCCTCTCCCTTGCTTTTCTCCTCCTTGTAGATACGGCCGAGGACAAAGCAGCAGCAATAAGTCCTGGTCATCGTCAGCCAGCTCTGGAGGTCGAACCCAGGCCTCAGGCAAGAGACCAGGTCTGATGGGCATCCCTGCCCCACAAACCAACAAGCGCTCCTTCCTCAGACCAGTGTTCTGAGCACACTCTCAGGCCTTTTTGTCTATCATGTGTCGTGTAAATGTAGTTGTTTAAATATGAACAGTGCGTTTTCTATTTTGATCTATCTACTTTTGCAATGGAATGCTTATATATAGTTTTTCTTAATCTTTTGTAATTTTATTTGTTATTCATAAATAAAGGTTTGTTGAAACGTACATGTGTGTGATATCTTTTTTAAATATAATTTAAAGTGTTTATGTACGTGTACACATATTTATATTTCATATACAAAAAAACGTAATTTAATGTGTGTGTGTGTGTGTGTGTGTGTGTGTGTGTGTGTGTGTGTGTGTGTGTGTGTGTGTGTGTGTGTGTGTGTGTGTGTGTGTGTGTGTGTGTGTGCGCACAGAGATCCATCTCAGAAAATTTGGATATTGTGTTCAAAGTAAATTTTCTTATGTAATATATATATATATATTTTTTTTAACTTTCATATATTTTAGATTCATTGTTCATGCAGTGAACTATTCAAAGTGGACCAACACCAGCAATACAATGCAATGCTGGTTTTGCCCACACCGTTTGATCAAGTTCAGAGTCAAGACAACCATTTACCCGGGGATTTCAGAGCACTTTTTGTGCTTTGTAGGTTGACAAGCTTCATTCAGATGGTTTCCTTTAGCCAGAAGCACTTGACACCTGCCCACAGAGCCAAAACTACTAGTAACTGGTGTACTGACCATGGTATTACTGGCCTTAACTGACAAGCAAACTGGCCTGACCTGAACCCCACAGAGAATCTGTGTTGTGTTGTCAAGAGGAAGATGAGACACCAGACTCAACCACACAGATGAGCTTAAGGCCTCTGTCAGAGCAAACCTGGGCTTCCATAACACCTCAGCAGTACCACAGGCTGATCATCATGCCATGCCCCATCGATGAAGACATTAGTCCAAAAGTATTCCATTCCAAGTACGGTACTGAGTGCATAAATTAACCTTTTATAAGTTTGACATTTCTGTATTATAAATCCTTCTTTTGAGTGGTCGTGTGGAATATTCTAATATTTTGAAATTTGGATTTTCATGAGCTCTATGCCATACAAATCAAAATTAAAACAAAAAAAAAATGCTTTTGAATAGTTCACTGCATGCACAATGAATCTAAAACACGAAAGTTTAAACAAATTAATTATATTACAGAAGAAAATGAACTTTTACACAATATTATAATTAATTAAAACAAAAAGATTGCTTTTGAATAGTTCACTGCATGCACAATGAATCTAAAACACGAAAGTTTAAACAAATTAATTATATTACAGAAGAAAATGAACTTTTACACAATATTATAATTAATTAAAACAAAAAGATTGCTTTTGAATAGTTCACTGCATGCACAATGAATCTAAAACACGAAAGTTTAAACAAATTAATTATATTACAGAAGAAAATGAACTTTTACACAATATTATAATTTTCTGAGATGGATCTGTATCGGCCTATATATGGGTGGGTGACGTGACGTAGCGTTTTCGCTGTCCTCGGTGTCAAACATGTATAAATAAAAAATATATTTGTCAAAAACCTTCTGAATATTGTGCAGGACATTAAGCTTTATGTGAACTTACTCAAGATTAAAACATTTCATTCCTCATTTCTTCAGAATCTTCAACCAAACATGGTAAATGTCATCTGGTGTGACTGTCCCGACCTTGTTTCTCAAAGTGGGAACTTGAATAAAACTAAGAAAAAGAATTGCTAAAATTCATTTAAAAATGAATTTAGGCAAAAAAAATGTCTATTTGTGAGCCTATATCTTTTCAAAGTCCAAGCATAATGTTTTCAGTCATTTCTGATCAAAAAGATTTTGTCCCCCAAACCAAAATCATCTGGTGTGACACTAGTTTGGAAAAATTAAACAGGCAATAATTTGGACACCTACTGGGCTAGAGAGGTCCTTCTTCTGTAAGGCTATTCAGCACTCCCAGCACAACTGCAAGACAGGTGTCTGAGGTGAGTTATGATTTTAACATTTTCATGAAATGCCATCTTGTTGAAACTTTGACAAGTGTGGCACTTCTGGATGTCATCTGGTGTGACACCTTTTTCATTAATAAAGCAAAAGTTATTTGAAACTTTGGTCATAATTACATGTAAATCTAGGTTGTTTTGTTATAGCTAGCATGTTGTTAGCATGCTAATGTGTACCTGGTAGCCTCAAGGTAGTCCTAAATGCAGAAAACGTCATCTGGTGTGACACTTCGTCATCTGGTCTGACATATCTGCTTGTCACGCCAGATGACTTGATTGTCACACCAGATGATATATACTGTATTTTCCTACAGACATAACAATAAATAACAAGTCCCATGTTTCTTTTGTCCATTTAAAACATTTTAACATGTTTAAAACAACGTTTTAAACATTTTTACATAATTTAATTTAGCTTCATTCGGTGAGCAAATTCATCAGACAGAGCAGAAACCCCTTCACAGAAACCTAAACCTTATATTGTGGTAACACTTTATAATAACTATCCGTTATAAGCAGTTAATATAAGACACTTGACAACAGAAAATGGGTGGTAACCGGAATCGCACAAACTGCTTCCTCATGAGCAGCATTCCTTATACATGGGGATTCAAGAGGGTCACCTGGAACTTTTCAGAGCGTTCCCATGGAAAGGGCGCACCTGATGGTGTGGGAGGGGTGCTGAAGCGTAAGGCAGACATGTATGTCCTCGGAGGCAGTAGTGACCTACAAACACCGAGGGATCTGTGTGAGTATTTACAGAAGTCCTCTGAAAAAGTCACTGTCATGTGGATCGAAGAAGAGAAGATATCCAACATGGATGAAATGGTCCCTCCATCAGTGCGTCCAGTGACTGGCATCAGCACTACGCACCAGGTTCTTTCTATCTTCCCGGGAAAGATAGTTTACAGAGACCTGAGTTGTTTCTGCCAGTTTCCTCAGATCTGCACCTGTCACAACCCACGGAAATTACAGTTCGACCAAGTCTCCAGGGCTGAGGTGCCAGGTGACAAGACAAGTGATGAGTAAGTATAACTAAATCATTCTCTTTGCCAATTTTATGATACCTGTAATTGTACCTGTTTAATGACAATAAAGTAACTTATGTCATCCATTCATTCCTTTTCTTCCTTAACTAAGTGGTGGCCCATCTGCGGAACTGCCCCCTTCCCAGGTCAGCTGCAGGCCCAAAACAGCTTCCGGAGCTCAGTGAGTATAACATACTTGGCAAACTTGAGGACTTGCTAGTAATTACATTTTACTACTAAAAACAATCTACCTGACAAATAAATTACATTTAAATGTCTCCTCCTGAAGGTCTTCTACTCAGGTGCTGGACACAAGTGCATCTATTGGAGAGGCCCAAGCTGAGGATTCAGACACCTCCTCAGATGAATACACACAAGGACAGTTTGTCATAATCAAATATGAGGGAAAGCCATATGTGGGGCAGATTGTTACCATTAATAAGGAGGGGCTAGAGATAAACTGCATGAATCAACTTGGAAAAATGAAAAATGGTTTTGTCTGGCCAAAGGGGCGAGACTGCATTTTCTACAAAGAGCAGGAAGTTGTCTGTGGCATAGCAGAACCGCAACAGGGCAAACGGTTTGCTACCCTCACCAAATGTGACTGGCTGATGTACAATACAGTCTAAATGTCTAGATACCCTCACCAAATGTGACTGGCTGATGTACAATGCAGTCTAAATGTCTATTCTAATCTAATCTAATACTTTTGTACTTTCACTCACTGGACTGGACAATGAGGTAAGGTAGGACCCGAGACAAACATAGCGAAAATAGCTGATCTACAAGCTCTCAACGCATTGTGCTGCGAGAGCTTGTAGATCAGCTATTTTCGGAGTTGCACAACCCAGCACTCTTTAGCTAGTGGAGATGTGGTGTAACGACATGATTCGTAAATAAATTTGTTCAACTCAAAATGCTGTGTTCAAGTTCAGGAGACTTCGGAAAAAAGTAATACACCTGAATGCTGAGTTGTTTCCAATAATTGGTGTTAATAAAATGTTGCCTTGGCTCCCAGTGTGGCTATGCACCTTATTGTCTCTTTAAGATCCTTCTGCCGTGGGCCGGCAGAAGACTTAGGTGTGCGCAGCATTCCTGTGCACATCCTCATCATCCATCTACTACTACAATTCTTTGTTATCCTATGTTAAGGCCCAACAATACTATCCTGTTCAGAAATATTAAGGCCATGTTATTTAATGTTAAAGCAATTTTACTGTTGCTGTTTTTCCTGGGTAATTGTTTAATCAATCAGTAAAGTTCAGTACTCACTAATAGGTAGGTTAAAACACAGTTTGCTTTGACACATGAAGATATGGTCATCTGGTGTGACACTAAGTCATCTGGTGTGACATTCCAAATAGTGAGAAATCATACCTTTATTAATGATGAAACCGAAAAAATGTGTATGGTTTACATAGAAAATAGTATCAGGAAGAGTCACAAATATTTGTGTAATTTTAAAGAAAGTTTTTGTCAGAATAAAATTAAAATATGTTGAAAGATCGACAACATGGGCCTCACACAGAGTGTTGATTATGAAAAAAATATACAGATTCAATTAATTTTCACAAAACTATAGTGGATCACAGGTTAGTTATGATAAAGGACTTTGATAAAGTGAGTAACTTTAAGAAAGGTGTACTCCATTTTCATTTTATGAACAATTATTGTCATGTCACACCAGATGACGGTTTTAGGCACAAGTACAACAAACTGCTCAATAAAGTCTGATTCCAATAAAATATCTAAAAACAAAATGTGTTTCCATAAAGTTGAGAGTGAGTAGAACAAAAGTAAATAATTTTTATGCCTGCTATTTAAAGTTTTTTAAAAAACATGTTTTTTGGGGCGTCACGTCACTGACCCATATACACATACATTATGTGTGTGTGTGTGTGTGTGTGTGTGTGTATACCTATACACACACACACGCGTATATATAGCATTATAGCCTATAGTGTAAACAACAGTTTATTATAGGTTTTTCTCAAAGGTGGTGTAAGGTTTGATGTATGTATAACACAGTTCTTAAGGTGCTGAGCAACTAGCAATGAAAATAAATCATGCAATGACAAGTGTTTTTCACTAGGTGACAGTATTGCAGTATGTGATTATAATGCACAAAATGCTTTATGTTGAACCACAGGAAGCCATGTCCAATATTTATTCAATGTTAATTTCAAGTTTGAATAGTTTTTAATGGCACCAGTTACAAGGGACTATTGGAGAGAAACAATAATGTTATACTGACTTGTACAGGAGGTGTTCTATAGAACAAACGTGGGTTTGGAATGGGTCAGACTGAACAAGAACTGGATTTGGCTCCATCCATACATACATACAGTAAATAAACTAACAGCAATTTCCAAGTCAAAGGTGTAGAGTAGCCTAGGGCCTAGGAGGCCAACATTAGAAACCCGCAGACACTGATAAGCATACATGGCAGCGGGAAGGTCTGTCTGTTTACTGGGGAACTGAAGAGGCCTCAATGCCTGGTGTGTAGTGTACATTTGGACATTTAATATATTTACTGTGCTTTTACTATTCTTGACCACTTAAAATAAATAGCCTATATTTGTTGACTGGGTGAGGTCGCTCAATGGACTGTAGCCTACTTTAATAGTTGGTTTCCTCCATAGAGTATAAAATAAGGTTTCCTCCAGGTTTCCTCCCCCCCGTCATCACCTTCCCACTTCCCAGCATGCCATGCACACCCCGTGACCCCGTGCTTGTAAGGCCAGCGGCTGTTCTCTGATCTGAAACCATTGCAGTCACCAAATCGGCACCAAACAGAGAACCAGCGTATTTTTGATTACCTTGGTTAATTTTGATTAATCAGAAATTCCAGTCTGCTTTGATGAACCCCCCAACCCCAAGCTCCACCATGTCCAAGCATGTGGCTAAAACTGTCAGAGAAGGAGCCGTCAACAAATCCACGTGGGAGAGAAAAACAGCGAGACCTACAACACCTGCATCCTCAGCCAAGCCAGCAAAGATCAACTCCCCTGGTGGTAAGTGGTAAAGTCTCCTACTCTCCTTTCAATGACACATTTAGCTTTTATTTGTGTACTTGTATAATTGTATTTGTATGTATGTGTAGTAGCCTATTCTTAGCCGTAGTCTAATTTCTGTGTCCCACATTACAGAACCCACTTTCCATAACCCGGCCCAGTGGGCCCACGATCGCTTCAGAGGGTTCAACTTTCCCCACTCACCAGAGATGATGAAGATCTTTCACACGCGCTTCGGTCTCCATCAATTTAGATTCAATCAGATAGAATCCATCAATGCTGCTATGTTGGGAGAGGATACATTCATCCTGATGCCCACAGGTTGGTTGGTTGATTGATTGATTGAAGACTTTATTAGAAGTTTGCTGTTTGCATAGGAAAAGGTACAGTTTCATGACGGTACAGTTCACTGGTACAAGGTCAACTAAAAGGAGATCCTATAAGCGTTTCTGCTTATTTGCACAGGAAACCATTTAAATCTCATATATCATTCAATGACAGACAGATAGAACACAGTACTATGCAGTAGATTGTCAAAAAAAAGAAAAAGTAGACTAATTAACAGTGCAAAAATATATACAGTAGATATATACAATTTACAGTGTACATTTACAGTAAAGGGATTATCCCTTTACCCTTAGGGATATTTCACTTAAAAAGAATGTTGGTCATTTTATGGTCTAATCAGGCTTTTGGGAACACCCCAGACAGTTTTTGAGAACTTTGCTTTATTCACTATTTAGATATTTGATAATCATTTAATCAGACACGTCCCCTTCCTATACAAACCCATTGTAACCTCAAACTCCATTTTAACCACGATAGTGGAATACGAGAGAGTGTTTTCTGCTGGTGATTCAGTCAGAGTGTATCAAAGGGTGCGTTCGTAAATGCGCACCGGGTGTGGTAGAGCGCTCGTTTTATGGTTAGATGTCACAATTATTGTCCACGACATTGCAAGTGGCGCGAAGGCCAGCGGACCTTGGTCCTGCTCTTCGCGCCCGAGCGCCGCAGGCGCGAGTGCCCGCGAAGAGCGGGCCAGGGCCGCGCGAGTTACGAAGCCGTGGTGAATGCAATCGTTATATTTATGCCAAGGCCTGGGCAAGCCCACGATAAACGCCCGCGCAGTCCGGTGCGCATTTCCGAACGCACCCTTTGGGATAATAAAGGTATCTATCTATCTATCTAAGGATAGGCTTTGTTTTCATTGTAGCCAGATGATGACTTAAACCAGGAAAATCTTCACATTATCATGACGTATGCAGATTAGTCCTAGCCTCGTACCCGCCCTCTTCCGGAAACCATCCTCCTGGATAACGGAAGTTGGTCGTTTACTAGGCTAGATTAGTCCAGTCAAAAACCAAAAAGTGGAAGAGCCAATCAGTGTCTGTCAATCACAGGGCCCTGAGTGCATATGTAAGGTGGGCCAGTCTTACTGTTACGTTCAGAAATAACTGTATTATAATAATGCAATACTATTAACCATTTATCATTAAAGGAATATATCACTGTTGTATGATTGTTCTTATATAAACCCAAATGTAAAAAGGGGACCTTTGTTGCCGGACAACGCCAGTTGGACTTTAACCAACAAACCATTAAAGGTTTACACACCACTAGGCTAAGACACAGGTTCGTAGTAATACCAGGCTGGGAGAGCAATAAGTGGGTACGAACACCCTGGAGAGACTGACACCACAACGTTTTCAGGGGGGTACAAAGTTACAATATTTTATTATAAATTAACCTTGACAGAGGCCTCTAACCGCCACAAAAACAATAAAACACAAAAGAAAACCTAAATTCTAAAAGGCGCCATTAACTAATAAAACAATTCAAAGCATTTATTAATCGTTAAAATATCATCTTCAATTCTACTAGTAAAGTGCAAGGTGCGTATCGTGGAGCACTTCACTAGTGTTCGTCTGTCCGAACGAATAAGTATAGCAAGGGGGGGGGGGGCACCGGGGAGCCCAATATAGCCACACAGCTTAGCAGAGAGGGGGTTCAACAGCATACATCCTACGTCTCAATTCCACGGCAGATTCTGAAACACACAAGAGGAGGCCGCCAGCTCATCTGTTCACAAGTGCATAATGGTTGTCCTAGAGTGCGGTGCTTTAACTTTGTGTGTCGCGATAGACAGGTACTTACACACCCGGCAAGCAGACGCTTGCCGGTGAGTGATGTAGGCGTGCGACACACAGGACCGTCTCTCTCACAGCAGGCCAGCACGGACCGTCTCTCTCCGTCTCTCTCACAGCAGGCCAGGCACCGGTTCGTTCCTCTCACCGGCTCGCCAGTCTCTCCGTCGCTGTAAACTATAAGGTTCGCACAATGGTTCTCACTTAGCGTAGCATAGCTACTTTACTCAGTCCCATGAGTCTCTATATTGCGTACGTGGTTCCTCAGAACCCCCGGTGTCTCTGCTCTCTCACAACACGTCTGCTCCGTTCCCCTGCTTCCCCCTGACTGAGACGCGCCGTCCCATTCATAGTCCTGCGTCGCGCCCAGCTGCCACTCAATTGGCCAGCCGTGACGTCAACCCCACACTGCATAGGCTGCAACATGGCCGCTAGTTACCCTATCCAGAACCTCCATTCACTTAAAGTCCCGCAGTCCATTCAGAAAAAGAGAACATGATTAAGGGGAAAGGAATATTATTACAACATAAATACCATAACGGAAATACAATGTGTTTAAATAAAAGAAACAAAAAGAAAACATCATTGCATTTAAAGAAATAATACAAAAAATGAAAAATAACAACACCTTCCTTTCATCCCTATCACACATACGCTGATTGGTGCTACACTTTTTGTTTACTTTCTGCAAAACATCTACTGAAGTCTGAAGTTCTCCATCATTCTGCTCTTCATCAGGTGGGGGGAAAAGCCTGTGCTACCAGCTACCTGCCTGTGTGTCACCAGGAGTCACTGTGGTGATCTCTCCACTCAAATCACTCATTAAAGATCAGGTCCAGAAACTCACCACTCTGAATGTAAGCATTGTCCCTACCGCTCCCTGTCACATCAGTAAGACAGTTGTAATGACATGTGTGACGTACTTACATGTATTTCTTTTTTTTTCTTTCTTCTTTTTCTGATGCCCTGCCCTGCACCTATTAGATCCCAGCCACAAGTCTGACTAGTGACAAGAGTGACAGTGAGGCTGCAAATATTTACATGCAGATGTCCAACAAAGACCCCATCATTAAACTGCTCTATGTCACTCCTGAGAAGGTGAGAGATATTGTTACTGATGAGTTCCCAAACTTGTATATACCAAAAACATAATTTGAATATAATTCTGCTTGCTGTCAATTTAAATATTGCATTTTAAAGCTATTTTAGAAATAGACCCGGTCCTGAAGTTGTTGTTTTTTTCTTTCCCCAAGGTGAGTGCAAGTAACAGGCTGCTCTCTGCACTGCAGAACCTGTTTGATCGAGGCCTTTTGTCCCGATTTGTTATCGATGAGGCCCATTGTGTCAGCCAGGTGTGTTCCCATGCATGAAGGTGTTTGCTCACCGTTAACTTCTGTCAGAAAGCAATTGTGAATACAGATCTGTCGTGTTTTGATTCATTCAGTGGGGCCACGACTTCCGCCCGGACTACATGAAGCTGCATGAGCTGCGTAAGAAGTTCCCTGCAGTTCCCATCATGGCCCTAACAGCCACGGCCACTCCGCGTGTCCAGAAAGACATCCTCCACCAGCTGCAGATGCCTCAACCACAGCTGTATGTAACCTGCCCACCCCACACCAGTGGTTTAATGATCATGAAAAATCAAACAATAATTGATATACCTCTTCATTTTGTTTGCAGATTTACCATGAGTTTCGACCGAACTAACCTCAGGTATTCTGTCCTGCCTAAGACACCTGAGAAGGTAGATGAGGACTGCATCGGCTGGATCAAGAAGCACTATCCACGTGCAGGTCTCACTATAGCATGACTATGTCCATTTGCACACAACAGCCAATATTCTGTATTCATATCGGTTGGGAGGTCAAGGGCTTTAAAGCTGTTATGACACACAAAAAAAAGCGAAATCAGGCTATGGTGATATTGATGACGTCACGCCCCTACTGTACTCTACTGTCTGTCCCCCGGAGAGAGCTGACTGCAGTGAGAATGCGAACTATGATAACAACATTTTAAACTAGCAGTTGCTGCTGTAAAAATGATAAAGATTCCGCAACTTCATGCCACCACCTCCGTAGAGCCTCTGGAATGGCCCTCCAGTCAACACAGTATGCCATGTTCACGGGTGGAAAGCCAGCATGGGGAGGGTACTCAGTCAAATTACAATTATTTATGCAATCTCCCCTCTGAACATTATAGGTGACTCCGGCATAGTGTACTGCCTGTCCCGTAATGATTGTGATACGATGGCCAAGAGTCTACAGGGGGCAGGGATATTGGCTCTGTCCTATCATGCTGGTTTGAGTGACAGAGTCAGAGAATACGTGCAGACCAAGTGGATCAATCAGGATGGCTGTCAGGTGAAATGACCTCTCTTTGATGTTACAGCATCATTAAAGCTTTGAATTGTTTTCAAGTTTCTTACAAATGTTTTGTTGGAAATTTCACCTTGACATGCACACACACAGTCACATCACATTCAACTCAATGTGCTGATCCTTTTCTTACAGGTCATTTGTGCAACCATAGCCTTCGGCATGGGCATTGACAAGCCTGACGTCCGCTATGTGATCCATGCCACTCTCCCCAAGTCGGTGGAGGGCTACTACCAGGAGTCGGGGAGAGCAGGCAGAGATGGACTGATCTCTCACTGCATTCTGTTCTATGCCTACTCCGACGCTATCCGTATTAAGCAGTATATCATCAGTACGTGGCTCCAAGTTTTTGGCATGCAAAACTTTTTTGGATAGGTTTTTAACTGTAAAGTGTCCTTGTAGTCTATTATTTTGGCATTATATTTTCCACACTGCCTCCCTGTAATATGCATCACCAAACCTTCGCTGTGTGAAATTATATACTTTTGTCTGTACTGACAATATATCCTCTGTTTATCCACAGAGGACAAAAAAGGTGACATAAATACCAAATCAACTCATTACAGTAACCTGAACCACATGGTGCAATTCTGTGAGAATGTGATGGAGTGCCGGAGGATACAGCTGCTCGCTTACTTTGGTGAGCTCAGATTCAACCCTAATTACTGCAAGGACCATCCAGATGCCATCTGTGACAACTGTGCCAGACCTAACGTAAGAGTCCACTCTAAATCAGTAGCACCATCGCAGATGCAAAAGTCTTTCAAGAGCATTTCAATTTTAACCTATGTGGGAGTTGGAATGATCCCTGTGTGTTTACAGAAATACAAGATGAGAAATGTGACTGAGGACGCAAAGAAGATTGTGAAGTTCGTCCAGGATAACTGTGAGAAAGTTGGAGTTGTCAAGACTGCTCAGCAGACCCGACTGACTCTAGACATGCTTGTGGACATCTTCGTCGGTGATACACTTATAGTACTACTACTATAATGCATGCCAACGGCAGGGCTATTGAAAAATGTGCCGTTTAACATGCTAATTTAGTTTTGGTCTTCTCTCTGACAGGGTCTAAAACAGCAATGGTCCAGACTGGGTTGTTTGGTGTCGGAGCAGCGTACTCCAAGCACAACGCTGACCGTCTCTTCAAGAAACTGGTTCTGGACAACATTCTCATGGAGGACCTGTACATCAACCAACAAGGCAGGCTTGTGGCTTACATCTCAGCCGGACCCCAGGCCATGAACGTTTTCTCAGGACGCATGCAGGTACTCCTCGTTGTTCATTGATACATAAGGTTCAAGGTTAATTTATACTTATCGCTGGACAACATTTGCTAAAATATGTTTTGCCAAGCCACACTCTTTCAGCAGTCGTTATGTACTATCTGTCAAGTAATACTCCATGGCTGTTGTCCCACACTAGGTGGAGTGTGCCATGTACGTCACAACCACCACTTACTTCGGCAATCAGACCGGACAAGGGCAGAAGCGGAAAAAAGATCCCTACTACACAAAGATTGCCAAGAAAACAAAGGGTTTCGACCACAAGAGCACTGGCTCTAAGGGGTAACGGTCATCTGTTTGTGTCATACTTCATAAATTAGCTTTCTATGACCAGAGGCTCTTAGAAAATAAAAAGCAAAAAAATTATAATAATATTAAAAACCCAGAGGCTCTTCTGTGAAATAGCATAGGTGCCATTACTTCCTTTCCGAGATGTAAACTATCTAAGTTAATTTACTCAAGTACTGTACCTATGTACAATTTTGAGGTAGCTTTTTAGCCCTAGCTCCACTTTGGTTAGCTTTCTCTCACCATGCAACATGGCTTCCAGACACCCGGCTCCCCTCACCCAGAGTGGACGTAGTGGCACTGATCTCCTAGAGAGGCCCTGCGGGGTCCAGACCTGTCACGGATGGATATCCGGGAGCGACCAGCACATGTTGTGCATCTCCTGCCTCGGCCTGCAGCACGCGCAGGCAGCCGTCCACTTCCCTGAGCGGCCCGATAGCTGTCCCATCTGCCGCCGTTGGAGTGACAGCCACCTCCGCCGCCGACTCGCCAGGGCGAGACTCCTCGGATGAGGAGGATCTGGCAGACAACCCAGGCAGCGTTTTCTACCCTGCGGGAGCCGACGCCAGGTTTGTCTACGGTGCCACGCGCCACGTGCCTAGGGGCCTCATCCGCAAGCCTCTGTCTTACATGTATAGCATGCATGAGTCGTAGATTAGGAGCAAAAGTGCACAGAACTAGAGGTTACAAACGTATCCCCAGTTCTTCGACAACATACACCCTTCTTTTTTGCCTCGAGAAGAAAAGGACGTGTAAGAGGAAGTAGTGCGTCATAGCCGGGGATTCTTATATAGCTCCCTGAAGGGGAGGCTCTAGTCTACTTACTACTAGTCAACCAATGAAGGAATTTGCTCAGCTGGGATTGTATGTGAGGTTGTTTAATAGTGAGTAGGTTAGTCACAAAGGTAACAGAACCGGGGTTGCGTTTTTAACCTCTAGTTACTTTGTAGATTTGGATTATTATTATTAAAAAACTCACTAACCACTTCAGCCCAATATACATTTCGGCCATTTGAAAATAGGCGATCTACGAGCTCACAATGTGTCGTGATGTGACGCATTGTGAGCTTGTAGATCTGCTATTTAACCATAAATAAATAAACTTGATTGTCAGGTACAAGTAGCCAGGTCGGCTGGTGAGCTGGCATGGCGTGTTGTTGTAGAAGAGTGGAGACAAGACATGCCTTGGCTCACCAAGAATATTCTCTTTATCAGACTGTTTTACGATGACTTTTAGTAAACAGAGATTTTGGTGTCAGCCAGGGTAAAAACCTAGTGATTGATTGATTGAAGACTTTATTAGAAGTTTGCATAGGAAAAGGTACAGTTGCATGACGGTACAGTTCACTGGTACAAGGTCTACTAAAAGGAGATCCATGAAAAGACTAAGCTTATTTCCACAGGAAACCATTTAAGTATCTCATATAACATTGAATGACAGATGAATAGAACACAGTACTATGCAGTAGATATGTAAAGAAAAGAAAAATGAGAGAACAAAAAAAAGAGTCTAAACAGTAAGTAAGTAAGTATGGGCAGGGGAGGGGAGGTTTGGGCTAGGTTAGTTTTTTTGGATATTGGATAAGTTTGGATAGTGGATAAGTTGCAACAAGGACAAACCTTTTGACATGGGTTTTTAGGGTCAACTGTCATAAATAGTCATATATGACACTCATACAATAACAGGTCTCAAATTTACCTAACAGGCACAGTCACATTGCACTCTTATTCTACCTATGAGGGTGGATTCTGCCAATGTATTTCCATGGGAATGGAGCAGTTTGCTGCCATTCATAGATTTCTGAAAAAAATAAGAAAAAACACACACACACACACACACACACACACACACACACACACACACACACACACACACACACTTCATTCCCCTTGAAATGCATTGGCAGAATCCGCCCTCATGGGTAGAATAAAAGTGCGGTGTGACCGTGTCCTAACTGTTCCTAATATATTTCAATATTGCAGTATTAATACTTTTACTTATGTAACAGATCTGAGTACTGTTTCAACCACTGGAAATAGCATAGGTGCCATTCCTCCTTTCAGCTAAAACAACCTTCCCCTCCTCTCCCCTGCTTTTCTCCTCCTTGTTGCTACGGCGTGGACTATAATTACTTTTGTTTTTATTTTAGCCCAGCTTTTCTGGGTGCCATGGCATTGGTCCGACATCCCATTAGTCCGACACTGGTGAATGCTAACCCTAACCAATGTAGGGCTAATGAGATGTAGGACTTATGGGCAGTCCCCGCTTTGCTGCTAATGAGACTTAGCTTCGCTTAGGTTAGCTTTCTAGCAGGGGCCACTCTCCATTCCTGAGTGGCAACACTTCCATAGATGTTAGGTTAGGGTTAGGTATAGGGTTAGTGTCGGAATGGGGGGATGTCTGAATGGCAGCATGTCGTAATGGGGGGATGGCCCCCTTTCTAGCCCTAGCTCCACGTTTTGGTTGGCTTTTTCTCACCACGCAACATGGCTTTCAGACAACCGGCTCCCCTCACCCAGAGTGGATGTAGCAGAACCAATTGTTCGTGGAGGATCTGGTAGAGAACCCAGGCAGCGTTTCCTACCCTCTGGGAGCCGACGCCAGGTTTGTCTTCGGTGCAGTGTTAATTTTTAAAATTACTTTAGTCGACTAAGACTAGACTAGACTAGACTAAAACTATTTCAGAAGACTAAGACTAAATGTGTGTTATTAAAAAGTCTAAGACTAAACGGAATTAAACCCAAATACATCTTTTATCTTTACATTTGAGAATATAGGCACTTATCTGTTCTTTTCAAAATGTGTTGGTTTTGCACAGAGAGTAGCAGACAGTGTCAGATGTGATTGATACTGTTAATATATTATTTGCAGAGCAGAGATTTTGTAGCACCGTGGCACACACTAGGCATTGTAGCCTTGCCCTAGCAGTTTTACTTCAACATTAACATAAGTATTGTATTTGCTACTGTTTATTAAAAGGATCCCTGGCTAATATGACAAATACTGTATGCCTTAATAAATTATAATTGTCCTCTATAACTACAATGTAAAATTAAAAACACCTTAAATATTTTATTTCTTCTAGAAATAGCTAATCTTTCACTCAATTGGGGAAATGGCTGTCGCAAGTTGATGATGATAAATGTCATGTGTCATTTTTATGGCATGCATGTGCAAAAAAACAAAACACAAACAAATTTGAAATATTAATTTGATGCTCATATTAACCATAGGAAGTATTACGTTTGTTTTTATTTGCACATCATGCCATAAATTCCATTAGCCTCGTACCCGCCCTCTTCCGGAAACCATTTCATTTGTTTCTGGATTACGGAAGTTGGTCGTTTACTAGGCTAAAATTCCATAGGGATAGATCACAAATTACATTTATGACATCAACTTGTGACGTAGATCGGCTATTTTTGGCTAAAGTTCTCAGAATATGGACAGGGTTCAAGTGGTTAATATAAAATAGGGTGGAAAAACCTTCTATCACTCAACGATTTGGAGGACCCCCTGTAGTAACTGAGGACCCCCTAGGGTTACCCCGTTGAAGACCCAAGGTTTAAAGGATTCTATAGTATGCTTTCTATTTCCCAGTTACCCATTACCTGTATTCCATGTGTGTATGGAAGATCTTTGATTGGGTGTTTTCTCCTCCTACAGAACCTGCTCACTGACTGTTCCACCATGATGACCATCCCTCTACCCTCTGTGAAATACGCGTTTCCTAAACCCACCAGGATTGAGTTAAGACCCGCCTCACGGAAACGCGAGGACTTCCAGGAGTGGCTGAAATCCTTGCCGGACACATGGAGGGTGGATAAAGTTGGGTCAGACCTAGTAAAGGCATGAAGACAATATAAAACTTGTAGGCTACTGAGAAAAGCCTGCATTTGCACAATGCACAGCTATTAATTTGTCACTACAGTGCTCAAAATAAATTGTGCTAAAAAAAAACTAAAAAAAAAAACTTGAAACTTACTTTATACTGTGCTTAAAAAAGGTAAAACTTTGTAACTTTGCTAAAGAGAAAAACGTACTGAGAAAGCTATTAATTTGTCACTACTGTGCTCAAAATAAAAACTCTTACTAATTATCAGTTAAATTGTTATAGTTTGGATATGGCTTTGGGCGTATTATGCTGCGTGTATTATTGTAATGGATCGGTAGGGCATAGGTACAGTATTGCTTTGCACTAAGAGCACTAAGTCTAACGTTCATATGCACTTTCATACTTAAGATTATTGAGAGGGGCGTTTCGGCGAGGCAGCTCTTAACTCAAGCCTGGTGGGTTTAGGAAACACGTGTGAAATACCTCCCCATCCACTAAATTCTTTCATTTAATTCAAATATGTTTGAAATGTGTCTATGTTCTGTATTACTACAGAGTAGGGGCTTTTAAGCCGTGACATCATTTTGTAGGCAGAGGAGAACTCTGCCCCCAGAGCATTTTCTTTCCCTCGCTATTTCAACAGATCCGAGACAAAAATAACGACTAAAGTATAATTCTAACACTTTCCTTTCAACAACAAAGAGAAGAAAAATGTGTAAATAGTAAAAATAGTAAAAAGATTCATGGAAACTGGGGGCAGAAATTCTCCTCTCCTTTATCATAACTAACCAGTGATCCACTATAGTTTTTTGAAAATTAATTATATCTGTATATTTTTTTCATAATCGACACTCTGTGTGAGGCCCATGTTCATGATCTTACAACATATTTTAAATGTATTCTGTCAAAACTTTCTCTAAAATTACACAAATATTTGTGACTCTTCCTGATAATATTCTCTATGTAATCCATAAACATTTTTTTGGTTTAATCATTAATAAAGGTATGATTTCTCACTATTTGGAATGTCACACCAAATGATTTAGTGTCACACCGTATGATCATATCTTCATGTGTCAAAGCAAACTGTGTTTTAACCTACCTATTAGTGAGTACTGAACTGAACTACTGATTGATTAAACAATTACCCAGGATAACATGGCCTTAATATTTCTGAACAGGATATTATTGTAGGGCTTTAACATGGGATAAGAAAGAATTGTAGTAGTAGATGGATGATGAGGATGTGCACAGGAATGCTACGCACACCTAAGTCTTCTGCCGGCCCACGGCAGAAGGATCCTAAAGGGACAATAAGGCGCATAGCCACACTTGGAGCCAAGGCATTGAAGGCAACATTTTATTAACACCAATTAGTGGAAACAGAACTCAGCATTCAGGTAAATTGCTTTTTTCCGAAGTCTCCTGAACTTGAACACAGCATTTTGTGTTGAACAAATGTAATTAGGAATCATGACATTACACCACATCTCCACTAGCTAAAGAGTGCTGGGTTGCGCAACTCCGAAAATAGCTGATCTACAAGCTCTCGCAGCACAACGTGTTGAGAGCTTGTAGATCAGCTATTTTCGCTAGTTTTGTCTCGGGTCCTACCTTAACACTGTCCACTGTCCAGTCCAGTGAGTGAAAGTACAAAAGTATTAGATCAGATTAGATTATACATTTAGACTGTATTGTACATCAGCCAGTCGTATTTGGTGAGGGTAGCAAACCGGCTGCCTTGTTGCGGTTCTGCTATGCCACAGACAACCTCCTGCTCTTCGTAGAAAATGCAGTCTCGCCCCTTTGGCTCCTCTCTCCTTGCTGGGTCATTGTTTAGTTTCTCCCTGTACTTTCTCGTTCTCTCAGCACTTGTCATTTTCCAGCTGACAAAAGAAAATGCAATGTATAGTTTAAGACAAAGAGAAAATATTGTTTAGATTGAAACAATATGTTAAGGTTTCTGTGAAGGGGTTTCTGCTCTGTCTGATGAATTTGAAGTATCACTGAATGAAGCTAAATTACATTTTATGTAAAAATGTTTAAAACAAATGTTTAAATGTACAAAAGAAACATGGAACTTTGTTATTTGTTGTTATATCTGTAGTTAAATACAGTATAAATCATATGGTGTGACAGTTAAGTCATATGGTGTGACAAGCAGACATGTCACACCATATGATTAAGTGTCACACCATATTACTGTTTTCTCCATTTAGGTTTACCTTGAGGCTACTATGTACACATTAGCATGCTAACAGCATGCTAGCTATAACAAAGCAGCCTAGATCTACATGGAAATATGACCAAAACTTCAAATAACTTAAGCTTTTTTTAAAGAAAAGGTGTCACACCAAAAGACATCCAGAATGGTGAGTTTGTCAACGTTTCAACAAGATGGCATTTCATGAAAATGTTAAAATCATAACTCACCTCAGACACCTGTCTTGCAGTTGTGCTGGGAGTGCTGAATAGCCTTACAGAAGAAGGACCTCTCTAGCCAATAGGTGTCCAAATAATTGCCTGTTTAATTTTTCCAAACTAGTGTCACACCAAATGATTTTGGGTTGGGGGACAAAATGTTTTTGATCAGAAATGACTGAAAACATTATGCTTTGACTTTGAAAAGATATAGGCTCAAAATAGAATTTTTTTTTAGCCTAAATTCATTTTCAAATGATTTTTAGCAATTCTTTTTCTTAGTTTTATTCAAGTTCCCACTTTGAGAAACAAGGTCAGGACAGTCACACCATATGAGTTTTGCCATGTTTGGTTGAAGATTCTGAAGAAATGAGGAATGAAATGTTTTAATCTTGAGTAAATTCACATAAAGCTTAATGTCCTGCACAATATTCAGAAGGTTTTTGACAAATATATTTTTTATTTATACATGTTTGACACCGAGGACAGCGAAAACGTTACGTCACGTCACCCACCCACATACAGCCTTCTGCCATATATGTGTTTATCATGTAGTCTTCCTTCTGTAAAAGGGTTGTTGGATTTCTGTTGTCATTTCTGTCCCTTTTGGGGGGGTCTATCATAACATTGAAAATTAGATTTAACTCAAGCCATTTCTGTGTGCAAACCCCTGAATATATGCACCTCTGAAAGTTTTCAGAAAACAGATTTAGAAGACATTTTTAGAATCTGACCCTCAGGTCTGGGTTAATGCCTGTGTGGAATTAACATACAGTAAGGAACCTAAGAAATAGTGCAGACAATGTGCATTTGTCATAGATTTATTAGAAAATACAACCAGAAATGCATAGAGTAGACATTGTGCATTATTAGAAAAATTAAATATATATTTGTAGCTTCATTATATACAGTATATACATGAGTTCAGGTGGATGGTGCAAACTGCACAAACCTAATCCTTAATGAAAATGTCCAAAAGAGTTAAGGGGAAATGATTGTACACAAAGACAATTAAATATTCAAACTCTTAACACATTCAAACCAGGAAAACCTCTATTTTTCAAAACACTTCAGAAAAATCTTGAAATCGTTAGAACTCTACATAAACACAATATACAGTACATCTTATTTATGTTCTCAAATGTTCCATTATTTCAGTTCTCAAAGTGGAATCTAGGAACTCTGTGGGTTTCTTTAGGAGGGGGTCTAAATTGACCCATAAAAGTCGGCAACTCTAACAGCATACAAATGGAACCAAATGAACCCTAACGGGTTCATTTGGTTCCATTTGTACACTGTCAAGAGTTAGGGAAGACCTTGGAATGTGAAGGTTTGAGAAACACTGCATATTTGGTCTGGGTGAAACACTACAGTCTCTCGAGTCCAACACACTCACCTGAACAGGGCTAGGACCAACCCAACGCCAGTGACGACCCCAGCCACTGCCATCAGCAGCGTGCTCCTCACTGTGGACTCTGGGTCCGACACCCTGAAGAACTCCACGAAACCATCCCACGAATTGTTCTTGACCAACCACTCCCGTTGATGGGACAGGAGATACGTGGAGATCTCCTGGGCTACCAGTCCAACGCGCCGTTCCCTGTCCTCCTCCTCCTTCAGCTGCAGGCACACGACTGCCCCCAAGGCCACCAGGCTGGCCACGCGACCCCAGTTTGTGATGCCATCACTGAAGGTCTCTGCTGCCACTGCACCCACGCAGCTCAGGTCATCTCCTCGCTCGTCCAACTTCAGTTTGCGGATCATGCCGTTTAACAGGTACCGGTGTTTTTCAACGGCCTTCTCCACAACTCGCTTCATCGTTGCATGAGCGTCGCTTTGACGTCTCCTGCTGCTTGGAGAGGATGATGACACCTCCACGCCTGCAAAGTCCATGAGGAAAGTGCTGATCAGATCTCTCGTGTCACTTTCCAAGACGTTTCCGCCGCCGTCGTTCACGACAGGCCCTCCTCCTGCAACGGCTCCGTTTCCAGCAGGCATCATGGTGGTGAGAAGTTCCTCCTCGGCGGCAACTGACGGTTGTTTTGAGCTCTCTGACAAAGTCATGGTTGTTGTCGTCGTCTTGTCGATGCTTTGAATGATTATCTGAGAAGAAGACAACTGTAACTGACTGTTGTACTTGTAGCAGATGTCCGTTCGTTGGCTCAACTTGTCTGGTTCTGTTTTAAGCTCGCTCCTCCTGATCTGTTATGTTCGTTTTCTGAGAGTAGAGAGGTGTGCGTTGAAAACTCGCTGGGAACCGTTTTTAAACGTGTTGAGCTGACGTGTCATGTGAAAGTAGCCAATCCGTGGCGCGGATAGGCTCTGATGTGTCAGCAGAAGCCACGCCCACGCACGCCTTAAAGGGATCGCGTGTATCAAAACAGCATCCCGGTATCGGCAGTAGGGAGCGCTCCGTTGTGTTCCCCTGGACCGCGCGGAGGTGACGAAATTCGGGGGACTATTCTGTCCATAACGGCACACAGTCGGTAAAGCGCTGAGTCGGCTCATGCCATGCGACCGTCGCAACGCTCCCCTGCCCCTTACTGTTTGTTTAGACTTATACTGTTTTCTTTTTTTGGTTCTTTCATTTTATTTTATTTACATATCTACTGCATAGTACTGTGTTCTATTCGACTGTCTTTCAATGTTATATGAGATACTTTAATGGTTTCCTGTGGAAATAAGCGTAGTCTTTTCTAGGATCTCCTTTTAGTAGACCTTGTACCAGTGAACTGTACCGTCATGAAACTGTACCTTTTCCTATGCAAACTTCTAATAAAGTCTTCAATCAATCAATCAATCAATCAATCAATCTTTGTCTTATATCTTCCTTTTAAATAATTATCATTAAATGTGAAATAAATAAAAATATGAAATAAAAATAAAATAAAAAAACACACATATTTATATATTACATACTAATATAAAAGATTTAGTGTAAAATAAATTGTGTAAAGCGTGTGTGTGTGTGTGTGTGTGTGTGTGTGTGTGTGTGTGTGTAATGACACAGTTATTACATTCTGATTTTAATCATTGCTACTTGTTCATATTATATATATATATATATATATATATATATATATATATATATATATATATATATATATATATAATATGAACAAGTAGCAATGATTAAAATGAATTTAATGTATAATAGTTATGTTAAATCATGCAATGACAAGTGTTTCCCACTAGATGACAGTATTGTAGTATGTGATTGTGATTATACAGCACAAAATGCTTTATGTTGAACACTACCACAGGAAGCCATGTCCAATTTTTATTCAATGTTTATTTCAAGTTTGAATAGTTTTTAATGGCACCAGTTACAAGGGACTATCGGAGAGAAACAATATTTTATACTGACTTGTACAGGAGGTTTTCTACAGAACAAACGGTGGGTTTGGAATGGGTCAGACTGAACAAGAACTGGATTTGGCACATGGATTTTTATATATACTTATTTATATATATATTTATATTACGTAAATAAACAGCAACTTCCAAGCCCAAGGTAGAAAGATGCAGAGTACATAAGAAACCCACAGACACTGATATGCATAACATGTATTTGCATGTATATGCATGGCTGTGGGAAGGTCTGTCTGTTTACTGGTGATCTGGCTGAAGGGGCAGAAGCATTTCATAGTGTTGGTCTTGTGATGACTGATTTAATCAACCCCTCAAGTTAACTAGCACCTCTATGCTTTATATGAATTACTCCCACCATTCCTAATGATTCTAATAATGTATTCAAATCTCATCTTGTATCCAGTCTACCATTTTATCGGGTTGTTCCTTTCCATCACATGAGTATCATAAACCATCCTTGGGAGGGGAAATTCTTATGGTGTTACAGAGATGCAGTCTATTGGATTCATGTCCTGGTTTAGGCCTAGAATTATTGAATGCTTTAACCAGTGAAAAATAGCAGATATACAAGCTCACTGCAAGCTTGTAGATCTGCTATTTTTGAAAAAGTCGTGAAAATGTGTGCAAAATTCTGCAAATGTTTGAATATATCTATTTTCAAAGTGAACGTTTGTAACTCAAATTTTGCTTCTGGGTGGTCCCTGGAACTAGATATTTTGAGATGGGGCTCCGTGGCCAAATATATATCATTTTGGGGGTCCTTCACATGAAAAGGTTTGAGAACCACTGACATAGTAGGCTCTCAAGAACAGACTAACTGAGCTCCAGTTAAGTGAATAGGACCTTTTCTTTGGCGATGGCCAGCCAGATTGTTGATATAGAAACATAGGTTTTTCAAAAAATCTTAGGATTCAAAAGACACTTATAGAATCGGATCAAAACTCTAATTTTCACGTTTTTTCAGAAATAACAGATCTACAAGCTTGCAGCGCGGCACTCGGTGCCACGCTGTGAGCTTGTATATCTGCTATTTTTCAATAGTTAAAGCATAAAATAATGATACACAAAATGTGTACCCGTTCTAAATGGGTTAATGTACATTTTGAAATGTATAATGATTTGAGGCGGGATCTTTTTATACATAAATTATTGTTCTGATGATTACTTAAATGTAACAGCATATCAATCACAACAACAGACAGTTGAGTCAGAGCCATGTTTTGCCTTCCTATGAACACCCTAATTTGTTGCCATCTTCTGGCCACTGACCAGCTGTTTCTGAATTGTAAACAATGGCTGGCATTCACAACCTCCCAGCAAAAGCCCACACAGCTAGCTATAATTCTATAGCCAAATCCCATAAGACAAAAAAATATATAATAATAATGTAAACATGACATCAACACCTGCAATGTAAGTACATAGACAGATTTGCACAAGCAACATACCTGTACAGACAAATTAAGACAAGTGCTATATTATAGCCAGAGGTTTTCTGCTGTCCGATATACAATTGAAACAATTTCAGAAACCAGGTAACATTGACACATCTTCACAGGAGGTCAAAGCTGTCAGGCAAACAGTGTTTCCCTTGTTGCCTGTGAAATTAAAGGGTGATGTAGACCAAAGTATAGTTGGTGAGGAAGCTTTGTCTTTCTTTCTCCATTCCTTTATATTTGCCTCTTTAGCAAGTTGCAAAAATAGGATCCAGGCATGGGGAACAATCTATCAGTTCTATTGAAGCAGAAAGCGACCATCCAAACAAGTACAAATACATGGATTATAGAAAATGTTGGTACTGAATGTATATGTAACTTTCCTCACATTATCATTGTAGATAGCATGCCAAACACATTTGCTAAGTTGTTGGTTTTGTTGAATTAAAAAAGAAAATTCATGAAACATTGTCCATTCATATACAAATTTGTACTCATTTCTATTTGCTCTTACAGTTTCACTGATTATTGCTCATTGAATAACGCTGCCTTATTTGTTGCATGTTCAGATAGACGACTGCAGCTACATAATGCTGATAGATGTGCAGTATGAAAAACACTCTAGACCAACCTTTGACGATGGCCTGCTGACAACTGCCTGGCTGGACTTGGTGACCTTTCTATTACTGTATACATCAGTAGAGAGGTAATAAATAGGCCTATGAAGTAAAAAATAAAATACATCTTCCAAATGAGAGCCTTTTTGTCAACGCTTCTCACTTAACTTAGGGGAAATGGCATTTCACCTTTCATCTGCTGATTAGAAAAAATAAAATAAAAAATTCATACTTGGCATTTAACATTCTAGTTTCCCATGCCATGCCTACAATGTGGTTTTCCCTTGACCATTGTGCCATAAGTATGAGTACTGCTCCCTCCACCACAGATAACCAAGACTAGTAAAGGAGGAGAAGCTGTGGGAGTGGACCCAGCCACAACACCAACGTGCATACTGTTCTGTGGTCAAAGCCAGGACTGACATGCTCTGGTTACATGGTAGTAAGGTAGCTCGCGCTGGTGTCCAGTAGGGCAGCTGTATTTGTGGGTGGTGGGGGAGGGGGTGTTTAGGTGTTAAATAGCAGGCCAAATCAGGCAACCCTGTACAGCCCTATTGAGTGACATGTCATCAAGTGCTCCTGGTATCCCTACCAGGACATTCCAAAACTGATCACCCTGATACGACTCATTTTTCTTCTCTTTCTTTTCACTTCATTTCTCTTTCAATTTCTCCCTTTCATTTTATTTCACTCCACTTTTGCAGAAACAGAAGAGATACTCTTCTGTCTCAACTTACATTAACATCATCTCGATTTCCTACATGCAGACACTCACTTGCACCTGCACTCGGTACAGGAGGTAGTCACACAGTACAAAACACACATTTCACCCAGAATCCAGCAGCCATGACACAATTATTGCTCCCTAGAGCCATAGAAGAGGCATAGAAATCTTTACAGAGGCCTTTCAATCTAAAGAAGAAGAAGTATGTGATATGGTCAGCTTTTGAATAGTGAAAATGCAAAAAAAAATGTATTTTGTATTTGTGGTACAGTAACTGAATCTCCAGACGAGTATTTTGAAGCTGTCATGATGTCTATTGTCTAAAGTCCATACAGTGACAGCTGCTTTGTTGCTGGTGGAGTGAGAGGTGTGGTCAGTGTAGAGTGGATAAAAGCCTTGTTTTGTTTTCTGCTTGTTCTTTCCCTTTTCCTTTTATTCTTTTCAGCCCCCCCCCCCCTTCCATAACTCCATAAATGCTTTTGACCTCACTTGAAACACGGCGCTAAAAAAGGTATAATTTAATCTTCAATAACAAAATAACATTTCAGTTCTGTTAAAATATACATGGAAAACCTGTCAATATATATTAGGAAACAAACTAATTTGTACAAAAAGTACCTCATTACTCTTAATCTGATAATAATTGTATTATGATACATACAACTAGGAGCAAGTTTGATGTGACAAAAAAATAAATCATGAATTCTTCATACAAAGAAATAGTTCAGTTTCATTAAATTCAAACTTAATTAAAAAAGTAAATCAAATTTAGTTTGATTTAATAACAGAATAACTGAACAAATGAACACATTCAAAACCACCAAACTATTAAATCCATATGAGCATTGCACATCTACTGTGGACTATTATCTATTGGTGCCAGTGGGTTTTAATGATCATGAGAACTTCTCTAACCATATCTGACACTATTGAGTCACATCACGTGATCATTGCTGATTTATTTAACTGTATCCTTTAGAAAAACTTTAGAAAAGCTAATTTTCAACTTCACAGCTACATTGTATACCATTGTATTTATACTAAATCATAATTGACATAATTTAAAAACAATCCACAAAATCCAAAATTGTCTTCAGTCGTCAACATTTTCCTCAAAAAGGCATTTGGTAATTCTGTGCTCACTGACAGTAATCTACCCTAAACTTTTGCGTTGCCCGAAACGATCGTTATGGGTTTTAGGTGTTCAAATCTGCTTTAGTTGACTGCCTAGTTAAATTCTGATGGGGAGAGAGTTCACCTCAACAGATAGATATATGCCTATGTTGCTTCACATACCATTTACAACTTCATCATGCCCAACATACCTGACTTCCGTCTTCATTTTAACGAACAACTTTCCAGATTCATCACCATTCATCACATTCCTTTGTTTTACGCAAATACATGTTCAAAAATAAATAAATAACAAATGAAGGCAACGTTCATTCGTTGCAACAAAACAACCCGTTCCTCAAAAGGAACTGCTTAAAATACTTCAGTTCTTTGATTTCAGTTTTATATTTTTTCGTTTCTCTTATTTGAAAAAATAAAATACCTGAAATGACCTGAAAATAAAAAATAAAAATGTCTTCTGGCTTTGTAGAAAACAAATCGACACGAACGAAAAGGGAGTGTAGGGCAGGGGGTCTGGGAGTTTAACTCAAAAAAAGGCGGGGAGGAAAAAAGCAGAGCTCCTGAACCTGTTGTTACCAGGAGTGGTCCAAGGTGTCTTGGTGCTGATGAGAGAAGCAGGGTTCATGGTTGGGACACAGCTGCCCTCCATCACTCCGGAGTCCTAATTGTCTTGTCGAGAACCCCCCTGAACGGGGTCGTACGACTCTCACTCTGACTCCTTAATAAGCAAACTGCCCGCCCAGCGGAGCTTGCAGGCAAACCACCGCCTGAGGGGACAAAAGTATTCGAAATGGAACTGCTCAAACTCGGGGGTCTGGCGGATGTCACGTAAAAATGACACGTCAATGTCTGATTCGGTGAGGACGATGAGGAGGAGGAGCAAGACAAAGAGGAGTCCAATGGTGACGAGGAGCAGACGGAGGACACTTAAGACAAACTTGTTCACCTGTTCCACCTCACTGAGTGCCGATTCACCCCCCATGGCCGCTATGCCGTCCATGTCGCCGGTGGCGGCCGAGGGAGTGCCGGCCTCCGATTCCTTCTCCTCCTCGATGCTGCAAGGTGTGCCGTTGACCTGGCGCGACACAGCCAGCTCCATGCTGTGCTCGGCGACGGGTGTAGGCAGGACGCTGTCGGAGGGGCTGTAGTTTTCGTCGGAGATGACCGCCTCGCCGCTGTCCGCCATCTGGCTCCGCGAGCGTGGCATGAAGCAATCTCCGTGAGACACAGAGCGCACCGGCGTAGAGTGGGCGCTATCACGCAGCGATTCCAGTCCTTGGTGGCGACCCCCGGGATGGAGAGAGGTAAGAGGAAAGGGAAAGGTGGGTGGGATGAGAGAATGATTACATACAGTATAGTACAGTGTTGGAAACAGTCCTACAGATGCTTTGAAATGGCTTTAAAATATTATTAGTGTATTGTTTATAAGCTCTTTCTACGCTGTTAATCTATATGTTAGTCTGGTGGTGTTATACTTGTATACTGTAGTAGGTATCTTACGTTGATTGATTAGTGGGAAGCCATTACATCTTTATTGACACAAATGCATACACATGAACATAAATGGTACATAATTATCTGTCAAAAGGATCAAACAAAAAAAGCTGTGTGTGTGTGCGTGCGTGCGAGTGCCATGTGTTTGGGGAGGGGGGTAGCAGAGACATACTGTATATAAAAATTAAATCGATAGTGAGTGGTAGAGAGAGGCCACCTGGAAATTGGAAGGTCTTTAGTTGAAGGTCTGGTATTTACAGGCACAGCAGTTGGCCTCTAAAAGATGCATTACACTGTCTGTTGGTGTGGTGTGTTTACAGTAGAAATGTAGGTACTGTATCTCCTGCTATACATCCAGAAGAGCTCTGTTACTGGCAGCAGACAAACAGACTCCGGCTTGAAAGCAGAAACGTGATCATGTTTTCCCCCAGGGAAAGACAGGAGACAGGCAGATGTTGTCAATGTGCAGAATGCTAATGTGGTGCTACTGTCAGCATAGATCACATTGACACCAACTGTTTTGGAAGAATGGCCTTCAAGCTTCCCATTCAACCGTAGTACTACAGTATTTGGGGAAGTTCAGGATACTGGATATAACTGCTCAATATTGTTATATTAGATATGAGATACTTAAAGTGTGTTGTTATATGTTGTCAATATTGTTATATGAGATACTTAAAGTGTGGTTCCTGTGGAAATAAGCCTCGGCTTTCTAGGATCTCCTTTTAGTTGACCTTGTACCAGTGATTTGTACTGTCATGAAACTGTACTTTTTTTCTATTGCAAACTTCTAATAAATTCTTCAATCAAAAAAAAAAAGGGTGCATGAAAGGCCCCTGGAACACCAAGCCAACTTCGGCCAAAAGGCCATCTTGGAGTGTCTGTGGCTGACAATCGGCCACAGTTTTTGCGGTGTTCCATCACAACTTTTACTGGATACGAGGCTACGGAAAGCAATCTGATCAGTCGTCTTTAGTCAGTGTTAGTTTCTGCAAAGCGATCTGATCACTCGCCGCTTGAGTAGTTGCCATTAGTTCTTGAAAGACAGACTGGTGTGTCAGGGCCTTTTGGTACGTGTGGTGTCAGATGAGCACTTGTCTGAACTCAGGATAGCCACAAATGTAGCACCACAAACTTCAAAGAGTCTCACAGGGTGCAATAAACATCTTCAGAATCAGCAGGCCAATTCCTAATTTAATCTCTGTGCATGATGTACAGTGCAATCATTTTAAAATAGAGAGGAGGGGGTGGTCATAATGAATTGCGCCACAAAATCTAAATAGAATATCAAATTTCAGATATTCAAAAATCACAATATTCACTGCTTATGGATATTTAAAGTGACCAACAATCCACATTGTCTTATTTTGTTTTGGTATTGACATGCTCTTTGTGGGGTTAACATTAGTACAGTATGTGAGAGCCACAGTACAGTGCGGACGTCACTGTAGGTGAATCGTCCTTAAGCTTCTGCTGACTGTATCACATTCCTGAAATGTATTACACCTTCAATCCAAAGGGAGAGATTAACATTTAGTTTTTGATGAGAAGGCATATCGTAAAACTTGACACTATAAAAACCCAGGGAAAGTAAGGTGGGGGATATTAGAGTGCATCTAAGCCAGTGCTGACCCAAATATTCTGTCAAATCAGACTCAAGACGAGGGTACTTTACATGTGTCTGTGTTCATGTATGATCAGTGTTTTCTTCCTATGCCATACTGAGCAGAACGGACAAGTTCCATTTGATATTAAGCATGCTCTATGAAGCCTTTGTGAGTTGAAATTACAGACTCCAAAGTCCAAGTCCAAAAAGTATGACATTATTTAACAAGAAGGCCATAAACTTTGTACGTCTATAAATATGAAATCAAACGTCACTGATCTGACCTCTCAATTTTCAGAGACAGATATAGCAGCTATAGAAATACACCCCCAGTCTGAGTCAACAAGATACAAGTGTTGACATTGCAACAAAAAGAGCCAGCACAAAAAAAACCTCGCCATTACCTCAGAATGAAGCATGCCATTTAAAAGGTTGTATGGGGGATGGTGATCAACACAACATCATCAGAATGAGTGACACCGCCATGTAAAACAAAACAGCCCTGGACCTGGCCTGGTGATTTTAGTTTACCTGATGGTGTGCTGGGCTTAGCGTATGGCAGGGGAGTACCAGGAGCAGGCGTGCATGACCCAGGGGAGGCGCTGGACAGAGAGTCCTCTGCCCCCGTCAGGGCTGGGTAGAGGGGCAGGACACCCAGGGCCTTGCCCAGCATGCGGGGACCCAGGCTGAGCACGCGGACCTTCACATCCCGGTAGCAGTGGTTGATCATGCGCAGGTGCACGTTCACCCGGGTGGTGATGCGGATCAGACACTTGACCATGGCTGCGGTTTGGTCTCGGCTGCTTCTCCGGCCCTCTAAAGCATGCACGTGTTTATCCCGTTCCTTATGGTCCCTGTCCCCGGAGCCCCAGCCGTGGTCTAGCTCTGCGCTGCGCTTTAGGCCGATGGGGGTCTGGCTCAGTTACGGGCTCGCGAGGAGGCAAGTGAGAGGTCAAACTACGACTTTCTGTCGGCAGCGCTGGTACGGCCGGCATTGGCTCGGCTTGCTGGAGCCCCACCCTGGTCAGTGACATACATGGAGAGGAAGACCCTGGCTATTTTCAGACGGAGTATTAATACCCTTGCAAGACACCCAGTCAGCACACAGTGGGTGTGGGCACTTTGCATACCTCTCCTGAACATACAGAAGCTGAACCCTTCTCACCGAACTCACTATGGCCACCACAGAGTGAATACTTATGGTTGCCTAGGTGTTTGAACAGTTAAATACTGATACTGAATACTGAAGCCAGGGGCTCAGCTGTGGACAAGGACAGGTAGCAGCGGGCCAGCAGGGCTAACGCTCCAGTTCACCCAGAACCCTGCGGGTACATGTCAGCCTGCAAGGTTAGCCTCACAAGCAGAGGCAGCCAGGCCACCTGTTCTGAGTGCTGAACCCAATGCCGGAAGCCAGCAGGTGGGCTTACCGACTGCCTTCATCTGTCCTCGTATTGTCAATGTCTCCCCCGCCCCTCCACATACTGTATACACAAATGCACTAAACACACACACACAGTTCTGGGCCCTGGCTGGAGCTGAAATAGAGCAGGCTGACTGACGCACACACCTGCAACATGTCCCTCCAGCGCAGCAAGCTTGATTTGGGCCAAATGGCTCTCGTTACAGTGTGTGTGTGTGTGTGTGTGTGTGTGTGTGTGTGTGTGTGTGTGTGTGTGTGTGTGTGTGTGTGTGTGTGTGTGTGTGTGTGTGTGTGTGTGTGTGTACGTGCATGCGTGTTATTTGAAGAAGGGGAAAGGAATTCTCCCACATACAGTAGGACTAGTGAATCTCTAAATCACTTGAAACTCAGAACTGTAGATAAACAACGATACAGGCACCCAGCAGGCATTGTTTGGTTTTTTGTTTGGTTAAAATCCTTTTGAAGTTTACCCATGAACATCCTGTTTGTATATCTCAAAAGCATTACTGTTTTACAACTAAATCCTTGTCTTCAGATCTGCACTCACTGAATCCAGGTTTGACGCAGGGCACGCAACTCGTTGAACACCAATCACTACTCACTGCATGCTTTAATCAATGTGATAGCATGCAGGTACAATGAGTTTGGTGCTCTGCCCGGACGTTCCCTGTGGATGCTCATTCATTGGATTACACAAATTCTGGGGGATCCAATGGCCAGTATAAATATTCACCTGCCCTGTCAACCTATTAAAGGCTTGTTAACGTAATCCTTGCTTAGATTGGGCTTGAAGTTTGCCTGTTTCGATGGGACCCCTCTTCATTATGATCCTGATTCAACTTTGTGAGCACCTTATCACCACCTGGACTGGAGTCATCACCCAGTGAACTCTCAGAAGCACTCGGCTCGCCTTTGTTCTTTGAAATATTCATAGAAATTGGAATACTAAATGAGGGCAAAGATGGCTATAAGTCTGCTGAATGAGAAAGACACCCTCTGGTGCATTATTGCCTTGTACTGTTTGCTGCTCTGGGTTTAACCTTATTTTACAGTATATACTGCTTTTGTCATGCTTTTATTGTGTGTACTGTTTTGTCATACTTTTATTGTGTGTCATGGAGCATCACCCAACCTTATGTTTTTCTCAGTACTTGTGCAGTACATCTCTTGGATCTTGATAGAGCATAGTTAAAGGTACTGCAAATCTCCTTTAGGGATGTTTTTTGGGGGAGAGACAAATACTGGGGAAGCGTCTGTGTACTTTTAAAAATAGCAGATTTACAAGCTCACAGCACGTCACTTCGTGTCACGCTGGGAGCTTGTACATCTGCTATTTTTTGACAATTCTGAAAAATCTTGAAAGTGTGAGAACGACTAACTTAAAAGGCGTTTGTAGAATCGGCCTAAGGTCTTAATGAATTAACAGGGGTGATTTGACCCACACCAAGGGAATATGTGGACCAAGGGCAATAAAGTGACAGACAGACTGCTGACAGAGCGGGCTAACGTTCAGGCCTTACCCTCCATGATGGATATGTGGACGGCTCTCCGGCGGGTTCGTGGTACACTGCTGAGGCGTGGACCATGGGTAATGGACGGACAACTTCTGCTGGGTACAAGACCAGCCCTGGGGAGATACACAAACCCACACATAGACAACAAAGAGAATATCGAGAATACATCAAAAGTGATATTTATAACAAATAACTGATTTTATAACCACATTTTATATATATACATATACTGTATATACACACACACACACACATACACAACAAATAATATACTGTATATATATATATTAAAGAAAGGGGACTCCTGCAAATAAAATAAAAACAGTAGGAGGTGCAAGTCTAGTGTCAGCAGGCATATAAACTGTAAAAAAGGGAGAGAGCTTCCATAAGAAGGGACTGCACACTCCAGGGAATAGAGATGGACAACTTACTGCATAAAGTTTATTTATTAGCCAGACGCATTTCACCATGAGCTTCGTCAGGTGCTACTGTATGAGCATAGCACCTGCTATGAGCACCTGCCATTCCCTGGAGAGTGTAGTCCCTTTTTATGGAAGGTCTCTCCCTTTTTTACAGTGTGTGTGTGTGTGTGTGTGTGTGTGTGTGTGTGTGTGTGTGTGTGTGTGTGTGTGTGTGTGTGTGTGTGTGTATAGTATATACTGTATATATATATATTATTTTCTTATCATCAAATCCACACAAGAAAAAAAAGAGAAAAAACTCTGATTAACCACTTAAGCCCAGCACTATACTTTGTTGTACAATGGTGTTGTACCACAAATAGTGATAATCTTTACATTATTTTCACAATTAAAACAAATGTGTTCATTAATCATAATCGAGGCAAAGGTCATATCGGCCTGCCCTAACAAAGAGTAAATATCAAAACAGTAAGAATCAGTATCAATGAAGTCATAAAAGGCAAGAGATAAATAATTACATTATATAGTTTTAAAAATAATCAGAAAATGATCCTACAAAGTAAAATCCTATTCACAGTCAAATGGATCCATAATTGCCCCTTTAGGCAATTTTTTACAATCTGAGTTAAATTAATATGTTATTGCTGTGTGTCATTCTGCTTCCAACTGTACCTGTGTATTTCTGGGGGTTCTCGTTTGATTTTAGCACTCTGTTCCATCACCTCTTTCGCCACTCGTCCACTGTTATAAAACCACAAAGACAACACCTGGGATCAGTTCAACACTAATAAACACGCACGCATTTTGTTATGTTAGTCTACCCACATCTTGCACTTTGTAAGTTGCTCTGGATATGCATAATGGCTACATTGTACATTTGAAAATATTACATCAAAGTGTAAGTCCTCCTTTCAAACTTTCTGTCCTAACTTAAAATATGAATCGACTGAAATGTATCTGCAGCATACGGGGGCACCCTCTCGTGGCAGACCGGTAGATTGATGAATGGAATAGCTCAATGTGACTTTTCAAACCTTGCGCTCACTCTTGTGATCCTTCATACGCAAATGCATTTAACTTTGAGAGTGTCAAACTGGACCCACGTGGAACCGTAAAGGAACACAGCAAAGTCCTGAATGTTAATTCACTAAATGTAATAAATGGAGATTATCGTCACTGTCGGGCCAAGACCTCATATCTCCAAGTTTCAAATTTGTACGTTTTTCCGTGAAGTAAAGCCCTGCTTCATCAGACAAGGCCGTCGCACAAAAGTAGTGAAAACAGCAGATCTACAAGCACACTGCGTGTAGATCGGCTATTTTCACTAGTTTAAATCATTTTAAAAATGATAAATACAAAACAAACGGTTTTGGATATACAGGGTTTTCACCCGACAACGACGTTATGGTGTATGTCTTTCATTCTCAAAGTGAAATGAACACTGAGGTGTTTGTACTGTAACTGTATGTCCTGGTGCAAGGCACAGAGGGCCAGGAGGCCTTGTCCTCTGGGACCACCTGTCCCCCTAAAGCTGCAACCTCCACCCCCTGTACCATGCTGTGCTGTGCTATAACTGCAGGGGTTCCCAAAGGCCCAGAAGAATAATGTCTCTCCGGAACTCAAACTAGTGAAAATAGCCGATCTAAAAGTTTTTTTTTTTTTATTATTAATTTATTAACATGAATGGAACACACCCATTATTAATGTTGAAAAGAAATATATATATGGGTACGCAACCCCCACAAATGGGTCCTGAGCCAATGTTTGGTCCCCGACAGATCCCACTTTGAGAACCAGAGCTGTGCTGTACTGTAACTGTAACTGTTACTGTACTGTACGCCACTTTTAAAGATTTGTTTTTTGGGCTTTTATGCCTTTATTGGATAGGACAGTAGACTGACAGGAAATGGGTAGAGAGACGGGGAGTGACATGCGGCAAAGGTCGTCCGGTTGGGAATCAGGCATCAATACCTATGTGGCAATGTCTATGTGGTATGCGCCTGGACCAGTAGGCCAGCGGGCGCCCCTGTACCGTACGCCACTTACCTGTAGCGGAATCGGCTGCCCTTGAAGAACAGGTTGCTGCTGGACACAGTGCGGACCTGGCTGGACTTCTCCAGCCTGCACAGTGGGCAAAACAGAAGACAAGGAGAGACACCACGAGTTAGGGCATTCACCAAATATTCGAATATTCGAATATCAAAGTCACTATTCAACGTTGTTCACCGAAGTCGAATATTCGCTTATTTGTATTTTTTTTAATTGTTTTCTCTTTAAAAAATATATAGTTTATAAAGCTTGGCTAGATAGGAAGTCATAAGAATGACTTGTCAATGCCCCTGGTGGATGCATTTGTTAATGCTCTATACCAGGGGTTCTCAAACCTTTTTAGGCCGTGACCCCCAAAATAAACATATTTGAACAGGGGACCCCCACCCTGACAAGCACTTGGGATTGTAGGTATTACATTTAATGTGACTCGGTTCCGCAGATAAATATTGTGAAAATAGCAGATCTACATGTTCACAACGCCTCGCAACGCGAGGCGTTGTGAGCATGTAGATCGGCTATTTTCACAATGTTCGCCTCTTGCTTACTTAATATTTGACAGTTTGGCCAGTCCTGTCGAATATTCGACTATTCGAATACTTTGAGGTCGAATAATTAGAATACTAAAAATCACTATTCGTGAATGCCCTACCACGAGTTCAAGTGTGGAACGCTGCAATCTTGAGTGTTTATTTAACTCTGAGAGTGTACAAATGTAACCAAATGGAACTGTGATCTCTCAGAGTTACAAATGGATAAATGAATGAACACTGAGGATTTCACTGTGTGTGTATAGCAGGGGTCTTCAACGGTTTCAGGCCAAGGACCCCTTAGTTGAGAGAGAGATAAAGCAGGGACCCCCGCAACCCATAGATTCCATATAGTTTCATCGTTTGACAGCACAATCAACAGTGTATTTTGGATTCATGTTAATGTGTGTTTTCAGATATTTAACCACATGAACCGTCATTACTTACTAAACTTGACCTTTCACTCTGTACTTAGTCTGCTCTTTTTCCCCTCTACACCAAACCTCTTTGCCTAAAATAGTAGATCTACAAGCTCACAACGCCTCGCAGCGCAAGGCGTTGTGAGATTGTAGATCTGCTATTTTTGGCTAAAGTTCCCAGAATATGGACGCTAGGGTTCAAGTAGGAACATATTAAAAAAAGGAGAAAAAAGAATCTATCACTCAAAGATTTGGAGGGCCCCCTGTAGTAACTCTGAGGACCCCCTGGGGGTCCCGGACCCCCTGTTGAAGACCCCTGGTGTATAGAGATGCAATGTTTGGTAACAGGGTAAAATCCTAAGTGGTGCTGCTGCTGTTTAACTCCATTAGTTTCACTGTGCATGATATGTAATCCAAGAGCCCTAGCACAACATCTGAAATCAGAATCAAATACAGAGTGGTTATTTAATTATGCATGTCCTCTCCACTATAGATATCCCGTCCTCTGAAGGCTGCATAACATACACTATTCAATATGTTTGTATTGTCATGGTAAGTGAGACATTAATGATTAATGATTCAGCATTGGCTTTTCAAGTCATGTTGTTCCCCGAGGAGCGCAGCACAGCACTGCAGGTCTTCATCGCTACGTCTGCTCCCATCAGTCCCACCAGTGTCTCCGTGAAGGCAGCCAGGCGGATGCTATCAGCTGCTCACTGCACATTCATCTAAAGCAGTGGTCCTCAACCTTTTCAGGCCGCCACCCCCAAAGTAATCATATTTTAACTGGGGACCCCCCCACCCTGACGAGCACTAAGACATGAGGCATTGCATTTTGTATAACACGGTTCTATCGTGAAAATAGCAGATCTACATGCTCAATGTAGATCGGCTATTTTCTCAATTTCTGACTCTAATATTTGACAATTTGGCCAATGTTTAATTTGTCATTTTAGAGGTATTATAAATTCCTTAAATTGTCACTTTAGAAATGTGCATATACCTTCTATGCAATTAAACTTTATGATGGTTTGTTTGCTTACTGTTGAGAGAGAAAACAATGTTGCACATTAAGTTAATCAGTATAAAGGTGGTACAAAAAAGTTTGAGAACTACTGATCTAGAGCACTGCTTCTCAAAGTGGGGTTCCAGGGGGTCCCCAGCAAAATGATCATCATCTGTCAACTACTCAACACGGTAGCCATGTTAAGTGGACAGATGTTTTGCACCTGGCTAATACTGCATTTAGTAACCTGCAAGAAGGGAAACTGTTGCTTAAAAGATGGAGGAAATGGTACAATTACAGTGTGCTTACCCTCCTATTTACCTGCTACCCCTTAAGAGAAAATAATGATGTATACTTAAAGCTGCACTATAACTTTCCTCTTCTACCCCGGATTTTCTAAATTTGTGTCAGATCCTGTATCTAATTGAGACATGACCTTTGGCATGATCTAAATGTCTCAATAGAAGAGCAGGGAGACTAAAGTATTAACATACTCTACCAAACAGAACAAATGTACATTTTATTCATCAAAAAAGTGACATAGTGCCGCTTTTACTTGGTTATGTAGAAACTTCTCAGTCTTAAGCTGGCCATACACTAGCCGATAATCGGGCCCGACTGAATCGGGTAGAATTAAACACTACAGGATAATTTTTTCAGATTATTTTACCAGATAATCTAAACGGGCTCAGACTAGCCGTTTTGAACAGTCGGGCGCTCCGCACGCTACAGGATTCTATCCCGATTGAGTCGGGCTCGAACACAGCAATAATACATAATATAATGAATACAAGATGCCACGGGGCTGTTCTGAGAGCTGTGCTTTGCAACACGCACGCACGCACACGCACATACAAACACATGACGTTTATCCACTGACTCAACACACAACACCGCCTCACGCAACGGAAAAAAAAGCTTCAATATGGAAGTTGTGTCCTATTTTGACGATATGAGTTCACTTTGACACGTTTCATGTACATCCAGCTCTGACATCCCCTCTCCTGCGCTAAAGTGCCGCTCCGTCCTTCTCATGGTGCCTGATTTATGATTAGTCGTATGACTGTGTAGCGCACCCAGAACAAGATCTCCAAGACCAAACTGTGTCTGTCCCGTGCCACGTTGTAAGCTTGTAGATCAGGATGGGCGTGTACTTCTTTGACTCCTAGAGATGGGATTTATGGTTCTTTGAAGTGAACCGGATCTCTGGGATCCGTTCCTTTCAAAGAGCCGTTCAAAAGACTGGCTCATTAGTTACTTTGTAGATTTTGATATAATTACAAATAACTTAAACCCTATATACATTTATTTCTGCCATTATAGGTAGGCCTACATACCTGCCATTTGTTGCATTGTGAGCTTGTAGATCGGCTATTTTCAAAAGATTTTTCTACATTTTATTCATTGGAAAATCTGTGAAACAGGACATTCTGCCTACTTTCTACTATTGGTACTCTGTAGGCTACATTAATTAAATGTTGAATGATACCAATACGTTTGTACTTTTACTCAAGTATATTAACATTCCAAAAACCTCTACTTGTGGCAGAGTATTTCCACATTGATTGCAGTAGGCTATTTTCCCACCACTGTTCATTAGAAAGGAACGGCTCCCTACTGCGAACCGGATCCCATCGTTCATTTCAAAGAGCCGTTCAAAATACTCGATTCGTTCGCGAACGTCCCACCTACTTGCAAGGGATGTGTGCTGGTCGCGGTCTTTCTTCTGTTTGTTTGATATGCGCTGCCGTTGAGTTTTAATTTAAATCCCATTCATTCATGATACAACCTGATGGACGGACGGACGCTATGAAAAGTGTGTCTGTGTGCGGGCGCGTGTGTGTGTGTGTGTGTGTGTGTGTGAGTGAGTGAGAGGCAGAGGGAGAGGTGGAGAGAAAAAAAAAGAGATGGATCTGTCACTCAGTCAGATGTAGGCCTATGCTCAGAGACTTGCATCTATCAGCGGCTGCTGTACCTATTTTCTCTCAGTCCCCTGCTGCCCTTCCAGTCTTCCAGACCAGTACAGATCCAGGAAAATATCAAACATGTTTGAAAAGAGTCGGGCTACCCCCGATCGTCCTCCGAGCCACTCGGCTGGGCTCCGAGTGGATCTGTGAGACCTCACGCTAGACGACGTTCATGCCCGATTGTCGGGCCCGTTTCAGTCGGTGGCAGCCCGATTGTCGGGAGGGTAATTAAATAGCCCGATTATCGGCTAGTGTGCGGCCAGCTGACTCACAGTCTCGGTCACTCGAGTCATGTACAGTATCTTACAACTGTACCAAGATACTGACCATGATACTGAGTACTGACCATAATACTGACATTATACTGATACTGACATGATATTGATACTGATATGATTTAACACTTTTCAACAATATGAGCCGTTATTACATTATTGGAAAAGGACTGGTTTCCAAAGCCGTAGGCGTAGTAGGTTTGTTAACAGTTCATTGAATTTAGATATCACCAGATCGATAGGAGATCTCCAGATCTCCAGTCGCCTGGCTGTGTGACACTAGTATGATGCTGACTAGTGTCAGGCTCTGCCCTTTGTCTATTCTCGTTCTCTCTCTCACTCCATCAATTCCCTCTCTCCCATTCTGCCCTCTCCAGAGCACTCTGAAACGCTGTCCCTTGGCCTCTGTGTTCAGATGATGCTGGGCATCTTATTTATTGCCATGCTGAGGTGGATAAAGAGTGGGGAGCAAGGGGGACATTGACCTACACTATTTGTCATGGGGGAAGGCAGCATCGGAGTGCTCTCGGTCTCACTCTTAGCGCACACTCCCTCGCTAAAGGTCAGCGGTGACACGCGCCTCGTCTTCCCTGCTGACAAACAGCCCGGGCCGCCAGCGCCCTCGAGGTCACCTTGGTAGGTACATTAGCCGCTGGACTGCCCTCGCAGACACATGACAGTGACAGTGAGACAGGTGATAGACCGGTGGGGTGGGGAGATGGGGGTCAGTTTTAAGAGATATAGAGACCCATCTCACAGCAGACATAAACACAGCTGAAGGTAATAACATTAATTGTGGGTGTGTTCCATTTACAGTAGACTGTGTTACAATAACCACTGTAAAGTTCACCACTTAAACCCTCTATACTTAGCAAAAACCTGAGTTACACTGTACTCTTTTTTTTCCCCTCTACACCAAATCTCTTTGGTCGCAACACGACGGACGCTCTGTGAGCTTGTAGATTGGCTGTTTTTGGCAGATCCTACAAATAAACAACCGAATGTCTGTCTGTCTGATGTCTGTTTGATATACGTACACGCATGCAGACATCACTGATACTAAACAGTGCCCACATTTGGAGATAACTGACATCACTGATACCGCCGCCTGTACTGCGCCTGCGTTCCCGCCATGGTAAGAGCCGCATGCTGAAACAATGCCCAAATTTGGAGATGACTGACATTACTGATACGCCTGGGTTCTCCAACATTACTTCTGAGACTCAGTCAATCCCTCATACACTGTGCACACCCCATAACCCAAACGGCACATAAATCGGAGCACATACCGGTATGTTCGAAAGGGCAAGGACTAGTATACTGGTATATAACACACTGGCTGTGAATGGTACACGCCAGGGCATGTTCACATCCTGCCCGGTGTTCTTTTACGCCACTGTTCTATTTCAAGGCGTCACCGCACAATGACAAAGGATTTGTGTATGTTCTTAACTGGTGTTCTCCCTGCAGCGTGCGGCAGGCATGGCGGAGCTTCCAGCCGGTACTACAGGCAATAGAGCTGTCCCGATTACAAATTTAAATTGACGATTCATTGTCACACAAATCATTTTGATTAACAATTTCATTGTGTTTTAGACTTCAATACTGCGTCGCTGCGCTTCCCCACCTC